>NW_028301607.1:22552057-22862468 GCF_987345545.1 Pholcus phalangioides | reverse complement strand
GGTTATCAACTAATTTCCGATAATTACTATACGCTCTTTGGAGTTCAAATCCAAAGTAAAACTGAAAGGGGCGGGGTCTTACTCGTCCAACTGCGAGGGTTCCTTGATTTAAAAAACGTCGCTCCTAATTTTGATGTGCCTATGATCGACGATCGTCCACGGAGTTATTGGTGAAAAGGGCGCATATTGTGAACCATATCTACTGTTTTTCAATTATTTTCCACGAACCATTTTTTTAAATAAATTTTTAAAAATTTTCTCAAGATGGTCGATCACGTGACCCACGTTGATGACGATACTAGATGGCAGCACTACCGATATTTAACTTCCGTGAAAATTATTCACTATGTCGTTATATAAAAAAATTTATGAAATGTCGTCCCGATTTTCTCTTTGGACATGAAGCTGTATTAGAAATGAATTTAAAAGAGAAAAAATTACGTCGCCAAATTACGGCGAAAATGTCAATTTTGGCACCAAACTAACCAAGATTTTTCTCTAGCTGTTTTCAAATCTCAAGTTTGAAAAGATATAGTTCGTTTGTGGTTGATGATGATGCTAATTAACCACTAGTGTTCAAATTATGCTGCTTCGAGAAGACCCTTTTTATAAAAAAAATATCCAAGTTAATCAAACATGATCCAAAAAAAACGCTCACTTTCCAAGCGTTATTATTTTTACCCATCGTCTTTGGATCTTTAAGAGATTAGATACCAAAAATATGCACAAAAAAAAAAACCACACACAAGTTTTCATTGTCAACATTTCTATATTTCCTTCCATAACGAAACGAGATTTGTAACTACACCCTTAAAAAGCTTATTCTTTAGACATCACTTCTTATACCACATAAATAAGAAAGATATTGTGTCTTCCCGCACTTTATTATTTTATTTCTATTTTAGTTTTTCATTATGTCACTTTATTCATGGCTTTTATTTTATTCACTTCAAACACTTAAAAATTTATTTATTTCACTTTATCCAACTTATTCTATATTTAATTATTCAAACTTTTATTCAAAAATTTTTAATATTTTCTTTATTTCATTATCTTTTTCATTTCGTTTATTTTTAATCATTCAAAATTTTATTTTTTAATGTTTCATCGTTATTATATTATCTATTTGATTTTATTATCTTTGTGTGAACATTTTATTTTCATTGATATTATTTTTTAAATTTAAACCTACTTTTAGTTTTTCATTATGTCACTTTATTCATGGCTTTTATTTTATTTTTTATTCACTTCAAACACTTAAAAATTTATTTATTTCACTTTATCCAATTATTCTCTATTTAATTATTCAAACTTATATTCGAAAATTTAATTTTTTCTTTATTTTATCTATTTGATTTTGTTATCTTAGTGTCATAATTTTATTTTCAGTGTTAGCTTATTTTTTCATTTTTATTTTATTTTTTATTCACTTCAAACACTTAAAAATTATTTATTTCACTTGTTTTAGTTCACTTTATTTCCATTGATATATATTTTTTTAATTCAAGCCTTTCCAACTTATTCTATATTTAATTATTCAAACTTTTATTCAAAAATTTTAATTTTTATTTATTTTATCTATTTGATTTTTATTATCTTAGTGTCATCATATTATTTTCATTTCGTTTATTTTTCAATCATTCAAAATTTCATTCTTTAATGTTTCATCGTTTATCTATTTGATTTTTATTATCTTTGTGTCAACATTTTATTTTCTTTATGTTTTTATCGTTACTATTCATCTATATATCGTTTTTTCATTATTTTTGTTATTTTATTTTTATTTACTTAAAATTGTTTATTTTGTCGTTTGAAGATTTTACATTTCTTAAATAATATATTTTTAAATTAAAATGTCATGTGAATAAATTTCACGCGTAGTTCAAAAAATGAGACAGACTACAAGTTTATACAGTTCAAATATTTATTCATATCAAGATATCGATAGCATGCTCGATAAGTTTATACATTTGTCTGGAATTTAAATTAATTCCTTTTATCGTCGGTGTGTTATTGACAAAAACACGAATGTCATAAATTGTATTACATTTCGTGAAAAAAACACCATCACCAAGAGGTTGGGAACGAGAACAGTTTCCTCTAAATTTGAAGCTGGGGTCGTCGTACACATTCAATGCAAGGCTAGATAACGTGATAATCACGGACACAACGATGATCCCGATCAAGGCTTTCCTGGTCTCTTCACGGCTAAAAAATTTTCTCTGGGCCGTCACAGCGCTATCCTTTGATACGTCTTGCATAACTCTGTACTTATCACGATCTCCACTGGAAATGACAAATGCTAGCGGGATTTCAGCAATTAATATGCTTCATTATGAAAAATCGACGTGGTCTTTCTAGTGTTAAACTGTATTTACGTTGAATTGGGTATGAAAACCGTGTCTCTGACATGTCTCAATGAATAAAATTTTCATAACTTAAGAAAATATTCATTTCCCGGCGTTTTATGAAATATGAATGTTTCTTACATTTCTGCTGAAAAGATTTCTAATGTTTATCAATCCGGGAAGTTACTCCGGCTTACGTACTATAAAATATTATATCTGTATGTTTATTAGAGTTTTTTTTTTCATGAATTTTACGTTCCTTAGCAGACATTGTTATAACGAGAGGCATGTTTTTTCGAATAGTGATGAGAATAACAAAAGGCTAAAAATAAACTACTGAATCCGATATGACTGGTGTCAACTAAAGAGTGGACATGACATTTTAACTTTTATTCTTTCTCGCACCAATTTTCTCAGAAGCATGTGTGTATTAAATAAAATAATAATACTTTTATAAAAAAAGGGATAAATAACATGAAAAAATGATAAAAATGTTAAAACTCATAAAAATGATAAAAATAACCCACTAGGAATTTTTAGCCAGCAAGACTTCAAAATGAAAGTCCTTTTTTTACTGTTTCTAAATCGCATGTTATATCGTGACTTAGAACGTGATCTACGTGAGTGGCACTTATTACTTTCAAAGGTCACGCTTAGAATGACCAACTGAACACATTATTCCGCCCTAACTATTCAGTGTGAATCCATTGTTTCTTTCATAAAAGTTCTCACAGTGAATGCTTTCCAAAATCAGTTTTTGGTTTCCAATCTTTAATTCCGACATATTCAATTTCTCGAGATGGACGAATTCTCAGCTGTTTTCTCTCATTCAATTTACTATCTTTTTACTAATTTTAACATATTCTATTTCAAATGAAATTAAATTTATTATTTCTATACATACAGAAAAAAAATTGAATTATGGGAAACATATATACCATCTAGAGAAAAATGCCTGTACCGACGATTAAAAAAATTACATTGTTATTAAGGGATAAATAAAATATTTATAAAATTAACAAAAAAATATAAAAAAACACAAGACAAAATTACTGATGTCAAATAAAAAATAAGCACAGAAAAAACACAATATATAAGGGAAAATTCTTAATTTATGATGAAAAATGCAAGAGAAACAAGACACTTTTACGTTCACATAAAATTCCAAGATTTAACGAAATGAAATGATTTTTTCAGCTGTTGTCGTAAAGTACTCCGGATATCACACTATAAAACGAAATGAGTTTTTATATATATAAGTTATTCTTCTTAGATTATTTTCACAAATTCAACAAAATGGGATACATGTCGTTCTTTTAGTTTTTCTTAGATTTCCACAGTGGTTTCAAAGGATTCAACCTAAACTTTGCGCTAGTCAACTAGTTGATTTGTTCTCCCACCCCCCAAACAAGAGCGACAATAGAGAAGGTAGTATGGATACAGATGATTGCAATATCAAAGATGGATAGACGAAACAAATACAGAGATGTTTGGTTTATGGTGTATGGATGAGATGAATAATGGTTTCTCAAAACTGAATTGTTCAAATGGATAAAGTATTCACGTAATTTTCGAATGATGTTCAATATGATGAGACTTAACAAACCTCTTTTATTATTTCAATGCATTAATTCCTTTTGACATATTTTCTTTGATTTCGTGATTTTTCCCCTTTTCAAATTACCGATTTTTGATTAAAAAAAAAAGACACAGTTGTATCATTTTCATCAACTTTTTTAACAGAAAATACTTTAACTACCGTGAGCTAATAAAATATGAATTCGATTATTTTACTCTTCGTATGCTCATTCAAACTTTTCCTTGGACTCATCATTCGCGACGTTTCAAAGAATTATTTTCCGATAAAACTTGCATTTTCGATGAAAAGATTTTTCGTCGAGGTTTCTTCCCGCTATCTTTCTATTGTTTATTAACCTATTGCCGCGAAGATACTTCAGCTTTAATGTTATAAAATATTATCTCTGTACATTTCTTCGTGTTTTTTCATGAATTTTACGAGTCTCAGCAAAATTACATCGGTACTTGATAACTCTCATATCGAATTGTTGAACATCAACGAGGTCACGAAACCCCCCATACCACATTAAATACTCAATATTTCTCACCCATATGAGCGTTAATGCTGAGAGTAATACTTTGATTTAGACAAAATTTATCACTTTAAATTCACTTTGAACGTATACGCCTGATAAAAAAAATTTATTACCCATACCAGACTATTGAAAAAGACGATTAGGTCAACAAAATTTGGGCGTTCACTCTTAACTTCGAGAACTTTGATGTCCTATATTACGACACAATCTTGATCAATCGATGGGTTTGTAATCCAAGAATGTCGTTCAGAACGGGTACAAATTTAGGTGAAAAGACGGCATATATCATCAATATAGTGGAAGAGAAATTACATCAAGCACAAATATTATAGAAAGGCGTTTATTCAGTAAAATAATTATACTTTAAAATAAAAGAGGTCGATAAAAATGATTTAAAAAAACATTGAAAATGGTAATAAAGAAAAAATGGTAGAAAAAAATATTACAAATTTTAAAGAGGATGAATTTGAACAAAAAGTGTGTGGGAGACTGCCATGTGTCTTATTTTTTATACTTTTTTTATACTTATTTATTATACTTTATATCTTAAGTCTATGGCCTTATCCTTGCAAAGGACTATCAACAAAGATGGATGCCCAGAGAATGGAAGAAGGGGGTCATCGGTTGCTACAAGATCTGAGTACTATTGCTGAGTACTATCAGTACTTACTGTCATAATTTTATTTTCAGTGTTAAACTAAAAATGAAATTATGACAGTAAGTACTGATAGTACTCAGCAATAGTACTCAGATCTTGTAGCAACCGATGACCCCCTTCTTCCATTCTCTGGGCATCCATCTTTGTTGATAGTCCTTTGCAAGGATAAGGCCATAGACTTAAGATATAAAGTATAATAAATAAGTATAAAAAAAGTATAAAAAATAAGACACATGGCAGTCTCCCACACACTTTTTGTTCAAATTCATCCTCTTTAAAATTTGTAATATTTTTTTCTACCATTTTTTCTTTATTACCATTTTCAATGTTTTTTTAAATCATTTTTATCGACCTCTTTTATTTTAAAGTATAATTATTTTACTGAATAAACGCCTTTCTATAATATTTGTGCTTGATGTAATTTCTCTTCCACTATATTGATGATATATGCCGTCTTTTCACCTAAATTTGTACCCGTTCTGAACGACATTCTTGGATTACAAACCCATCGATTGATCAAGATTGTGTCGTAATATAGGACATCAAAGTTCTCGAAGTTAAGAGTGAACGCCCAAATTTTGTTGACCTAATCGTCTTTTTCAATAGTCTGGTATGGGTAATAAATTTTTTTTATCAGGCGTATACGTTCAAAGTGAATTTAAAGTGATAAATTTTGTCTAAATCAAAGTATTACTCTCAGCATTAACGCTCATATGGGTGAGAAATATTGAGTATTTAATGTGGTATGGGGGGTTTCGTGACCTCGTTGATGTTCAACAATTCGATATGAGAGTTATCAAGTACCGATGTAATTTTGCTGAGACTCGTAAAATTCATGAAAAAACACGAAGAAATGTACAGAGATAATATTTTATAACATTAAAGCTGAAGTATCTTCGCGGCAATAGGTTAATAAACAATAGAAAGATAGCGGGAAGAAACCTCGACGAAAAATCTTTTCATCGAAAATGCAAGTTTTATCGGAAAATAATTCTTTGAAACGTCGCGAATGATGAGTCCAAGGAAAAGTTTGAATGAGCATACGAAGAGTAAAATAATCGAATTCATATTTTATTAGCTCACGGTAGTTAAAGTATTTTCTGTTAAAAAAGTTGATGAAAATGATACAACTGTGTCTTTTTTTTTTAATCAAAAATCGGTAATTTGAAAAGGGGAAAAATCACGAAATCAAAGAAAATATGTCAAAAGGAATTAATGCATTGAAATAATAAAAGAGGTTTGTTAAGTCTCATCATATTGAACATCATTCGAAAATTACGTGAATACTTTATCCATTTGAACAATTCAGTTTTGAGAAACCATTATTCATCTCATCCATACACCATAAACCAAACATCTCTGTATTTGTTTCGTCTATCCATCTTTGATATTGCAATCATCTGTATCCATACTACCTTCTCTATTGTCGCTCTTGTTTGGGGGGTGGGAGAACAAATCAACTAGTTGACTAGCGCAAAGTTTAGGTTGAATCCTTTGAAACCACTGTGGAAATCTAAGAAAAACTAAAAGAACGACATGTATCCCATTTTGTTGAATTTGTGAAAATAATCTAAGAAGAATAACTTATATATATAAAAACTCATTTCGTTTTATAGTGTGATATCCGGAGTACTTTACGACAACAGCTGAAAAAATCATTTCATTTCGTTAAATCTTGGAATTTTATGTGAACGTAAAAGTGTCTTGTTTCTCTTGCATTTTTCATCATAAATTAAGAATTTTCCCTTATATATTGTGTTTTTTCTGTGCTTATTTTTTATTTGACATCAGTAATTTTGTCTTGTGTTTTTTTATATTTTTTTGTTAATTTTATAAATATTTTATTTATCCCTTAATAACAATGTAATTTTTTTAATCGTCGGTACAGGCATTTTTCTCTAGATGGTATATATGTTTCCCATAATTCAATTTTTTTTCTGTATGTATAGAAATAATAAATTTAATTTCATTTGAAATAGAATATGTTAAAATTAGTAAAAAGATAGTAAATTGAATGAGAGAAAACAGCTGAGAATTCGTCCATCTCGAGAAATTGAATATGTCGGAATTAAAGATTGGAAACCAAAAACTGATTTTGGAAAGCATTCACTGTGAGAACTTTTATGAAAGAAACAATGGATTCACACTGAATAGTTAGGGCGGAATAATGTGTTCAGTTGGTCATTCTAAGCGTGACCTTTGAAAGTAATAAGTGCCACTCACGTAGATCACGTTCTAAGTCACGATATAACATGCGATTTAGAAACAGTAAAAAAAGGACTTTCATTTTGAAGTCTTGCTGGCTAAAAATTCCTAGTGGGTTATTTTTATCATTTTTATGAGTTTTAACATTTTTATCATTTTTTCATGTTATTTATCCCTTTTTTTATAAAAGTATTATTATTTTATTTAATACACACATGCTTCTGAGAAAATTGGTGCGAGAAAGAATAAAAGTTAAAATGTCATGTCCACTCTTTAGTTGACACCAGTCATATCGGATTCAGTAGTTTATTTTTAGCCTTTTGTTATTCTCATCACTATTCGAAAAAACATGCCTCTCGTTATAACAATGTCTGCTAAGGAACGTAAAATTCATGAAAAAAAAAACTCTAATAAACATACAGATATAATATTTTATAGTACGTAAGCCGGAGTAACTTCCCGGATTGATAAACATTAGAAATCTTTTCAGCAGAAATGTAAGAAACATTCATATTTCATAAAACGCCGGGAAATGAATATTTTCTTAAGTTATGAAAATTTTATTCATTGAGACATGTCAGAGACACGGTTTTCATACCCAATTCAACGTAAATACAGTTTAACACTAGAAAGACCACGTCGATTTTTCATAATGAAGCATATTAATTGCTGAAATCCCGCTAGCATTTGTCATTTCCAGTGGAGATCGTGATAAGTACAGAGTTATGCAAGACGTATCAAAGGATAGCGCTGTGACGGCCCAGAGAAAATTTTTTAGCCGTGAAGAGACCAGGAAAGCCTTGATCGGGATCATCGTTGTGTCCGTGATTATCACGTTATCTAGCCTTGCATTGAATGTGTACGACGACCCCAGCTTCAAATTTAGAGGAAACTGTTCTCGTTCCCAACCTCTTGGTGATGGTGTTTTTTTCACGAAATGTAATACAATTTATGACATTCGTGTTTTTGTCAATAACACACCGACGATAAAAGGAATTAATTTAAATTCCAGACAAATGTATAAACTTATCGAGCATGCTATCGATATCTTGATATGAATAAATATTTGAACTGTATAAACTTGTAGTCTGTCTCATTTTTTGAACTACGCGTGAAATTTATTCACATGACATTTTAATTTAAAAATATATTATTTAAGAAATGTAAAATCTTCAAACGACAAAATAAACAATTTTAAGTAAATAAAAATAAAATAACAAAAATAATGAAAAAACGATATATAGATGAATAGTAACGATAAAAACATAAAGAAAATAAAATGTTGACACAAAGATAATAAAAATCAAATAGATAAACGATGAAACATTAAAGAATGAAATTTTGAATGATTGAAAAATAAACGAAATGAAAATAATATGATGACACTAAGATAATAAAAATCAAATAGATAAAATAAATAAAAATTAAAATTTTTGAATAAAAGTTTGAATAATTAAATATAGAATAAGTTGGAAAGGCTTGAATTAAAAAAATATATATCAATGGAAATAAAGTGAACTAAAACAAGTGAAATAAATAATTTTTAAGTGTTTGAAGTGAATAAAAAATAAAATAAAAATGAAAAAATAAGCTAACACTGAAAATAAAATTATGACACTAAGATAACAAAATCAAATAGATAAAATAAAGAAAAAATTAAATTTTCGAATATAAGTTTGAATAATTAAATAGAGAATAATTGGATAAAGTGAAATAAATAAATTTTTAAGTGTTTGAAGTGAATAAAAAATAAAATAAAAGCCATGAATAAAGTGACATAATGAAAAACTAAAAGTAGGTTTAAATTTAAAAAATAATATCAATGAAAATAAAATGTTCACACAAAGATAATAAAATCAAATAGATAATATAATAACGATGAAACATTAAAAAATAAAATTTTGAATGATTAAAAATAAACGAAATGAAAAAGATAATGAAATAAAGAAAATATTAAAAATTTTTGAATAAAAGTTTGAATAATTAAATATAGAATAAGTTGGATAAAGTGAAATAAATAAATTTTTAAGTGTTTGAAGTGAATAAAATAAAAGCCATGAATAAAGTGACATAATGAAAAACTAAAATAGAAATAAAATAATAAAGTGCGGGAAGACACAATATCTTTCTTATTTATGTGGTATAAGAAGTGATGTCTAAAGAATAAGCTTTTTAAGGGTGTAGTTACAAATCTCGTTTCGTTATGGAAGGAAATATAGAAATGTTGACAATGAAAACTTGTGTGTGGTTTTTTTTTTTGTGCATATTTTTGGTATCTAATCTCTTAAAGATCCAAAGACGATGGGTAAAAATAATAACGCTTGGAAAGTGAGCGTTTTTTTTGGATCATGTTTGATTAACTTGGATATTTTTTTTATAAAAAGGGTCTTCTCGAAGCAGCATAATTTGAACACTAGTGGTTAATTAGCATCATCATCAACCACAAACGAACTATATCTTTTCAAACTTGAGATTTGAAAACAGCTAGAGAAAAATCTTGGTTAGTTTGGTGCCAAAATTGACATTTTCGCCGTAATTTGGCGACGTAATTTTTTCTCTTTTAAATTCATTTCTAATACAGCTTCATGTCCAAAGAGAAAATCGGGACGACATTTCATAAATTTTTTTATATAACGACATAGTGAATAATTTTCACGGAAGTTAAATATCGGTAGTGCTGCCATCTAGTATCGTCATCAACGTGGGTCACGTGATCGACCATCTTGAGAAAATTTTTAAAAATTTATTTAAAAAAATGGTTCGTGGAAAATAATTGAAAAACAGTAGATATGGTTCACAATATGCGCCCTTTTCACCAATAACTCCGTGGACGATCGTCGATCATAGGCACATCAAAATTAGGAGCGACGTTTTTTAAATCAAGGAACCCTCGCAGTTGGACGAGTAAGACCCCGCCCCTTTCAGTTTTACTTTGGATTTGAACTCCAAAGAGCGTATAGTAATTATCGGAAATTAGTTGATAACCACAGACAACATCCCATGGTCAAGATAACGCTATGACCCAATACCTCTTTTAGTTTCACTTTGGATTTGAACTCCAAAGAGCGTATAGTAATTATCGGGAATTAGTTGATAACCACAGACAACATCCCATGGTCAAGATAACGCTATGACCCCATGCCCCCTTTTAGTTTTACTTTGGATTTGAACTCCAATGAGCGTATAGTAATTATCGGAAATTAGTTGATAACCACAGACAACATCCCATGGTCAAGATAACGCTATGACCCCATGCCCCCTTTTAGTTTTACTTCGGATTTGAACTCCAAAGAGCGTATAGTAATTATCGGAAATTAGTTGATAACCACAGACAACATCCCATGGTCAAGATAACGTCTCGACAGTGACATAAAAAAATACCGCCATTTTGAAAATAAACACGGTCGACAGGTAGTCCGGTTCAAAATATATCGGACAGGTAATCTGGTGCTATAAATTCGGCTAAAAAAGGAAGTCGGTCAAAAACGCGCGAAAAATCGGGAATATTTCCGGTGGCGCCATCTAGCGGCGGAAAATGGCGTAAATCGCTGTAAAGCGCTGCCAAGACTACTAATATGTTTTTATGTTAAGCGTTAAATTAGTATTTTGTAAACCCCCCCCCCTCCAAAAAAAAACCCCCACAGTACAATAATTGGTATTTTAATGGATAAAATTTGCACCGATATGCAGCATAAAAAAATATGGTTATATAACCTATGTTGCTCACTTTTGTTTTGCATTTCTGTTTAAAACCCAAAACCATTTTATTTTTAGAATTATTACAAATAGTTTCGTTTCTATTCAATAGGTGACAGCAAAGGTCCTAGCTTAAAGTGTTTTCTCGTATATATAAGAGCAATATGCTAATATGAAAGATGCATTTTCGAGTAAATCCAGTGATATTATTTTTCGGACATGTAAGATATTGATTCGGGCATCTATTATTTTAAGTTACATGCCCGACTGGTCCCGTAAATTTTTGTAGATTTGTCCAACCCTGGCAGGTAATGGCATCGATACTCGGAAATTCGCGTCAGATAAAACGGCAATAACAGGGAATTTCTTGAAGTGTCAAAGGTGTAAGCAATCGCATTTACGGCCCCAAAACCAAATATTTTTGATTCTTGCATCTCCGCCAAACTTTTTTTTTGTTTATAGAAGAATTTAAAAAAGAGCGGGGGGGGGGGGAAAGAAAGAAAGAAAATAAAAACAATTGCACACATGAAAAGAAACTAATTTTTCTTTTCTTCTTTTGTTTGTGTGTGTGTATATATGCACGTGTGTTGTAGCGCAGCCGCGGTCTTGATAACCCACATTCAGAAAAAGAGTAGTAACTGGAGCCTTTGTTGGAGAAGTACACGGTGCAGTCCTTCATTCTCGATCCTAATTTGGTGGCAGATCGTGGGAAGGAGGACGAGGGGAAAGAACGAGAGAGAGAGAGAATCTGTGCGGATCTATTCCGGTCCGATTCCAACTTTAAGCATTCGAAGTAAGAAGAACGTCGAAAGCCACCATTGCAAACAGGGCACAGGTACCGAGTGACTTGTTTGCAAAGACGACGAGGAGGGTGAAGAACGTCTCTCGCGAGAGAAGGAGATGGATCTCTCTCTCTCCCCGTTGCAAACACTTGTTCCGTTTCTATTCCTGGTACAAACATTTTCTTCTTCTTCTCGTATCCCACGCATTCTTCACCAAAGAGCAAAAATGGAAAGCATCATTCAATGAAACGAAAAATAAAACTCGATATTAAATTTTGAAATACTTTTCTCACTCTCACGCTAACTGCCAAAAATACACTCCTCCAGGCAAAAAAAAAAAAAAAAAAAAAAATTGCAACCTCTCTGTAACACGTGCAGTGGTCCATATGCAAATCAATTGATGAAGGCTGACTTGTTGTGTCTTGAGGTACTTGGTGATACAAGAGTTTCCTTTTTCAAAGAGAGAGATGTTCATGCTAGAGTGTGCCAGTTGCACTTGCATGGAGGGGGGGGGGGAAGGGGTGGAATTTCGCAAATATAAGCAAGTCAGTGTTCCTCAACTGCTGGGTCACGGACGGCCCGGTAACTGGGTCCTGATATCAGGCCACGAAAAATTGATGTGGAATTCGTTATTTCGTTTCCCGAGGTTTTACGTTCCATGAATATTTTTTCTCCTCACACCTGATTGAGCAGAGAAATTTGTAATTAGCACCTTGAAGTTGGAGAAGCATAGAATGCCAATTTCAGTCGATTGAACCAGGGCTGCTGTGCAATGAGATGTCGTGCATTCAAAAAATTGAGACTCACTGATGGAAGTGACTTGCAAGATAAGAGTGATTGCTTTTGGTCGTTGTTAAAAAAATATTTGTTGGTGAGTCATACAGCACTGTAAAGCACGTAAATTAGTGGTAAAGATGAAAGCATTCATTACCAAACAGACGTGAAAATCTCGTCCGATGAGAGATTGTCACGGACAGATAGATCTTTGCTTAGCGTCGCGAGCAGAGAGCACCACAGATTCATTCACAACGCAGCCACAATTGCTGTGAATTGTCAAAACCAATATGCCAAGTCTTTTCGAGTTCACGAAAACGGGCATCGACTGTAGGTAATTTTTAATTAACGGTAACTCGATCAACTTTTTTATATTTCTTAAAACATTGATTAAGATTCACAAACGTCTTCTTACGTACTTGAAAATTGGACGTTGAAAAAATTAAACATATTAATATAGCCATATATATTAATAATTCATATCGTGTTTTAAAAAAAGTAATAATAATTAAATTGAATGCCCTCGGACTAATTCGGCCATAGCCAGAATTTTTTTTTCGAAGGTGAGATAACTAATATTTCAGGGGAGGAGGTAGCAGACTTTTAGAGTAATAGATTTGATTACGTGACTCTATATACTACGTCAGTGTTTCCCAAAGTGGGCAATATCGCCCCCTGGTGGGCGGTGGAAAGGTCCAAGGGGGCGATAGAAGCCACGGGTATAACATAGGATCCTATGGGTTCGCTTGAGTTGGGGGGCGATGAGAGAAAAATTTCTCTGAAGAAGGGGGCGATGGAACAAAAAGTTTGGGAAACTATGTACTACGTGTATCATTTACTTTCTAATACTTCTGGGGGGGGGGGAGGAAGAGTTTGGAAACATCAGGTTCTCCCCCCCCCCCTTCTGGCTATGACCTTGATTCATGGCTACACATACTTTCAAACAGATACATATATAATTTACTTTCCCCAAAACTTATTATAAAATATACTTTACGAGATGCTCGCGCGCGCGTGTGTGCTATTAGTACTGAGTGTTGACTACAGACATTTTAGAAGCAAACATGTTGAAGATGTGTGAAGATTTTGAAAGCTCTAAGTAGCGGCTACACAAGAAGTTTGAAAATACTGCCATAGCATGTGTCTTGTGACAAATTTGATTAAATACTTTTTTGGCATGGAATGGAGGAGAGTTCGATTTCACACACATTAACCGAATATCATAGAGTGGGTAGACTTGTTTGTTACAAACCTCTATGTAACAAATACTCTACGATTAAAATGTTGAGATCATCCTTCGAGAAAAAAATGTTTCCAATGTAAAACTCAAATTTTGTTAATGGAAATTTGAATCTTTCTACAGTTGGAAAATTTGACATTACAGCTAAATATAGAAATGCCCTCTCCACTTGTTAATACAAGATTCATTGGAAGACTGGTTATTCGTAGAGATGAAGATTACAAGGAAGAAAATTCATCACTGTGGGGGCAGCTAAAATCTCCCAGTCTCCCTCTACAGACTTGTGTAAAAGCTGCGTTATATAATTAAAAACAAATCATTCATGAAAGTCTGCATAAAGAATATTTTTATCACGCCCCAATGATTCGTAGAAGTGTTTCAAGGTCATCAGAGGATTTTAGCTCACAAGTGACCAACTTCAAGGGATAATATAAACCTGAGAGCACTTGTGGTGAGTAATGGAGTTCCAAAATAGATAGAGGATGTGGTTTTGAATCACTTTCTGTAAAATGGTAGAGCAAAAGTTGATTTCTTTTCAGTAATAATCTTCCACGGACATCTGAACGCCGCATTCGAGTGGACTATGAAAACTGAAATTGCGACCACCACTTGTCTAGCTATCATATCAAGTGATAAGCTATGAATTTGCAAAGCTACCATCTCATCAGGCCGTGTAACAAATGGGTGCATTGTAATAATAATTGTTAATTAGCCGAATGAATGCTTAGCTAAACTGAAATGATTATCAAAAACGATATCGCGTATCTCAGACTCTCCATGGAATCTGTTATGAATTTCGTGTCTGTGTATGATAGTAACAACTTACATGGATATTTGTTATGAGTCAATGTGTGAAATAATTAATCTCTTTGGAACTGAATACCTCAAATATTAAAAAAACAATTCATACATGTAAAAGAGAGAGGCATTTGGGCAGTGAACCCGTGGAAGACGCGGGGAAAAACCGTCAAAAATTATTCAATCGCATCACACTAATAGGAAAAAATAAATTATGATGATTGAAAGAAATGGAATGTTAGCCGCATGCAACGTTCTCTCTGATTTTTATTTTTCGTGCGCAGACGTGATTTTTCTGTGCGTAGTAAGACAATATGTCTCATGGAAGCATTTCTATTTATATGAAAAATGTCCCCGTCCCAGTCTTTCCGAGTATTGATCATTACAATTCAGCCCTGAATAGTGGATACTTCATTTTAGGAACAATCAATGACGCTTTAATTTTCATATTATTAATTTATATAAATTTAAAGTTTATCAATTTATATTAATTTATATTATTAATGTATATTTTCAATATTCTTTTCAAAGAATTTTCTTCCGTTAAAGGGACAGAAAATTTAGAGATTTTGCTTCAAAAGCTAATAATATTGGCGCATTTTTTTTCAATGATTAAATTACATTTTTGAAAGGATGGAGGCTTTCTTAGCTTAATTTTTATTTATTTATTACTATTTCATCTAATATTGCTGAAGCTTTGGAAATAAAGGATTCTTTTTTTTATAAATTTCTGTATAGTTAGTACATACTTAATTATACAGTGTGATTCAGAAATAATTATCAAATTTCAAAATCGTTTATCTTAAAATATTATCGACAGAGAATGATAACTAATACAGGCATAAAAAGGGGAAAATATCCAAGTTTCAGACCAAGAAAATTTGATGACGATGGCGTGTCGTTTATGAAGTTCTTTTGGGGAAGAAGTAAAATGGCATCTAATTAACAGAAAGCTTTCTGTTTTCTTTTGGTTTGCATGACGTCAGTCGGTGATCAACTTGTGAATCGGACTTCCATTAGACCGTGTTCTGAAAGGACTTGTGCGTATCCCCTTCATATTGTACGTGTGACTAATAGAAGTCATATTGGACATTTGTAATAAAACTTGGAGATTTTTCCTCTATTAAAAGGGAACTTATTTAATTTTTTGTCGGTAGTTTACAAAAAAATATATCATTTTGATATTGAATAACCCTATATATTTGAGTTCCATAAAATTCTTTTTCCTCTTATTATACAAAGAAATTCTGCTTAGCTTTGTAAGGCACATATTTTTAGAGCCTCCAAATACCAGACACTTTTACTCAAGGGACCAAAAATTTGACATCATGTGTGTCTCTTAGTTATTCAAAAGTCAACATCAAAATATTGTTCGGTGTTTCTCTGTTTAGGGAAAAAATCCCATTAAAATTAATCTACTAAAGTGTTCATACAGTTTTACGCTCCAAAATTCTTGGTCAATTTACAATCGAGCTAAAAGTACCAGCATACACGTTGGTTGCAAAAATGCTCATTCGAAGAGGAATCGGATACACTGTACAGCCGAAAGCGGCAATAATGTTGTTTAGGAGACCACGATAATGAGTCGTTAAAACCGTGGTTAGTGTTTTTAAGATGTTAATGTGAAATATTTACATAATCGAAAGTAGCAATTGTCAAGGCTTGAGAAATCAAAAAAGGCACCAGCCATATTTATTGAGAACTAGTCATATTTATTATCAAGAGAAAACTCTCCAAAATAATTTTTTTTCGAGCTATCCGGGACTTGGTGACTCCCTTTTCATGTTGGTAGACACATTCGTCGGTAGACAAATTCCCAAACTTTTGGGTTCTTCTCGGACTCCTATTTAGTAATCACCCATTGAAAATTATAGACACCAATACAAATTTGTTTTAGTCGTTATGGCGATTTGGCACCTGACATTTGTCAAGCCTTAGTGATTAGGCTACATCATAATAGGTAAAATAATGCAAAATTAAACAAAGATTGCAACCATAAAAGACACGGGTAACAACTGAAGGGAAATACAAAATTCCCTTCAAATAAAAGGCAAAGATTGAGGAAATACATGGATCGAACTGAGTTAAAGATCCCGATCCCTGGAGCGATACTTGTAGTTCGCCAAAAAAAGGGGGAGAAAACCCATAGGGATTCAAGGCTTCTGGTTAATGTTCCTACTTACAATGGATGAAACTAAACATAGGCAGAGAAAATCCTACGCATCTAATCTTGTATAAATTTTCATAATTATAAGTAAGAGAATGCTTGAACGGCTTGCCGCCTGGCAGTCGAGTGGTTAGGAAACTAGCTTATCACTGTGCAGGTCTGGGTTCGAATCCCGGTTCGGGCATGGATGTTTACTAACACTAACAAATTTCCTGGACGGGTCATGCTGATCCCTTGGGAATGCGTGAAGATTGTATTATTTAAAAAAAATAAGGCACATAGGTATTCTATCAATATGAAGTGCTCTGGTGCTAAAGATATGTTTGAGAAAAAAGTGGAAAAAAATATGTCGCTATATCCGAAGTCACTGCATACTTTTGACTTTGAAAGCGAGGTAATTAACATGATTCTTGAAGGAAATCGTTACGATCACTTATTGACGTTATTTACTAGGCGATAACCGAAGTCGTTATTCAAAGTATAATATATTTATGGAAGAAATATATATAAGAAACACACTTACTGTCAACCTGTTCTTTGCTCAATTCCTCAACCTGCATGGAAAATAATCAAAAACAGAAAAAAATTAAATATCGTTCAAAAAAAAAAAAAAATTGGCATTAAACACTCGATTAATGCCAATTGTTATTAATCATAAAATATCGTGTGTATATATATATATCATGAAATACAATTGTTATTAAATTACTAAAGCTTTTCTTTATAAATTTTCATCAATCTTTTCACTTCTTTTCTTCGGTAAATCCACCAAATTGCACGAGTTTGGACTAACGACATATCATAGCTATAATTCGTTTTATTTTATTCCGCGGTCAGAATAGACGGAGTAATGTAATGAATTGTACTGATTTCTGATTAAAGAAAAGAATTCGGTGGAATTTCGCATCCTAATCAGAAGAAATATTAATTCGAAAACAGAAATGTTTTTTTTTTTTTGAAACAGCTCTGTGTCAGCAAATAAATACACATACACACTAGACAGCAAGCATTGCTAGCTAAATATATTTTTGGTGCATGTCCAAAGTTTCCAAGAAACACAAACACATCTATATTTAAAGTAGGGAGTGTACGATTTTTTATTGCCTCCATTGTGTGACCAGTACCCTTGAAGACTTACTATTACTGTTAGTAGTCACTTAAAAGTGCATTTCAGGTGTGTGAATTCTCATCGATTCGATTTATGCAATTCTATAGGCTAATTAAAATGAAAGCCATGGTTTGTAGCTTATTTGGACGTCGGAAAGGATACCATACCCCACGATGGAATTTGAATCACAGCCGCGTGGAAATTAATCACAATACTAACAGGTATCGCTTTCGCATACTTACGGCACAACTCAATCGGTAGTAAATTGCCTATAGCGATAGACCGGAGTTGTGCTCGGTTTGAAAGAAAGAAAGTACTAACAGGTGGGCACGACGATTTTTAGTATAGGAGTGTGGACAGATATGTGTGTAATTTTATGGTAGATGTTTCTTTCGTTCATTTCCTGTAGAATCCTTGATGGTTACCAGACATGAGACTGTTCCAAGGAACCCAAACACTTATAAATATTTTCCTGTTCTGTTCATTCCAATGCATATGAAAACATTTATTGTTTTTGGTACCACATACACCCTTACTGCCAAACTGTGGTGCGCAGGACTCTAAAATTTCTTAAAACCGCTTAATAACTGTTTTTCTCAAGCTCTACTTTGGTAGATATGACGTATTTTTTTTTGGGGGGGGGGGGGAACTGCAGCGAAGATTCGAATAATCAGAAAATTTTAAAATCTATATAACATAAATTTATGAATCAAACACTCTATAATAGGGACACAAGAGCTTCAGAATTTTTCAAAGCACGATGTAACTGTTTATTATGCAAGCAATATATACGGGGCCTGAGTGAACGCTCAGAGAAGATTGTGAAAGCTAAAAAAAGATTGTGAAAGCTCCAAGAAAGCTGTGAAAGCTCCAAGAAAGCTGTGAAAGCTCCAAGAAAGCTGTGAAAGCTCCAAGAAAGCTGTGAAAGCTCCAAGAAAGCTGTGAAAGCTCAGAGAAGGATGTGAAAGCTCAGGGAAGGCACTGTACCAAACTATGTAGAAAAAGATGGTTTTTCAAACCAACCTAATTATTTCTTAAAACGATGAAGCTACGAGTTCATCAAAACAATCATTTAAGCAGATGCATTCGTTCATCAAATCGGCATTTTTGTGATCACATGTTTTGTTTATAAAATAAAATGTATCTATTCTTCAGCATGCATTAATGCCATTAATAACCGTCTCTACCATGAAAATTTGGTAAAATAGTTTTGTAATAGCAGAATATAGAAGAGAGAAAGAAATTCACATTTTTTCATATTGCTCACCATGTTGCAATATTTCCAGGTATCGAAGGTGGCCGGAAAGACCCGAAAAAGAGTGCTCGAGTGTTCGTAGAGAATTTCACGGATTCTACGAAACTCTTTCAGGAGATGTTCACCTGAACAGCGATCTTCCGAATGCAAGGGATTTCGGGACGGCTAGAAAAATGCCGGTTTCCCTCATTTTTTTAACGGACGGCCTGTTTTGGATTGAGTCTAAACGTCACGTGGTGCAAGGTCGGCTTGTATTTCTGAATTCGAATGAAAAGATATTTTAAGGAAGTTGTGAAGAGACGGGCCTCCTTGTTTTTTTATCTTTATCTTTCTTACTTTCTAATTCCGTTTCTGTGTGTTGCTTGGGGATGTAGACGAAATTCATCTTCCCGCTCCGTCAAAAAAACTCTTAAAATATTCTTCATCCTCCTCCTCCTCCTTCTCTTAGACGATTTTTCTTTAGAGAATCAGAGCACAAACCAACATATCTTTCAGCGTTATCGGGGAAAAGTATTTTTCTTTTGATCAAACCAATCGTAAAGTTGGAATAAAAATGAATTTAGACTCAGTGCAGTCACAACAGGCCAGTCGACAGGGCCTGATTATTGCATGAGTAAGGAGGGGGCAACTTGTCCAGACCCCCATACTTTCGCTAACATTCAAACATATTTGACCTAGTCATGAGAAATACCCGAAAGCCTATTTTCTAAGCAGCCTTTTAGGCCAAAATATGGTGCTCACTAGTCACTAAACTAATAACCCCCCCCCCCCCAAGGGTGGGGCTGATAGTTCCCGAACGCGATGACCCGGGACAATTCTTACCATTTTCATTTTTTTCAAAGTATGAATTTGCTACAGAAGGGCCTCATGAAAAATCCTGATCAAGCAGCCTACCAAAGATCTCAGCCTAGTGCTCTATTACAGGATGTGAGGCTATAGTCCATTGCTTAGCCGTATCTGTATAATATAATTAACAAAAATTGCTGAATCTAAATCACAACAAAATTAAGGTATCGCATTCTCTATGAAATTTCTTCAAATTTCTCGCGTTTTTGAATCAAATCTTTAATTTCCAAGAACAAATGAAAAACTATTGTTAATCAAGATTAAAATGGAAGGAGCTCTAATTTGACTGAATGCAGTTCATAGAAATAATTGAAGATAATTCCCTGTTATTCGACAAGGATATAATTGGAATAGCTGAATACTCACCGACATGTCGACAGTCCTCTTGTATCGTGCGAAACCTTATTCGGATTCCCACAGTGAGACAGATGTTACAGTTGCTGCTGCCAGTAGGAGAATGGCAAGGACAGCAGAAACGCTACCGAGACTGCTTTCTTGTGTGAGAGAGAAAAAGAGAGGGTTGTTAGCGATAGTATCACGTGAGATCCTGGGCCTTCCAATAAAACAGGAGGAGAGACCTTCTCCGAATCATCATACAGAGATGGCAAAGCCAGATATACACCATCTCTCTCTAACCTACCTACTTACGTACCCCATTTTCTTTTGTTCTTCCGTGTGGAGACGCGGAAACTACGCAATGGGCTCTTTGCCACGGCAGGGAATGGATGACTATTACAATCCTCTGAATAGTTTGAAGTGTAAGGATGGGTATTAACTCTCGCTTGGAACTCAACTAAACGAAATAAAACCGACACTGGCTGGTCAGCTTACTAGTTCTCGTGATTCGATAACCTGGTTCCGGTTTCCGAAAGATTTTAGGTCACTTTTGACAAGTATTGGAGAAATTTCAAAATGACAAAATTCTTCAAAGAAATTGACTGGAATCTCTCTACTCAGAGGAAGATGGACAAGAAGAGGATTTCCAATAAAATGAGGGGGGGGGGGAAAAGGGGTCACGGATTGCGACTCATCTAAACAGATGCGAGTTTGAACCTGAATACGCTTCTTGCATCCCATTACTATGCAATAGGGCATGTTTTGTCTGGTGATTGGACCCGATGGCTTATTCAAATGAATGGGGATACTGGATTTTTCTGATCGAGATCTGCCCGTGGATATTACTGGCTCCTATCTCGACTGTGTGCCTGAGATATAGCATGTTTCCGTTACGGTACAGTACAGCCGGTTCAGTATCTAACCCTGAAGATGTATTCACACCAGTGTGTGAACACTCTGGATTTTTCTGAATCGGACATATCTTCATACAATATGCACTATCTTTTGTGATCATTGCCCCCACATCCTGCAGCAGAGGCCCCTACGCTGGGATATTCGGCGGGCCTCCAAGCAAGATCCCCCCATTAATGAATTTATAGCGTGAAAAAACAAAAATTGACAAGAATCGACCCGGGCCAAAAGCCCTGCCAACTCTCACCTTTGTGGGTGTCATGCCTGTAATATAGTGAAAAGCGGTTTTATGTGGTACAGTCCACTTAGCATCAGACCCGGAGAAGTATTCGGAATATATTATCGTTTGATTTGTCGAAACCACATCTTTCCGTATCTATCGTCTTCAGTACTGTGTACTTTTGAGATGTTCGTCATGATACAGTACACGCGGGCTGGTTCTCAAACCCGAAGTGGTAATGTCGGATTTTTAAAAGTGACTGACCGCAGACACCAGTGCATATCTGTATGAATCAGATTAGCCCCGTTCTTCCAAAGTGATCAATCCACTTTTCCGGGGCTTAGTTCGTCCTGCACTGGAGTATACCGTTAGGTTTTGGAGACCATATGTACAAAAGGAAAATCGACTTGGTCGAGGGGGTGCAGAGAAGAGCCACGCGTGCTGCTCTTGAAGACACACGGGGCTTAAGTTATGAAGAGAGGCTTCATTTTTTGAAAATTTTCAACGCGATGGATGAAATTAGGCTGACCATATTTCCTCGAGAGAAATACGGGAAATTGGGATTCCAAATACGGAAAAATACGGGACATCGTGAATTATCGCCAAAACTAAACAAAGTTTCCAAATTTCCAAATATTGGTGAAATTACGGAAAAATCACAATGGCGGGAGATGAAGCATTACTGCCAATTACAGTGGATTAAAATGAATTCCACGAAAAAAGCGTTCACCAAGACAAATGTGGGAGATTAATATTCTTATTTATAGTTGTAATTATCATACTATAATTTATGAGATGAAAAATAATTTGTCTTTGACTTCAATAAAGAATAAAAATTCAAGTAAGCTTCGTGTAAAAAACGGGAAAAACGGGGGTCACTTTTGCCAAAAAGTCGGGACGGTCAGAAAAACAAAAAATATCGGGACTGTCCCGGGAAATACGGAACGTATGGTCACCCTAGATAAAATGGACCATGCATCGTCTTTAAACTGCTTCGACAAAGGGGGGGGGGGGGAGGAACACACAACGGTATCTTTTAGTAAGGGAAAATTCCCAGTTGTGGTGTGTCACAGGGAGTTTTCCTCTAACAGGGTTGTTAAAAAATGTAGTTCGCTTCCGGGATTAGTCAATTACAACACGATTTTCAGGTTCAAAAAGAAGTACGATAAACATATTGGGACACATTGAGAAACTATCCACACTTAGATGAGACTACCATTATTTTTATGGGCGGCATGTATATTTATATTTTATCATGATTATTGATTTTTTATTGGTCTTAATGGGTTGCTGTATTTGTGCTATACTTTAGATATATATTCGACAACCATAGTTTTTATGGGCATCTTTTTCAGCCACCTCGTTGGGCATTTTGTCTATTGTGGCCTTTGTATTTGTATTCGAAAGAGATTTTCCGTATTTTATTTTCTATCGAGGAAAGAGACTTGAGAATGAACTTTGGAAAGAATAGTTGGTAGTCTCTGCTGGAACCCTGGTCGAACTCTGCTCGAACCCCGGTCCCCATGCAATCCCCGCAAGCGCACTAACCATTATACAACAGAAAAATAAAACTTCTTTCCTCATAACACGCATAGTAGAGTGGAGACAGGCAGCTTCCCTTAACTGAGCAATATATAGACTCTCAGGTGGCAACGGAATCAATTCCTTCCTCTATGAAGAGCTTGTGATGATGATCCTTGGTCGTTATCTTCTATCCTGTCCTAGACACCCGTAATTCATATGTGCTCTATAACAAGATATGAGCGTTTATATCTTGAAACACGAAGGTTAAAAGTATTTTCGTCAAGTAATTTTTCAGAGAAACAACCGGCCCGGTTATCGTAGCCGAATTAAAAGACATATTCAATGGAGATGAATTATGATGAAAGGTGGAGTAGGAAGCCTTTGGAAAGGCTATAGTCTGAAATTCCAGTTTCTTTAAGAAATAAATGTTTTGTTTTCTTTTGTCTCAAACGTCTTTACCTAAAAAGTTAACTTGAATTCTGTACTCTGATGTTGAATAGCAGCTAAGCTAAGATAAGTAAGTTTTGCTTGTCGATGGTAACGTATTAGCAGCATATAAAAGCTCATTAGTTTATACAGTATGTACAAAATTATTTCTTAGAGGTTTTGATACGCGTATGGGGAAACTATATACTCTAAGATAAGTCGTCGTCGCTATCTGTATACTCGTGACTTGAACTCTGTTTCTCTCATTTTCTTATTACATTATTTATACAGTTACGTGATCTGTATACAGGGTGTCCTGTAAATTCTAATGCATCCTCATAAACCCTTCGTTTAGGGGGTATGGTTCAGATTAAGAAAATGCTAACGTGTTCAGAAACCGGCCTGTGCCAGTTTTGAGAGTGTTACAATTTTATACTGTGTCACAAAATAAAAAAATCTAACGGACAGCAAAAACTAACGAACAAGGTTTCTTTTTCTTATTTATGCCGTTTCTTTCCAACTTTCCTCCGATTTTTAAAATCAAATGTCTCAGTGAATATTTGCGGAGAGAGATCAGGAAAGATCGGACAAAAACTTTCTAATTGGGTTTTTGAGGACAGGATATCCGTATAAAAAGTTATTTTATTTTAATAACCTTACAACCCCTTGCAACATGATGTATCTGAGTTCTAAACGTTACTTCGAATATTGGCGACGAAAACAGCTGAATGGCAGATTCTGCGAAAGGCGACGTTTCATCCACTCCAGAGAAAGCGCCCCTCTTGCGACTCTTCGCTTGCTTTCTGACCCCACATTATTTGATGAAAGTTGTTTATTTAGGCGAGTTCTATCACAGCTTACAGTTCTGACTTCAGTTCAGTTACGCACTCTGTATATATGCATAAAGTGAGGTTCTTACCTATATATACAAAGAGTGGATTGAGAAAGCCACATATAATGAACGAATGGGGGTTTTGGAGCCTTCAATGTCCGATAGAGTGGTTTATCAACAGTATTATCTTAAAATTAGCTATCTCCTTTCTATTTTTATTTCTTCATAGAACAGTTGAATCATCAGTGATGGGCGAGAAGGAAATAACAGATCTGCTAGACGACCTTCATCAAAGAGAGAAGTATCTCATCAAAAAAATACGCATGCTCCATGCCCATTACCTGCATGACAAGGATAAAGCTGGTTGGTGAAAACACTAATATTTGTTTACATCCTCGTCTTCATTTAACACATATTATTGATTGTTTTACAAAGTCTCACGTGTGTTCGAAAACGTATTTACATTACATGGAGAAAGGCCAAATATTTCAATTCGACATCGATCCGTTTTTTTCTTCTCTACATATTATTTGTTTTTGTTTATTTCTCTAAAGAATTAAACAAGAAAAAAAAAAGCGAAAATGAAATATTGAGATTAACCCCCTAAATTGGCAAGCATTGAAATATCCAGAGGGAAAGAAATATATTTAAGAGGTTTTTCTCAACGCATTTGTATCGGGCCATTTTTCCTAAAATTATCATATAAATCAGGATATTTAAGTGATGTGAAGATATTCAACACGTGCGTATTAAAACTTCGATAATTATTTTTGTAATAACATATTGTGAAATTTTCATTCATATATAATGTAAATATATGCGCTAACACAAAGGCAAGAATGCACCACTTTAAATATGAAATCACACTTCCCGCGCAACGAGAACTCTCGTTCCCGATGCGAATGTGTTAAGTGTTGAGTAAATATAGAATACCCTATACGTACCCTGAATACTATTACATGACGATAAAAAATGTATTGTCAAAATTAAAAAAAATATATATAAGATGTTGTACTTCAGGGAACACACTGTATTTATACGATTTATACAAATTCCAATAGTATAAATATGCCATTTATGGTTTGCCAACTTTGAAAAATGCACAGCAATACGTCTCCTCCCCACATGATTTCCATCCAAAAATGCAACTGTCAAAAATCGTTTTTGTGTGGCTCGTCAAGAAGTAGGAGACGCGTACCTTTTTGTGCCATTCTGCAGTTAATTGTAGAAACTTCATGAATAGCCTATAGGTTAAACTTAGAATCGAATGTTCAGGAGTGGCTTAGAAGCATCAATGCCGAAACGAGCTCAAAATATACACTGCCGTTATTTGAAAAATATAAGAAACGCACTCGTTGCTTTTGAGAGCGACACTGAAAAAAATAAAGGATTAACCTTAAAATTCATGTTTAAAAAAAAAAATTGGGGGAGGGGGGGCGAGTACCACTCTGTGCCTGAACTTTTGTCCGTGTGGAAATAATGATTGAAGTGAACTGTGTGCATGAATTTTGATAGAAAGGTTTGGAAATAAGTTTTATTAATGCAATAAGTTCAATGGTTTTTTTTGTTGTTCTTTTTTGCAGGGAATCGATTTCAGCGTTTTTGTACTCAGTTATGTTGCTGCGTAGGTGTACGAGAAGATTACTTCGAACTTGATTTATTGAAACCAGAAACCGAAGATGTAAGCACATACATACTACTATTACTTAACATTACATGCATCTAGTGAAAATTCCTCTGGAGAACTTCTAACGAATTAATTTCTATGCAGGTTGGTTTTGTGTGTGTGTGTGTGTGTGTGTGTGCGCGCGCGCATACAGGCTGTCCAAATTGTTTGCACAGCAGATATCTTTTCAATCGTTGACTAGAGAGAAATTCTTTCAATTAAAAAATCTTTTCAAATGACGTGGGGTTAATCCAAATGACTTAAATTTTCCAAGAGATTGCACGTATAAAAAAATTGTAAAATTAACTTTTCATTTAAGTTTTATTAAATGCGAATGAGTGGACTTATCAACTCTCTAAATATTGTCCGATATTGAAACGCAAAACACTTTTCTTTATTAGTTTTTCACAAGAAATCGTGTGTGCGATTATTGAGCGGCCGAACGTATCCACCCCGTCTTTGAATCGATTTATACTCATTAATTCCTTTTCCTGCAAACATTCACAATGTGGTTACCCCTCCCCCTCATCCTTTGAAGAATTTGGTTCTGTATCATTCTTACGAGAGCGTCGTTGTATTAAAAGTTTGAAAAAAATGAATCAACTTCTTCAGAGAATTCCTCTTTGGACGGAATAAATTTTATCACAATGTAAGCAGTGAAAATGTATCAGGTTCTTAAATAATAATAAAATTGTAATAACTAATTACATGCGCACGTGTATGAACCAAATTATCCAATATAAAGAGTAAAGGGATCAATACCAATTTTTGTTAACGAAAAACATGGATTTTGTACACTGATCTGCAAAAAAAAAAAAAAAATGGCAGAAGTGAGTTCGGACGTTGTATTGGATCGAGTGGTGTTTTTAAGTTGTTATATTGATAATTACTGAAAACATCACTTCTACTGGTGATTATGCATAATAACCACACAAGTGTCGTTAGTAAATTTGATAAATACTTGAAGTTTATCGCCTTTATAACGACGCGACGCTTGGGTACTATGCATAATCACCTGTAAAATCGATAAATTTATCAAACTTACTGAAATGCTTGGCCATTATGCATAATAACCAGTTATTATGTATAATAACTGGAATTATCGCATTTACCGTGACATATATATATCATTCCAATCGTTATAACGCCAGGGCTACACGGTCACAATCATGCACGTTCATAAAACAACTGCATAAGTGTGTAAAAAATTTTGGGAATTGATTATTACTTCACATAATCACAGGCCGACTTAACACCCGCCATTAGTGTTCAAAGTGGGACGTCAGTATTACCGCTTTCAGCCACATTCGTTGTTGTCATACATTTTAAACTGTTCTGAATCATTATTTCTTAAAGTTTATACATTATTTTGTGCTATTTTTCTCGAGTAATTTTCATTTGATTTATTAATATTAATGTTACGAGCGACCACACTGATTGCACATTTATGGAGGACGATGAGTTAGTTAGCTAGACATTTCAAGGTCGCTTTAACGTGAAAATATCCATTTAGTTATGTGATGTCACACAGATGTATGAGCCCATGCAGTTTTTATCCCAGTTGAAGCAATAGATTATTCATAAGCTTTTAAATTCGCAATAAAATTCATGAGCACCGTTAGATTCACGTAACAGGTGCGTGAAAAGTTTGTTAGAGTTGTAAAATCAACTGTAGAAAATAAATAAAGAAGAAAAAATTCCAATTTGCACGAATGGCATCAGAAATAATTATTTATTTAAATAAGAAAAAATATATAGTTAGAAACTCAATTGACAGGTTACACCGACATGCAATATATGAATCTTATTAATACAGATAAGCCTGCCCAAGTGTCCTAATTGTGAATTTACTTCCACTTTACCAGATTGTCCGGAAATCAAAGTAGACACCAACATCGGGAAAATGTCGTCAGAGAATAATATACCGAAAACCATAATTGGTGAATCGGGGTTCTAATGGGTAGTCAAAACCCATCAAACCCCCTTGATCATGACTCTGCCAATTCCTGTTGCAGTAGTGCGTTTTGCAATGATATTCATTAACTAATTAATATAATTTTTCACAGTAAAAGTCATATAATTGGCAACTTTAAATTCATGTGCAGGTGTGTGATAAGTTAGTTAAAACTTTGAAAATTGATCGGAAAAAAATAAATGATGAGATCAAAAAAAATATCAGTTCACACACACATACGAATCAGCTCAGAGAGAGATCGAACTTTTGATTCAATGAGAAAAAAAAAAATAGTTACTAAACTCATTGACAGATGGCGCTGGTATTCAATATATGGAAGCCGATGATCGTGTGGGACATTTTTTACGGATTGGATTTTAAATTTATTGGCGCAAGGACCAATTTGGTCAAACTACGCCACAACACAAATCATTAGATAAAAATAAGAAAAACTCCTTTTGTCCTGCCAAAAAAAAATAAAACTACGCATGATAAAAAGCAACTTGAAATGTAAAACAATGACATGAATTGTAAAAAACTATAATTTGTTATAAAAACCAATGGCTTTAATGAATTTAAAAATGCGAGATGCATCGCAATGGTCAGATAAAATGTCACGAAACGGAAGATGATTCTAACCAAAAGCGGTCGTAAAATGATGACCGATGGTGTGAAGAATTAAAAGCATGAGCAATGGTCAATGGACTTTGACAATGTGGACACTCTGGTTGACTCTGTCTTAATAACAAATATGATTGTGTGAGGCGACTGTGACCTACGCGCAACCGGGTAAGCAGAACTTCCTCCTTTCGGTTAGTCCTGCAGCTCGAAATCCAATGGCCAAGTGTGGGCTTGATGACACGTAATTTATTATTTACTTGATTGTTCCAATGATGCATCACTTCTCGGAGGATTGAGAAGTGGTCACTAGCAGGGGTCACTGGCAAAATGCTATTGTCAATGTTAGTTGTTGTTCGAGCTGCGGTGTCTGCTTTCTCGTTGCCCGATATTCCAACATGACCTGGTACCCAGTGAAATTTTACTGTGGTGCTATGATGAGTAGGTAATGTAGTTCATGAAAAATGGCATGAATGAATGGGTCAGTGTGGAAAGTGAAGGAACACAGTGCCTTCAATGCGCTGAGAGAGTCGCTATAAATGATGCATCGGCTGTGGCGTTTGCGTCGTATATGACGTAGAGCCTGAAGTATTGCGTGCAGTTCTGCTGAAAAAAAATAGAGAATGTGTCAGGAAGTTTGAAAGATGTCTCAACAGAGCAGATGTAGGCACAACCGACATGCCCAGGGCTCTTAGAGCCGTCAGTATATATGGGGAAGTACCTGTTGTACTTACCCATGTGCCCATAGAATATCTGCCGATATATGACATCTGCTGTGGTGGCTCTAGAGCAGTGGTTCTCAACCTTGGTAAGCCCACGGCCCAGTTTCATTCATTTTTGTGAGTGGAAGGCAAAGTAAAAAACAAGATCAACGGCAAATGAATGAAGAAAAATGAAACGGCTGATCATTCGCTGCTCGGCACTGGGCCGCGGCCCGGCAATTGAGAAACACTGCAATAGAGTATGATGATAATGATAGAGAGACATCTGGCAGAGACTGCTCCCATGGTGCCAGTTGCCAAGCAACTAGGGCCACACGACTGATGTCTACTTGTATTTCTTCTACAAGTGCTCTCATACGGAGACCGAAGACGGAACACATGAAGAACGAGCCGCAAAAAGTCTGTGAAATGAGGGATTGAAAATGACACGATGAAGTGGATGATCTGGCAGAGACTTCATTTTGATATTATATATTAAGAATAGTTGTTGGCGTCTTAATGTCAATGATGGCTCGTTGCATTCGACATACAGGCTCTCCACTGGCGTCGTCAGGAAAGCTCCAGAGCAAATCCGGAGGACGAGATGGTGGGCTGGGTCAAGCACACTCAGATAGCTCCGAGGTGCCGACCCGTATACAATGGAGCCGTAGTCGAGCTTCGATCTTATTAGAGCTTTATGTAAGTATGACTTACGGTCTGCTCCCCATGATGTAGAAGAGATGACCTTCAGAAGGTTCATCGTCTTCATGCAACGAGCACTCTTAATTGCGCAATATGAGGTTTGGGACATTTTTTACTTGAATAAATTTATGGAATGCAGAACTGTGCCGTTGTTGTCTCTCTGTTTGCCTTTCTAACTTGCATTCTTGCTTGATGTATTGCATGCCAGTGTCGCCTATCAGTGATTTCTGTAACTATTTGAAGGGGAAAAAATTCGATAACCCTTCGATTACACATTCGTAAAGACTGTAATTTTTCTATCATCATTTGCTTTTTTTTGTTATTTTAAAATAAATTTTCAAAGTTTCAGCAAATTTTTGTTGCATTTGGTATTTTTTATGGAATTCAATAATTTTATTGGTTTTTTTTTGTATTTTTATGTGTAATAATTTTTTTTAATTAAAGACCATTTCTCCCTTTTTTCTGGTAATCTAAATTTTCAGGTAGAAATGTCAAATAATTTAGCCGTTGCTTTCCAAGCAATAAAGGAAAAGTCGGATAACATTGAGTGTAGATACTGGATGACACTCGAGGAACAATCGGAAGCAGTTATCGCCGATCGTTTGACTAAGGGCTTTGCCAAAATCGATCCACAAAATAGGATAATTCAACCAGGCAGCGGCAGAACTGTCCGCAAGATATATCGTTCCATCAGCGACGAGGATGAGCGGTCTTGCAGAGACAGTCGGAAGAGATCCGAAGACGCAAGGAGCCTCTTCATGGAGTCGACGGAAGAGTCTGTATTCAACGATGGCGACGAAATTTCATTCATCCACACTATTAGGGTATGCCACTTTCAGTAACTTATTTTTTCTGCAGGGCCGCCCTTACCAGACGTGTGGGGTGGGGGTGCGAAAATAGCAGCGGGAACATTTGCGTTTCAACAATTTCGGGGCACGGGAAATGTTTAGGATCCCTTTGTCCGGAATTTAAATACACTGCTGGCCACCGTAAATGCAACACCCTGAAGGAAGCATGCAAATAATATGAAATTTACAACATGCATTAGCGGAGGTGAGATACGCAACTGATTAGAATTTCAGCGCAGACGCACATCACGCGCGACTGTGGTGCCACTTCAAAGCGCTATTTAAGGCTTGGAGATTTGGACGATTTGAAATACGGCAATTGTGTTTTTCTTGTGGTTTTTTCAAAAAAACGATCAATTATGCCTCGTAGAAAACAGCGATCATCTTTTGATCAAGTATCCGAGTTCGACAGAGGAAGGATAGTGGCCTACCGAGATTGTGGATTATCTTTCAGGGAAATCGGTAGTCGTGTTGGACGAAATCAAACAACTGTAATGCGGATATGTGATCGTTGGATGCAGGAGGGTACGACGGACCGACGTGTTCGATCGCATCCACCTCAGTGCACCACTTCACGTGATGACAGGCGTATTGTGCGTATGGCAGTGACGGATCGCTCAGCTACATCACGAACCATAGCACAGCACATTCAGTCTGTACCGCATCATCCAGTGTCTGCGCGTACCATTCGACGCCGTTTACAGCAGAGTGGTCTGTCCGCAAGACGTCCATTGCTTCGTCTACCCTTGACGCAGAACCACAGACGTCTCCGCCGCCAATGGTGCGATGAAAGAAGGATGTGGACGGCACAATGGAATGAAATTGTCTTTACTGACGAGTCACGCTTCTGTCTGCAACACCACGATGGTCGGATTCGAGTCTGGAGACACCGTGGAGAGAGGATGCTGAACAGCTGCGGTATGGGGCGGTATTGGATATCACTCTCGCACTCCTCTAGTACGCATTGCCGGTACTTTAAAAAGCCAGCGCTACATCTCCGAGGTGTTGGAGCCAGTTGTCCTTCCTTACCTTCAGGGCTTGCCCACAGCCATATTTCAACAGGATAATGCGCGACCACACGTGGCACGCATTGTCCAAAGGTTCTTCGTCAATCGCCAGATTGAATTGCTTCCCTGGCCAGCTCGCTCTCCGGATCTTTCACCGATAGAAAACATGTGGTCCATGGTTGTTCAACGATTGACCCAGATTACATCCCCAGCTGCCACACCAGATCAACTTTGGCAACGCGTGGAAGCTGCTTGGTCTGCTGTACCCCAAGAACACATCCAAAGTCTCTTTGAATCAATGCCGAGGCGTGTGGCAGCGATGATCTCCAACAATGGCAGCTACTCTGGCTACTGATTTTGGCAGGAACCACACTTCACAGAAGTCTATAAATTTAATCATTTGATGCTTGGTCAACATGTTATCTACAAAATAAATATTGTTGCGATATCTCTTGTCTTTCTTGGTGTTGCAATTTGGGTGGCCAGCAGTGTATATATTTTGGGGGAAGGAGAATCGGCATCCATTATTTCAAAATATACAGGAATGCTGAGAATGGATATAATTTTGAAATCACAATTAGATGTAAATCAATCGAAACCTTGGTGAGAATTCAGCACTCACTAAACTAGTGAGAGAAACAGTTCCCAAAACTAATGAAAGTTTTAGAATTGATGATTTTAAAATAATTGCAAGATATAATTCCAGTACCAATGAAAACTCAGAATTAATGACAAAAATAATTCCGGAATTGATGAAGAAAATAATTCCAGAAAATCTAGAATTAAATGAAACAAATATTTCCAGAACTGATGAAAACTCAGAATTTACAGAAGAAAAAATTGTAGAATATCGATGTGAAAATTCAGAATTCATGGAAGAAAAAATTCTAGATTACGTGAAAGCCTCCAATAATTTACCGTGAGCGCGGAGCCTCACAAAGCGCGGGGACCCCGTGCGACGGCGGTCCTGTCGCCACACATCTAAGGGCGGCTCTGATTTTTCTGTTGATATCTTTCACGATAGACCGCTTAATTTTGATTCATATTACTCTTAGAGATCACCAGTAGGAGAAATAGAAGAAGATTCTTACGCTTCGGGAATTAAGACGATAATCATCAATAGGCCCAATTTGAAGGAAATAGAGGATTCACCTGAAATCAAGCGGTAAGCACTAATATCGTATTATTCCATGCATTATATTAGGATTATGCACGAGGTACATATACGGGATGTTTCAGAAAGGACTCCCTAACGAAGAGCTCCCCTTGAAACGACAACTTTAAAACAGTGATGAATAGAAGGATCGAACAAGTGGTACGTTTGACAGACAGGCGGCCTGTTCCCAAAACTAATGGTATTTTAAATAAACCGGCTTGTAAAATTAGTGACAATTTCATCTAACAGATGGCACCACAGTCGTTTTGTTTCGCGATTTCTTTCTTTCGGGGGCCATTTGGAGGTCATTGTACAGAGCAGTATTTTTCAACCTTTATTACGTCAGTACTTTGTAAGAGGTCCACGGGATCATTTTCACTCAAGGCCATTGCAATGAGTGATACATTTTGCGCTGTGAAATTGTAATTTATAAAATCTTTTATGACATGCAAATTATAAAAAAGATACATTATGCCTTTTATGGGAGGGTGGTGTCGAAATTAACCTTTTAACGCTACGGGGGGGGGGGGGGGTTCGTGGCGTCAAAAAGGTTGGGAAACACTAGTTTACAGAAAGAGGTCCTCAGACGCTGTATTATAAGCTTGAACAGTTCACCCGTGAGGCATATGCATCCGTTGCAGTATAGACATTACAGGAAAGTGGCTTTCAACTCCACTCTTCACTTTTGTCAGGTTCTTACTAGGCAAGGCAATAATTTCGAATCCATTGTAATGTGATTTCATCTTCGTTTGCGAAGGAAATTATTTTCTGTCTAAAGTGTTGTCGAGCCATCTGTCGGCCGAAATATAAACCAATTTCATAAACTGGTTCAGATCTCTGTTTCAAAGTTTTCATTTCAAAGTCAAGCTGACCTCTCCGAAACAGCCTGTATGTCAACGTACTTATTCAACTGTTAGAGTCGAGTTTCCCAAATTTTTGTTCCATCTCGCCGTCTTTTGAGAAATTTTTTCCTCTCTCATCGTCCCCGTACTCAAAGAAACTCATAGGATCCTATGTTATATTAGTAGATCCTAATTCTTCTGCTCACTTTGAATCAGTCGAATTTTGAAGTTAACTTTCAATTATTTGTAATTTATGGGTTTTTTCTTTACTGAAGCGTGTTCACATAAAAATGGAAGAGCTTTGTGAATGATATTTTCTCGCCTCACAGCAAAAGGGAGGTGCGAACTGGTTCGTCATTGAGCAGCTTTCCATCCTCAAAGATACCGTCGTTATTTCTGTCGGAAGAGAGAAATGAAGGCCAGGAAGAATCAAAAGTTTTCCGAATCTCTGGTAAAAAAACCTATTTTCCGATTGATCAGGATGCTCTTATCATCGAAGTGAGTACACGCAAACATGTTTGTCAATTATACTCATAAAATGAGTCATATATATATTTTTTAAGCTGTTTAGATTTAAAATAGATAAATTTTTGGCTGCTGCAAAAAGAAAAAAAATCTGCAAGGGAAAAATATCGAATGTATTGAACGGCCATTGGATGGCCATGTTTGATAGTAGAATTTGAAAAGTTTTTCGTGATTCGTGTATATGAACACTGAATAACTTTATTCAAAATTCTCTTAGGGACTTCCCGCTGAAGCGCAGAGCATCTTCGAAGCCCACAGGGAATGGCAGCGAAGGCAATTATATACGATGAGGTTGAACATGGAAGAAAAGGAAAGGATAATCAGTAAGTATGAATCACATTCTGCTTAGGTTTGGGAAGGAAAATTCATCCTCTTACTACGGCATTACAGATTTTTTAAATTAATTTTTTTCGAGTTATTATTTACCAACAACGTAAGCAAACTCCCACGTTAATTCAACAACGTTGCAAAGGAATGTTGCTGTCGTACTCACAAAATCGAAATACGGGACAGCATCTTTCTCGTTGAACTGTCGACCTCATGGATAGGTGGCGGCATCTACTTACATATACTGTATAATCGTAGATGATTGTCGAAATGTTTTTGTATCTGTCCGGGCCACTGTGCGGTCGTGTGATCATGGTGATGGACCGTTCAAACTCCACTATTGGCTCAGTGGAGATCGGATGAAGTTGTCTTTCTGAATTCCAAGTGGACGCGTGAGCCGCTGTGGTGGTCGAGTGGTCATAGTGACGGACTCGCATCACGAGGATCGGGGTTCAAACCCTACCGTCACCGCAGTAGAATTTGAACATCTCAGCCAATATTAGAAATATTTTTCACTTTTGAAAGAGGGCAACAATTTTCTGATTGGGTTTTTGAGCACAGGGTGTCGTATAAAAAGTTATTTTTTCCATTCTAATAACTATACAGCCCCTTGCAACATGAATGCCATACTTTAGTACTGCACATTAATTGGATACTTCTAATTGGAAGTATGCCTCTAGGATCCACGGTTTGCTAGCAAAATTCCATACGCCCTGTTACCTATGCACCTTGCATAACCGTATAATTGTACTTTCCAATACGTTTCTTACTCTTAAAATGATGATAGAAAGCATAAATTTATAGAAATTAGCATTTTTATTTTTTCTATACTGACAATTCATATTTGAAATAACTCACTCGTCATTCAATCATTTTGGTTGGATTCATTCAGCACGGATAGGCTCTTTATGAAATTAGATCATGGAACTTCGCCGGTTTCCGATGAACAATGTGGTAATTTTCTCTTTCTTTTTGTCAAACTGAGTTGCTAAAAAAATAAATTTAATAAGAAAAGGAAATTAAATTCTGACGTATGCTTTAGCACAGTGTTTCCCAAAGTAGGTAATATCACCCACAGGGGGCGGTAGAAGCTTAGGATCTAGTAAAGGATCCTATGGGTTGAATTGAGTTGGAGGCGATGAGAAGAAAAACATTTTTAAGAAGGGGCGATGGAACAAAATATTTGGGAAGCTATGTTTTAGCATACAAAGGGTGCCGTTTTCAAAGAAAGAAGCACTAGTTTTTTTTAAAATCAAAAATTCTATTACAAAATCTGGGTATATCTGCAGGACTAGTTCCCCATTTATTTTCACGTTGCCCAGCAGACAGCATAGCAATTCGAACCAGAAGTCAAAATCGAAAAACAGCATCCATAGTGTGGTGAAATTGAGTCAGAATTTTGAAATTATTTGTCCTCAAATATCGTAACATTCGTAACATATCTCCAGTTTCTCCAGTCCTCAAATATCTGTTGTATCACAAATCGGAATTTCTTTTATCGAGAGAAACCAACTGCGTATAGAATTTTTCTTAAATTGTCTCATACATAAACCATGACTTTTTACCTCCCCAAATTCGATTTATACAAAATGTTCGAAAAAAGTTAGTATTAAATAAGAAATTTTAACATTGAATTATACAGATAACTCTCTGGAGGGGGGAAGCTCGCAAAAGTTCGAATTAACCAAGTTCCACTGTATATAAGCCGAGCAATTTTGGTTAAAGTTCCGTTCCTATATATTTTATAAGCTATTCTTATAGATTCAAAATTTCACCACGTTAGCTTTCTATGAAAATTGAAATACAGGACAAAAACGTCCGTTCTACAAAACGTCTTTTATTTTCGTTGTGAACTAAGAGGAAAACAATTTGCTATGAATCAGAGCAGAGGGTCTGGTGCCCAGACGGGAAGAGATATTGAAACTAGAGTGATATCATTGAATGCACCTTTTCAATGTGCAGCATCTGACGCAGTGTTGCCAACAGTAAAATTTTTTTAACTATATTCTTCATCAAAAACAACGAGAAACCAGGCATTAATTTTAGGCATTATTTTAATGACCATACATCCCGTATTTTCAGGGAAATTTCCGTATTTTCACGTAATTTAATAATAAAAACTACTGAAAAAGACCGACACAGGACATATTTTTGAAGATCATAAAAACAGCTAGCAACTAGATAAGTATTTTTTCCATCTAAATGGCAGAAAAAAAACACTAGATATAGTTGGGAAACATTGGTTTTGACATGCTTTGGGTACGTATGAGCGTTTAAGGCATTCCGTCACGCAACTTTTTGCGAATGCGCCCAGTATCGTCAAATGATTTAAAAGACGTCAAAATTTATAAATTTTTCTGCACATTTTCACAAATTCTTAGAAAATATTTCAGTTTTGCGATGTATATGATAGGAGGGAAAAAAAATCCTTATTGTTTAGTTTCACCAGTTCAGTTCAAAAGAGCATGTGTAGATGGCAGCACTTATTTTGCGGAAATGAAATCGAAACCTATTTGGAAACGGGAACTAAAACGATTATTTTTATTCCACCTAGAGACGTACCCAAGATTTCAATTTGGTGGGAGGCACTTACTGGAACAGTGCCGTCTTAACGCATGGGCCCACCCGGACACCGCCCGGGGGCCTCAAGAGAAAAGGGCCTCACAAAAACGAGATCCGTTTGAAATTTTCTAGGATTTACTAGGTAGGGCCTCCGAAAAACCACTTGGCCCAGGGGCCCATGATACTCTTAAGACGGCCCTGCACTGGAAGGCACTTCGTAGTAGGACTACGATATAATAAAAACAAATTTTACAATCGTACCCCGATATAATGATGCGGCACATGCATGAATTATCATGTATAAGTATACCATATAGTACAATTTAGCACGTTTACCAACTACGCGACGCTTGAGTACTGTGCATAATAGCTGGTAAAAGTGATTAATTTAGAAAAATTTATGAAACTTACTTATTGCTCAGCAATTACGCATAATAACCGGATTTATCGTATTTACCGTAACATATACATGGTGTTCCTTTTTTGAGATGATATCATTGCAGGTTAATTATTAATTGAATTATTCTTTCTTCGATTCAGAGATTCTCAAGAAGCAAATCAAAGTGAAGAAAAACCAAATCAACCAGCTGGCTGACATCGTAAGATTGAGATGAGAACGCGGGGGAACTTTCCACTAGTGATGGTCATCAAAGAATGCACTGAAGATTCCTATGTAACCTTGCATGCTGCAATTAATAAACATATTGTATACAATTTCAAAATAGTTTGATCGGAAATAATTTAGTAGTACTACAAAAAACCAGCAGGTGGAGTTAACATCTGCAAGGTAACCTCCATTTCTGATCGAAGACTCCGAGTTTTAATGTGAATTTTTCCTGAAAATGACATCTTTTACAAATTTCCAACTTTTTCTGAGAAAACAATACTTCCCGACTCGTAAGCGATTATTGCTTCCCCCGGAGCAAGATTTTTTTACGGTCCACTTTCTATTGCATTTATATAGTGAAAAATAAAGTCGATTCCCGTCCCTATTCCCTGGCCTAGGTGAGAGTCACGATTGCTTTTTTATGTATACATTTCGTAATAAAAACAAAAACAAAACCCATATTTAACACAGTGAACTCTCATTATAACGACCCTCATCGTTCCGAGAAAAACGGTCGTTATATCGAAAGTTAGAAAATAATTTGCTTCTTTAGAGATTTAATTCTACTGTGCGGAAAATTATACAGTTGAAACCAATTATAACAACCATGCCTGCCGTCACATTAATGGTGACCGAAACGATAAGTCCCAATATTTTTTCCTTATTCATCCCACGCTATTTTTCATCCAATATAACGTCCAGCAGGGACCATTCAGTCCAATACAATGTCCGAACTAACCTCAGCCCCACCTCTTTTTTTGCAAATACATGTACAAAATCCGTGTTTTTCGTTTGCTAAAATTATGTTCTGATATCCACCCTCGATGTTAGAGAATTTGGTACATAGGTGTGTGCATGTAAACATTTATTAACATTTCATTATTTTTTTCTAATTTGATGACATTGGGACCTCCTAACCGACATTTTTCTGATACCCGGTACCTTGGAATAGGACGCTTTAATGTATTCCACTCCCGTTAGCGGACAGTAAAATCAGACAAACTCTAATTTATTAGTTTTTGGTCATTGTCTCTGATGAGTTTTTTCCTTGTTCATACGACGTTTGTGGGTCTGTATTTCTGATAAACCATGTATATGGATAGGCTGACCATATTTCCTTGCGAAAAATACGGGAAAATTTTATCCTAATCCATTAAAACAAGGACTTTGCCAATTGTCGTATAAAAAATTGCTAAAGGTAAGCAAAAGTTGTCACTTCAAACGCTGAAAAATCACCAATTGCTAGAAATTGAGCAAGCAGTAGGGCGAATTACGGTGGATAAAATTCATTTCATGAAAAAAAAATCCCACACGAGTAACACGTGTTTGTCATTATATTTATAGTCATAATTACCATAATTATAATTTATAAGTTTTGAGAATAATCGTTGATGAATCTTTTGAAAGAATTAAAATTCAAGTAATCGATTCGTTGAGATTACAGGAAAAATAAAACATTTCCTTACCAAAGTTTTGTTGGTCAGAATACTGGCAAAATACGGGTCATATGGTTATGGGAGAAAATTGCAAGCAAGAAAAAATTGGCGAAATTATAGAGGTGACCCTTCCAGAGTTTTTACTGCATATTTACTGGATATGAAGAATTCACCAAGCCTCATATTCATTCATCTTAAATTATACTATTCCGCTATTCATATGACGTATCATCCTAGCATAAAAACAAATACCGCATTCCGGATGGTGAAGATGAATATCGTTCCGATTTGATTCTAGGTCAAGGAAAACATCCTTTTTAATATTATTTTGAATGCGTTCTTGTCCAATGGAATTGAGTGGCGGAAATAAATCCAAAAGACTCCGTCCTTCTTTCTACTAGTGTATCTTTTCCCTTGGCAAAGAAACTCGTTTCGTGGACGGTAATTGGTATTTGTCCGGAAATAACATCGGGTGGTTCTTTTCCTAAAACATGCAAACGAAATCCTTAAAATTGATGAACCGGAAACCAGAGAGGAGACAGGAAAATCTCCCGGGGGGACCGACCAAGTGACATTCTCCTGCGGTTCTCCGATTCCCTTTTGCGAAAGAATCTCTCTGTCTCTCTCTCCCATGAACCTTAGATCTTGATTGAAGGGAGACGCTAACCAGGATCTGAATACATTGAAAATGCCTCTGAAAGAAATGATAATATGTACTCACAGGGTGTTCAGAAAATGACTGCCCAGTTTCAAAAAGTGAATATTGAAAATCATTTGGTGGTTAGAAGTGCACAGTTCGCTGCATTTTTGTTAAGGAAGCAGTAAATTTTGAACCTATAATGACTTGAATTACCGAATGACTTGAATGACCATATATGGATCACCAATGTACCGGCTCCTTTGTGGGAGCGTGAGTGACGGAGTAGTATGATGTTCGTCTACCACCCTCAGATGTTCACCGATCATCAGAGGGGGAGGTAACCCTTGGTCGACAGGCCACACGTTCGGACAACGCTGCTTGACTTGTTTGGAATTGTTTCCATAAATCGGTATATTGTTATAGTAGCAAGCGACCTCCAAAGGGGTGGCTCTTGGGCCGTGCGGCCACACGGAGCCCCGCTCTAGGAAGGGACGAAGTTAAAAAAAATTGAAGAAAAGCTTTGCCGAGATTAAAAAAATAAACTACGTAGGTGAGGGGGGGGGGACTTAAAAAATAGGTCCCGCACGGGTAAAATATTTCTTCTCGAGCCCTCCCTGGACCTCCAAAACTGTTATATCCATGGTTGCAGCGTGACTCGGTAATACAATATCTGCCTCTACCGTGTACCCGAAGCTCCACATGAAGGGGACTGTACGCCTTTCTTTCTTTCAAACCGAGCACAACTCAGGTCGATCGCCATCTATGTCCAATTTATTTGTGATTTTTCTGTGCTGCCATCTATATTTAAGATTTGAAATGAGTGAAGTGTAATGATTGACGTACATTTGTATTATTTGTAGGTCTGTTTCTCTCTTCCGCGAAACTTTTTTTGAAGGGGAGTTCGGCTCGCATTCGCGCCACGAAGTTGGAAGCAACATAAAACCAATTTCAGCCGACCACCACTGTGGTGACGGTGGGATTGAAACTATGTTCACTTGACCATGGCCGTCACTATGACCACTCGACCACCACAGTGGCGGACTGTACGCCTGAGTACTATATGTGTATATTGCGTTCCACTAACCGTCCAATCCATAGGGACACGATTAAAGTGGTGTCGTTGTTTGTATAAGCCGTCGCGCGCTTAACTTTTGGACGACAGTGTGATAGTAGTTCCTATGTGGAATTTAATGTTAGATCTTCTCAGAGATACCCACAGGAAATTAAAAAAATGCTACTTTATATTTAATATCTTCTTATAAAGCGATGTATTAAATACATTGAGAGACATCTATTGGCGAAATTCGAAAAATTAAATTTGGGAATTCGTAATATTTCCACGTTTACCGGCTCCTTTAATAGAAATGCAGAAAACGGTTTATTTTATTACTGAAATTGCCCTAAATGTTGTGCAGTTCGTCTGGACATCCTGTATACAATTTTGATGCAACTATTATTGTTTTTAATGTATCGCCACGAACTGACTTTCACTTTATGGGGCTTTGGGCAAAGTCAGCATTTAGGGCTGTTCACGGGCTCCTCCTGACTAATCTCCAAGATGTTGGTTTGATCAGCGCAGTGTTTCCCAAAAGTGATGTTCTGGAGGCCTTGTACTAAGCTGGAGAAGTAACAACTTACATATTTACATTCATACTCTCTAAAATCATAGTAACAGATCTCATCGTATAGGTCCTCTCCAGATCACCACTGGACGCGCCCCATGCGTTAGAGTGACCATGGTTCGATGGGCAGTTTAACTACTACGTACTACAAAACTCTACAGGCATCTCGTATAAACATTCCTCTGGGGGAAATTTCCAACGAACATATTACTTGCAAGGAACGTGTTATATGCGTCGCCCTAGCGTATTTATGTTATCAAAGTTATGCTTGTTCTAGCGACACCCTCTCCCCACCACCCATAGAAGAAGGCCTCCACATGAAGCTTGTGGCGCCACAAGCTCGTGCTTAGGCCTTCTTCTATAGATGGTGTTGGTTTCAGTGGTGCAGCCATCTTTTCAATTATTATTATATTGAAATGAAGATGATAGATGTTAGATTTTTCATGTTGAAGGACTTCTTTGAAACCGAGAACAACGCAGGTCTATCGTCATAAGCAATTTACTACCTGGTGAATTGTGAAGGTAGTGTAAGTGCGGTACCTAACAGTCTGAGTACGTATCTAGTGTTGTGTCTGATTTTTCAGTGGTGTCATCTATATTTCAGAAGTGAAGTGAGTGAAGTTTAACGATTGAATATTTGTACCGTTTGTAAGCCTGTTGCCCTCTGAGGCGAAACTTATCAACGGGGAAATAGGTGCGTGCGCACTCACGCCTCGAAATTGGGAACCACAGACATCCAACTTCAGCCGACAACTATATGTTGAAGAACTGCTACTAATTTTTCTACACAAAAATTCTGGTCGTATATTGCCACATACGGCAATTTCCAACCAGTGGAGTTGGGTGGGAAACGAAGGCGCCATCTATTGATGGTCGCTCCAGACTCGATACGTAAATGAACTTTATTCTGATGTTCTTTTGCCGGATTCGAATCCATGGACCTTGACGTAACCTTCATACATCTTACCATTGCGCCACTCGGGCGCATATGTTGAAGGGTTGCCTGCTCTTCGAGGTGAAACCTTTTTCAAATGGGAGACCTGTGGTCTCATTCGCACCTCGAAGCTGGACAACCGCAGAAAACTAACTTGGCCGAATAAAACTGTACTACTTAACTGTACATGCACCTGGCAAAGTGCATCCTCAGTGGAATTTCTAGCGAATTGGTTGCATGCAGGAATATGTGTGTGGGTGCAGGCGTGGTTGCAACTTATTTATGTTGTCACAGTTATGCTTATTTCGTGTCAGTCATCTGTGTGCTGCCCTATCATAGAGGAGGGGATTACCTAAAGGGAAGATGGCAAATGTGGGCAGTTCTGGGTAAAAAGTGATTCTCCTTCTCAGCACATTTCACTTGAACAAGCTTCTTTCTCCGCATCTCCATTTTTTTTTTCACAGCTCTCCGTGGCCCCCTTCACCATTTTTTTTATGCGCTCCAATTTTCTTGACCACCTCAGAATATATATTCCAGAACCACCATGGCGACAGGTTGACAACCGCAGTTCTAGATCGAGTAGAGGTGCCTCGAGATATACGCAATTATAATCCTACGTCCAATTATGATAATACCTTCAAATTACATTATCACTAGATATTTATAATAATTCATTGTCACAAGTTATATTAAACTCTGCAATAAAAATGTGTGTTGACATCAAAGGAAATTAATCCTCTCTTTTCCATTTTCGGAATGAAATTTAAAATGAAAAATAAAAAGCAATTTTCTTTAAGAAGGTACTTATCCCATCGTATTCCCATTGTTTTTAAGTATTGTTTTCGTCGTCGACGACGTATCGTAGCCGTGGGGATAAAGACGATCTTCTCTTTGGATTACATGCTTCCATTTGAAAAACAACCGAAGGCATCTTTCTTTGTCTCATGGGGAAGAGAAGATTCTCTTGGAGCAAAATACACCGAGAGGTTTGACAAGGATGCAATATGTGGCAACGAGATACCATGAAATAACATCAAGGAGGGAAAACAATCGATAAAACAACACAAAAGAGTAGAAACCTATTCGATTCCTTCGTTTCCGGTCCCTTCGGGGAAATCACTGGAAACCTCTTCGTATGTCTCTAGATGCAGTTAAAAATAAACAAAATATTAAAATGAATATCCGAGGGAATCGGGATTTTATAGTTTTTGTTTTCAGATTTTATAAAGGATAAACGACGATGTAAATGGCTGAATAAAAATAGTTTTAGCGTCTTATGGAATTTGAAATTATAAGACTAGAAGGTTTTTCCACGTATTCTTTGAACCGTTTTTCTTTTATGAATTTCATGGAAAGGAGTTTGAATTAAAAAAGGACAATAATTTTTTTTTTTGAAAATTTGCTTTAAATATTTCTAGATTTATAAAATATTTTTTAAATTTAGATTTTGTAAGAGGCAAGCTGCTGACAAGGACGTACAGTAGTACTTTTTATTCACGAGACACGTGAGGATTAAGTTTTTATCGAGAGACGAAGACATTCTAGAGAGTTCGATTTTAACTTTCATGGCGAAGGGTTGCCGGTTCCGCCGCATGTTAACGTAGAAGTGTTCTGTATTGAAGTAGAATAAAGGAATTTTCCCATGTTTGTTGCTCCGTATACACACCACCGACTGCACATTGGCTCCCAACGTTGTAAAATAAACGGGTGAGCATGTTTAGCCAAGCGGAGATTCTAAATAGGTAACCAAGAAAGTTGAAAATGGCTTATCTGGCGAAATATCGAAAAGACAAGCTTTGACGCCTTGCCGAAAAGATGGGCGAACCTATTGAACCAGAGATGGAAAGCTAAAGAAACGTATTACGTCCAGTAAAGAATACGACGAGGTCTTCACAAAAGGACTGCTAAAGACTCGTAGAAGCCCGTCTCGACTGCGAGAAAGAATTAGCTGAAGAAAGAATTCGGAGAGAAGAGGCGAAAGAGAGAAACCGGCGAGCAGAAGTGCAGTTCGAACTCAAGAAACTGAGGATTGGAGCGAAGTGCCACGCTTCGGTTCGACCTGCACCGCCACGGCGGTGATAATTCGGAACTTTCAAGTATCAGTTCCGTGTTTTGAATCACAGCACGACATTTCGTAGTTTTTGGTCCCGTTCGAACGGCGCATGGGATTGGATCAGATACCAAAAGAATTGTGGATTACGTATCTCATCAATGGCTTACCGAAGAAGGTGGCTAGGATTTGTGTCAGGTAGCCTGACGGCAAGTTCAAGGACTATCGGTATGTTAAGGAACTGCTTTTAAAGCGATTTAAGCTACATGCGGACAAATGCCGACAACTTTTTGCAGAGCATCGGAGAGTTCAAGGCGTGACTTTTATTTCGAGTTGTAAACGTATCTTGAAGGGTGGTCAGCAGAAATTAAGGTGCAACATTCGAGGACTTGATCTATCTAGTTATAGCAGATCAGATGAAGAAGTGCCCTCCACAAGTGAAAGAACAAACATTTCGTCGATGTATTAGCGATGTTGAGCTCAAAATCTGAACTAGCTGAGAAATTCGACGCGTACGAAGATACCACGAGTATCTTCACAAAGAAGTTCACTCAACAGTATGATGTCGAGGGTCGTTGGAAGCAAACACCTAAACCGTTGGACGTCATTAAAACCAGTGGTAACCCAGAACTTTCATGCAGATGAACAGACTCTTCCCATGATCTGTCTGGATGAACAGGGACCTGTAAGCTGCCATAGATGTGGATATCCTGGACCAATTAGAGCGCAGTATCCAACTTGTAATCCTGGAACCACAGCGATAACCGATCAGTTTGATTAATTGGAACTGAATTCATCTTCTTCTGGAACAAAGCACGTAGCGTTGTTGAAAATTCATGAAAATGGCAAAGTAGGAACTGCCTATATACCGACAGTGGTGCTACGCACTGTATCCCAATCGATACTCTGCATCGTATTTTGAAAGAGCAAAACGCTTTATTCCATCAAGAAACTGTCACTATGCGTCTTGCAAATGGACAACAATCAACGGTATTGGTCAACATCAAATTAATGTGGCTAAGGATGAAATTTATACTTCTACCTTTCTGGTACTATGCGACGCGGTGCAGGATCACCAGGGTGCTATCATATACGGCGTCGTTGTAGAATACCGAGCGAAACAATATCGTCTAGCAATAGCTTCCTTGGGTCAAGAACTGAAACAAGTACAAGCGGTGCCACTTTACCAAACACCAACTCTGGCCATATCACAATTTACTGCCATTAATGAGATGGCTTGGAAATTAATGCGCTGTCTATATCTTAATGCCTTATCTATATCCTCACGGGACCGTGACAGCAACCTTCACGATGGCAGACGAACATCTTACCACCACGCCACTCGGACCACAAGCGGTGCTAGCGGTGGGAACGATAAATGCAGAGGGAGTGGCTTTGAGGATTCTGATCAAAGCCCTAACACGCGTCGATCAGAAGGTAGCAGCCATCACAAGAGAAGTTGTGAAAGCAGGTTGACTCCCATGCGAAGTCTTACAAGAGTTTCAGCGAAGCAGTAGGTGGAACGGAATCAACGCAAAGCTTATGCTGACAACGGTCCGAGGCAGTGTCCTCGATATACACCGAGAGACCATGTTCACGTCGCTTTGCATTCCCTCAGTCATAAAAGGAAAAACTTGTCGGCAAAGTTCACGCCACAACGAGACGTACCGTGCCGTATCTTAGAGCTAGCCCAGAGATCGCCTACGACGTACGCTATCGCTGATCCGGCCAAATCAGGTGTCTCTTTCTTGGCGTGCACCGTACCTCTGCTGTCACACCATAAGAAGGGACGACCTTACAAAGTAGGAGCTAGTAGGAACACTGAACAACCTCCCACAACGCTTTTTGCCGGTTCCTTGCCGGGACGTCCGCGAAACCAGAGGGAGAATGACTATGCAACAGGCAAGCTGTTGACTAGGATCGGGGCCTTCGTGATTTTTGAAAAATCACGAAGGCCCCGCCAGGATGTACAGTAATACTTTTATTCACGAGACTCGTGAGGTTTAAGTTTTATCGAGAGACAAAGACATTCTCGAGGAGTCCGATTTTAACTTTCATGGCGAAGGGTTGTCGATTTCGCATGTTAACGTAGATGTGTTCCAAATTGAAGTAGAATAAAGGAATCTTCCATGTTCGCTACTCTCTATACACACCCACAGTCACAATTTCTTTTTGAAAATGTTATGAAAATATTTCTAATAATAGAAACTAAAAAAAAAAAAATTCGAATTTTATGAATTATTTTCAAAAATTGCTTAATTTAATGAAAATTTGAAGGCAATTTCTGAATGTAACGAATGCTTCATTTAGAAACATTAGCTGAGAAAAAATTATAGATTAAAGAATATTTAATTCAACAAAAAATTTTAGATTTAGAGATTTTTTTTAATGTTCAAGGAACTTTTCAGATTTAAAAAATATTTCTAAAATTCACCAAAAATTTATAGACCTTTGGAATATTTCTGAAATTCAAGAAAAATTTCTGGTCTTAAAGAACATTTCTGAAGTAAAAATAACACTTCTAAAATAACGAATGCGTTTAGAATTCAGCAAAAAGTTTTAAACATGTTGAATATTTCAAAAATTTAACAAATGTTTCTAGATTTAAGGAGTATTTTTTAAGTTAGTGAAATTTTTTCTAAATTTAAAGAACATTCCTAAAATTCATGAAAATTTCGATTCAAAAATATTTCTAAAATTCAAGAAACATTCCAAAGACTTGAAAAATATTTCTACAATTTAACCAAATCTTTAAAATTTGAAGAACATTTCTAAAATTCGAGAAGTACTACATGAAAAAATGCATTATTCGAATGTAACGGAAATTTCTCAAATGAATGAAAATTTTCTAAATCCAACAAAACGTGTAAAATTAACGAGAATTTTAAAATTGAAACAAAATTTCCTAATTGCTGAAAAAAATTCTAAACACGGTAAAAATTTCATAATTATTGACAATTTTGTATTTCATAAGACTTTCTAAGTACACTTTGCTTTACCTATTTTCAAAAAATCTTGATAAGAGAGAAAGAAAAAGTACATGAAATTTTTATTTCAGAATTTGCGTCTTTAATAAGCAATTTATCATGAAGAAATGGAAAATTGATGAAAATCTGCTTCCGCTTTTTACCATATACTGTATTTAGGGGAAATTCCACCAATACGAAGGTTTTGACGCATGGAAAAGGAAAGAAAAGGGAAGGTCTGTCTTCAACGCAAGAGATTCCAGTTGGAGTTTTTCCCCGATTTATCTTCGCATCAGCCAGCTGTCAAAACCTTGGTAGTAATTAGTAGTGAGGAGTGACATCACACCTTCGGATATGTCGCCATCTGGTGTCAGAAATTGTGAGCTTTGAAGGAAGAGCTTTTTTAAAATATACAACCATTCAAAGTGATCCACCTCAATGTTTCTTTGATGATTTCCGTTAGCAACTTTTTCTGAGTTAGTGCTGGCTGTCCATGTACGGTCCCGCTCAAGAGCTCTAAGGAGCGAGGATTCGTTGGTTTTGTAGTCTACTGCACTCATCCGGCAAGTGAAAGGACGTGGGCTCACTCAGCACCTCCTAGAGATAGAAGGCCTCTGCACTGTTTGCCATAAACGTCATTCAGACTACCTAGCAAGTTTGCCACATTTTGAAACACAGCATCCCATTTCGTTTCTTCTTATTTTGGCGTAGAATTTTAATGATTGGCTCACAAATTCCACATAGTGATTGGATGTGGGGCATAGAAATCGCCAATTCTGAGCTCGATCATTTCTTTTCCTCACAACGTATGATACTGGCAAGAGCAGGGAATTTTTTTTTCCCTTATATATTCTGAGGGAAAACACGGACTACTTACTGACGTCACAAGCAGACTGCGGAGGCCTTCTATCTCCAGGAGGTGCTGGTTCACTTCCCCGAAAAGCCAATTGAATTTCCCCCTTCCTCATTCCTCTTCGCATCAGTCAGCTATCAAAACCTCCGTAGTAATTAGCGGAGAGTGACATCATCTTCGAATTCCACTTATTCATTCGATGAAAAAATTTCACACACATACAAATGAATTTCATTCATTTGTATTAGTGTTTTAGTATTAACACAGTATTTAACACAGTATTAGTGTTTTCGAGGCATCACAAAAAAGAATTCTAGATCATCCCAGTCTCGAAACGGGCATTATTGTTATTGCTCATAGAGAGAACACGATAGCCGGAATGTATCAAAAGTATGTGTTTCCAGGGATTAATGTGACATGTCGATTGATATGGAAGCATTTATTGCATACATGGCACGCAGAACGTTAAATTTGTGATTCCAATGGTCGCAGTGGCAATAAAAATTCTCATTTTTTCCAAACGCAGTTTCTAACGTTTGTCAGTGAAACAGAAAAGTCAAAGTCTTAAAATAGCAACAGTCATTCATTCATCATCCATAATGTTCAGGGAGAATATATTGCTTTATACACCTCGAGAGAAGAAAAATCTAGACTGGAGGATAGGGAGAGAAAGAAGGAAGAGCCTTTTTCTAAAATATGCGACCATTCAAAGTGATCCACCTCAATGTTTCTTTGATGATTTCCGTTAGCAACTTTTTATTCGGCTTGATGTAGCGCAGCGGTAGCAGAATAATAGCAATAATAATGATAATGATAGTGGTATGGCGTAGGAAAATGGTTACGTGGGAAGTAGGGGGATATATTAGAAGAGTGTATCCACACACAGTAGGGAAGCAGAGGACACACAAGGTCTTTTTATGGCAATATTAAACTCCTCGGTTTCACTATAAAGGGTAAAGTTTCAAGCCTGGCCTTGACTTTGTTCTTTCTAGAGGCTGGTCTCGTTTAAATACGGCTATTGTACGCGCACATGGTTGTTCCGGGTGTGAGAAGTATCGGGAATGGAAGAGCTTCTAAGGTTCCTTCAATGACTCTATTTTTTCTTCTCAAATTGATGATGACATCTGCTGTAACTTTTCGGACTAATTGTAAAATGCATTGGAACGATGAAAACGAGAGTAATACGAGAGGATCGTCTTTTTGTTGATAGTTTATCATCTGGTTGTCCGGTTTCCTCTTGTTTTTGCTTTAACCCTTTCAGACTCGAGCATTCATTTTTTTTTTTGGATTTCTAAGATGTTTTTGCATTTTTTGATACTCGAAAAATGCATTAAGAACATAAATATTTACTTTTTCAATTTTTTTCCTTCACATTTTAATTTTTGTCGTGAAAAAATAATTCCCTTCGTTCAAAAATTTTTGGCCAAAATGATGCAAGGTATATTCATCTTGGCATATAATTTTTTCCAGAATTTTATTGCTAAATTTTATGTAATAAATCACACTGTTCCCTAAGAAAGCCATCTTAACTTCCCCTCCCCCCTCCTCCCGAAAGTTCAAATTCAAGCGCTATCTCCTGAAGAAAGCTCTAAAGTTCATATTCCCCATATTTCTAGCCAGGGCTTATAACTCTCTGAAGTAAAAGAAAAATCTACAAAAAAAAAGCAACAAACGAGAAAAAGCAACCCACACATTTGTGCATGAAGGGTAGGATGGAAATTTGAACGGATTCTTTATTCTACATCTTTTTGCCGTATTCGTTATTGGTTAGAAATGTACATTTTCGAAGCGCAGGGATTATCAATCAAAAGTAAATGTTTCAAAAAAATGGATTTTGAAATTCCGTTAGATTTTTTTTCAGCCAGCATTGATTGGAACTTGTCTTCTAATCCAGAGGTTTTCAACGCATAGTCCACGGACCACATGTGGCTCTCGAAGCCTTTTGCAATGGCCTTCTTACATACGATAAACAAAACGATTACAAAAGACTTGCATAGTTATAGAACTTGTAGAAATGTAGAAAAATAATGTCAGTGAAAAAAGAAATGCATCCATGAATTGGTGGACGAGAAGTATATAATTTCAAATTTTTACTTCCAAAACATTTCGGAACTAATGAGAGAAATAATTTCAGACTTAATGAAGAAATAACTTCATGATTGTTGGAAAAAAATAATTTTAGAATTAATGAGAGAAATAATTTTATAATTATTAGAAGAAATAGTTTTTCAGATTTAATGTTTTTTTTACAATTCATAAACGCTTACAAAATTCATAATTAATGAAAAATATTTCCAGAATTATTCGAATAAATATTTCCAGAAATGATGAAGATCCATGTGTTTGATGGAAAAATAATTTTAGAATTGATGGAAATTTATATTGAATGAAAAAGTAATTTTAGAAGTAATGAAAATTTTAATTTTTTTAAATGAAACAAAAATATAGCCTAGTTATTTGAGTAGTTCTCCAATAATATAGCCCCTCGTTTGACTCGGAACCACTTTGGGTTCACCAGTTAAGACGTCACTATGTGAATCTAAATATAGTACCTGGGTTCAACATTCCCCCCCCCCCCCTTCCTCGTCTCCACATTGATAGTTGGCTGAAGTTGATTTTCTGTGGTTCCGAGCTTCAAGGCGCGAATGCGAGCCGATCTCCCCGTTAAAAATTCTCGCTACAGAGAGTAAGGGTTTCACAAAAAAACAAAAATTTCCCCGCAATGTCTGAAAAGGTGAAGACCCCTGTTCTTAACGATTGGATTGCCAAACTGAAAAATATTCAAATACGTATTTTTGTCGATGATTTTAAAAGATAGATGACAGTCCCAAGTTCACATACACATCAACACACGACTCATCTGTGCATTTTTGTTGTTTCTTGGCTTATAAATATACACACGTCTGCGTCATCTTTTGTTGATCTGCCTGAACTTCGGTTTTCACAAATGGCATTTCACCCATTCAAAGAACATTACACCAAAGCGAAAAACGTTTCCAACCTCTACAAACTGTTAACATTTAAATTATTAAGTGTTAATTTTTCTGAATATTGTTCCGCGTTTGTGAAGTAATCGAAAAGAATGCTCGGTTTCATTCTTAAAAAAGCCTCTTCACGTTTCCCCCAAAGTCATTCTTCTGGCTTTTTCAGGGCTTAATTTGTTCCGCCCTCTGGAGTATGTTATAGGGCATGTATGCTATGGCTTACGGGCCAAATGTGGTCCTCGGAGTGGTCTGATGTTGCTGAAGTCGGGGGCCACATCAGACTAACCTGATTTCGTAAATATGAACTAAACGGCACATTTCCATATAAGTGAAATGATCCGCGGCTCAGTTTCACATCACTTGAGTAACCGATGACGTATTCTTAGATCACTCAAGACTTAGTCATCACTAGTCAACGACACAGTTCCAGAACACCTAGAAGATCCACGGCACATTTACAGATCATTTGAGTGACCCGTTTACATAGAGTGACGTGGGCAATTCTTTCCGGCCACTTCGTTGGGCTTTTTGCTCGTTGTGTCCTTTGTATTTGTGCTTGTATATTGGATAAAATGATTAAAAACTTTGATTCGTTGATTCTTCCTTCAAAAAACTAAAATACGGGGCGAGTAAACCTCCTCAAAAATCGGTCGGGGTCACTAGGATATCTTTTCAATATACATTTTACGGTTTTGTTAAAAGCGATTGAACTGAAAAATCACTGTAGCTTCAAGGAAAAACGAATTGAGTTTTTGGTATTTTCTTGAGTAAAGTGAGAAGTTTTTTCTCCTTTTTTGGAATAAAGAAGAGAGATTTATATTGAAACGTTTGGAATCAGCGAGTTTTTCCAGAGACCACACTTGGAAGCATTCTTCTCGTATTTGTGAGATTGTATGTAAATAGGACTCTCGTCGCTAAAGTAAAATTACGAAACAGATTTTTTTTCTCTCTCTGTCTCTTCTAACTCTGGAAATAAATGTCTTTCATTCATTGTGTAGGTGAGATTCTGTCTCACTGAAGAAAAACTCCCTCGGAATTTTCTTTTATTGTGAATCCGTTTTATTGTGAGACACACATGTAGAAAAGTTCTTGGCACTGAGACAGAACGTCGAGAGGCTGTTCGTTGTATCGTAAATTCTATAAGGGGGAAAAAAAATCTTGCAAGTGATAAATTCTTTGGATGAGGTGGTTCAACACGCGTCAATATAAACTTTTTTTAAAGAATAAATATATATATATATTTTTTAGCGCGACAAAGACGAATGATGATGCTTTGGAAAGAGAACATTCCAATTTTTAAAACTAAAGTATTTTTTAAAGGGGAAAAAAGATAAATACTTTTTTCATCTTAAATAAGTTTACAAATTTTTTTTTGTTCATTTTAAAACTTTATTGATGCTTCATTGAATCGATTCTTTGAAAGAAACGAATTTTAACAGCCATATTATCTTATTACAATGAGAATATAAATTTAGGTTGAAAGGGGTTCTTTTATTTTATTTGTTACCGGGATGCATGACGAAAAGGGAAATCCTATGCAAGTCGCAGTACGAGAAAACCGGTCATTCAAAGCAGTCATTCGGTTCAAAGCTAGATTAAAAGCGGGTCATTTAATCGTTTCTTATGGGCACTATTTTGCGGGTCCAGCTCTTTGAACACGAAGGCATCTTCAAAAGGTGGACGTACTGTGCGATATTGAAACATCTACATAGTTTCATAAAGCAGTTGTTCTTAATCAGGGGCTATATGGCACTCCTTGTGGCCTTGGGATATTTTGAGGGGCTCACGGGTGGAAATAAAGTAAAAGGGGAGCCATTGCAGATTCTTAATTGGGGGGCACAAAAACCGGGGAAAAATACACATGTGAATCATTTGAAAGAAATGTGGGGAGCAAGAGAGTGACTGACCAATTGTATAATGGCATAAGTACTAGCCGTAGTACTTCTATAAGATAGAAACTGATTTTTGTGCCTGTCCTAGGGGTACGAGGATCTACATTGTTTCCAGAATTTTTGTACGTTACAAATTTACTCAGAGATAAATTTAATGAATAGAAAGGGTTACACTTCTGGATGTTGGGGGAAAGGGACTCAACGAAAGGGGGGGGGGGAAGGAGAGGACACGAAAATCAGTCTCTATTTTATGGCAGTCCTACGGGTAGTTATTATTCCATTATACAATTGGTCAGTCACTCTCTTGCTCTCCATATTTCTTTCAAATGATCGGCATGTGTATATTTTCCCCCCTGTTTTTGTGCCCCTCTTAAGAACTTGTTCCCCTTTTACTTTATTTCCACCCGTGAGCCCCTCAGAATATCCCAAGGCCACAAGGAGGGCCATATAGCCCCCGATCAAGAACCACTGCTTTATGAAACTATGTAGATGTTTCAATATCGCACAGTACGTCCACCTTTTGAAGATGCCACAGGTTGGGCCCACAAAGAAAAAATACTATTGGGGGGGGGGGGGCATGGTCGAAAGAAGATTAAGAAACATTCCATAAAGTACAAATGTCGTGAAATATTGAGCTCGGAACCACCACATTTGTGTCCTACAAACGAGAAGGACCACTCTCTTCCCCAAATTTTACGGATAAGTGTTGGTACAGCCACCTTATCAACAGGATCGGTCATTCTGCAAATTTCACGTGTATGAACCCCTCGAAAAGAACCTCAAATGACACAAGTTTTTTTTAAGGCCCAGAGGTGAAAGACATTATGAAGGATTCCTTGTTTTCACATACAAACAACTTTGAGAAGCGTGTACTCTGGTATGCGAAAGATGGAAATATCTGCCTTCAGATTCCACGCAGTTACTTTGCAACTGGTACACTTTATAAGCTTATACGCATGACTTATTGCACATTGCTGTAATATTTTCTCATCTACAATGTGGAGGTTTTCCCAGAACATTGTTAGAATTATTTGCCACTGCTATAGCTATAGCTCTCCGAACCCCCGGTTGAGAAACACAAGTTTAGATAGAGTAAGAGCTATTGACTTATCACTATAAAAATAGGCATTAGCCAGGCGACAAAAAAGAACTACATACGCTGGAGATGAACACCGTTGTTAGGTGGCGTGTTATAAACCTGGCATAACTCTTTAGTATGAAATTTCGTGGTTTGGTTGATCGCCATTTTTTTGCAGTTATTACTCCATCCGATGCAAATTTAGAAGGAAACTCACGTGGATCAAAGTTACTAAGTTATTCATAAAAATAATAAGAATATTACAACTATGTGAGCCAAGTCTAAAATAAAAGAAAAGAAGAAGAACGAGGTGAAATAAAACGTGAAAGGACAACAAACATTTGTACATTCTTTTCTTCGAGTTGCTTTTCCGGAGGGAGCCACAGTCGCAGTGGTTGGTTGCTATTTTTGAGTTTTCGGGCACAGAAGCTAAAGGACAAACTGTTTGACGGGCAAATGGATGTGCCAGAAATTAAAAAAAAAAATTCATTTGAATCTGGGGAAAGAAAACAAAAAAGACAGAGAAAAGAAGAGAGAGAAGTTGCGTACAAAGAAACGTTTCTTTTAAAACACTACTATTTCGACTTGAGACATATACACATACACACAAACACCACTTCGTAGGACGTCGTTGTTTGAACGGGATCCGTTGTCGAGTCGTCGACGGTCCAGTGCAGTTGCTCGCTCTCAAACCCTCGAGAGTCGCACGAGTCATTGCGTCGTTTAACAAGGAGAAACCCAAGCCAAGCACATGGTGAGTCCTCTCCAAGAAAATGTTATGCCTCTTTAATTTTTTCTTTTCCCTTTGGCTCATCTTCGAGAGAGAGAGAGAGGAAAATTGTATTCATTCATAAAATGCTACTCCGCCTACAATTTATATATAGATATTAAGAATTGTGCTGTGTATTAATTAATAATATTTTTCATGTATCTGAATTCCGTATGCTATGTTGGGCAATTTGACAACAAGATGCATCGGCAATTGTCTCTTTCTGTGAACTCCATCAGTTATCGTGAAATCTCATCGATGATCTTCGGATATTTGAATCATTTGTTGAGAAATTTAAAAAGAATATTGTATGAGATCTGTTGGCTCGGTGACAAAACTCGGTGGTTTCAAGGACGTTGTTCAAGATGTTACAAGTTTTTCTGATCGCGCGCCAAAGTAACGGCCTGGGCCTTGAAAGATTGTATCCGCGATATACATCTAACATTCCACCAGTTTTTCCTTCTGTTTTAAAAAATTGGGAGTGAAGAGTAATCTCTCTCGTCATGCTGATGATATACTTTAGAAAGGACCATTATTCCTTTTGACGGGAAAAAAAACGAGTTCATAATAGTGAAACTTCGTTGGTGGCACCGCTGAGTTATTGAACCTGGAGCTTGTTCAGTGCGAAAGCTTGAGGATGTATTTTAGGCATCCAAACTAGGCCTAAGCAATTGAAACTTGAAGTATAAGGATTTTATGTAACGCAATTGAAATTTTATGTATCTGGGCAATCGAAATTCGAATTATAAGGATTTTATGTAAACGCAGTCGAAATTCCTCGGAAATACAATTGTTTGTTGACAAACAATTGTATTTTGTTGTCAGTTAATAATAATAATAATTCTTCAATTATAAGGAGTCTCAAGATCCTTGAAATCAATTTTTCAAAAATGAAATTCGAAAATTTCATGTGAATACGTGAATTGTTTCTCCTAAAATGGAAGAAGACAGAAAAGAATGAAATTGTAGGAAAATAAACTTTAAACACCACTTTCTCAGATTTTAGAGCTTGTCCGTAAAATTTAAAATGAAAAAGAATCTCCACCGAAATCGAAGGAACTTCGTAGGAATATTTAGACACGTGTCACCTCGCTAGGGAATACCTGACCAATTTTTTACATTTCATGATTTTAAAATTTTTGAAAGAAAAGATAAATATTTCGAAAACATGAATTCAATATTTTTTGATACTTTCCATTGGTTAGTTGCTAAATCGAAAGTTCATTCACGACATGCCGAATAAATATTTCTACGAAATTTCAGCATTTTAGGTGCAGTAATATTTTTTACTTTTTTAATTTTACGGTTGAGTAGCAGAAATTCGATCCAAGAAAAACACGTTAAAAGTTTGGTTCATGGATAATTTTAAACTATCGCTCATTTTTAATGAACCAATCAACTGATGACACAATTTTTTTTCTCCAGTAAATTGGGTATTAAGTTATATATTTTTAGTCATTTTTTAAAAAAATCGACGTTTTTCGAAGCCGCGAAGAGGTCGTGTCCCTCGTTAAAACGTCGATAAACAGGTAAATGACGCCCTCCCTGAGAAATTCAGACACCTTATAGCCTGATCTCTGTTGTGTTATGTTTTTCCCACCTCGACATTTAGCATTCTTTTCAGGTTACTAGATTTGGTTTGTGTATTTACGAACCATATACTACACGTACGAGGGTTTTATTAAATAAAAATGTCATAATTTATTTATGTATTCAGAGATTACGTGTGAATATATTTGAAATTTTGATACTAGAATTAATATATACGATTTATTTACGGTTTATTGTAATTACTCACTTTCATTAACCTAATATTTTCTTATTATGCCCATATTTTATTTGTCTTCATTATTTTCATATATTTTTCTTGTGTTTTCATGATTTTTATATGTCTTCTAGATTTTCATATTTGTATAAATAGTTCATATCTTACTTTCATTTTCTCGTCTTTTTGTTTCCATATTTTCTTTTTATCTTTTGTTTTCGTATTTTCTTCTTGTTTTCATTCCTTTCATATTTTCTTTTTACTTCTATTTTAATTTCCTCTTTGTCGATTTATTCTTTACGACTTTAGAACGAATTTTATACTAATCTATATTTTTGCGGCCTTCTTTTCTTTTCCCAAATCGACTTTTCAAAAAGTTGTATTCGCCTTTGGCTGATTCTAGTTTCTTGTTTTTATCAAAGTCCGATATCACAAAGTTCCATTTTTCACTTCGGGCAACGATTTCGCTCTTGTTCCATTTTTTCTTTTTCCTTTTTTTTCTTCTCTCCTCTCTCTGCCATAAATGAATCTGTCTTTTCTTTTCAAGTGGAACGAACAGACGTGTCTGTCAAGTGAAGTGTTTTCTTAGAAATGAAACCTTACAAGAAAAAAGCAACTTTCTTTCTTTTCCACCATTACTATTAACTAAACAAATATCGAAAAAACACTACCAATAACAATCAATTGCAAGAAACATCATTCCTTCGGAAATCAGGCGAATAGTTTCAAAATATGGGCAATTCCTTAGTCAATTCGTTGATTTTTATCCAAGTAATTTTCTTAAGGTATGTTGTAGAGCAGAGTGCTTTTAACATATGGGTCTTGTTCCAAACTTGGGTCAAAGGGGCTCCTGAGATGGGTCGTATGAATCTATATTTATATTCCAGTTATAAATCCATTTGTTGCACCACCGGTTTCAAGGGCATCTCAACGGTTTCGGTGGCGTGGGCTGGGGCCCCATTGAGTCCCTCTTGAGTTATGATTTTCAGCATCAAAGATGCACAGGAGTGCTGAAAAGCAGCTTTAATATAAAAATGAGAAAACTTTAAACAAACATTATTGAAAACACAGATACGATGAAAATTTGAAATTAATGGAAGAACAACATAATTACAGAATTAAGAAAAAAAAATCATAATTAATGAAAGATCATTCCAGAGTTAACAAAAAATTATTGAAAATTTATAAAAGAAATAATTCCAGAATTACTGAAATTCAGAATTTCCAATTAATGAAATTTCAAATTAATAAAATTCAGAATTTCCAATTAATGAAATTTCAAATTAATAAAATTCAGAATTTCCAATTAATGAAATTTCAAATTAATAAAATTCAGAATATGCTTTTATATACGAATGTGATTACTGCTTACTTTAGTAACATGTTTGAGTTCAAAAAAATTGCCATTAATTTAGAACTTTTTATTTTAGTTAACGTAAATTTCCAATTAATTAACTTTTTTTAATACGCATAAGTTTGTACAAAAACTTCATGTCAAAAAACAAAAACAAAAAATTTTTAAATTTTCGCTCCTCCCTCAAACAACTTTGGATCGTTCCAACGAATGTCATCTTAACAGTTTGACAACAGCTGCCTTACGTCATTCGTGACATGTGTTTTAACTTTCAAATTTCTATCTTTAAATATGCAGTTGTTTTACAGTTTAACGTGATTGCTTATATTAGTTATATGTTCGTAAAGAATTTAAAATTTCAACAATTATTAATATTGATATCTAAATAATAGTCAAAAATTGAAAATCAAAATTGATTTTGAATAAAAATTTTAATAATTCCACTTAAAGAAAGAAATTCCGTTTTTTTCTACTTTGAAATACGGTATAATTATAAAATACGTACTTTTACGATGCAAATACGGATCGATAATGATTAGATGAAAAAGTATTTCAAGTCACCAATGCGAAGACGTATTTAAAGAAAAAAGAACCCCCTTTTCTATCAAATGAAATTTAATCAAGAGCAATTTCCGCTAAATAAAAATAAAATTCTATGAGTAACTCACTGCCATATTGAATTTTGATCGGACTTTTCTTTTGTTGTTGATCTGAGCCTTTGGAGACTCAAGATTAATACAAGAAATGAAAATGAATATATACTCAAAATAGAATTACTAGTTCCAGTGAACTCGCAGAGGATATCATACAAATAATTCCAGTTATGCGCAATATCTTCCGCTCCAGTATATTCAAAAGAAAATGAAATACTGTATTTATGTATACGTAACTCACTTGCATACAATATCTATATTCATATATTTCTCATCAAAGAAAAATTTCTGTTCAAATTTGTGTGAAGAGAATTGAAACATATTTTAATATCGCATTGAAGTTCGCAAATTTAATTTCGTTTTGGATTTTATCGAGAATATTTTGCTCGAGGGGTTTGAGTTGGTATATATAAAATATGATTTCTAATTGATTGTGTGTGAGAACAGTTGTTTTTTTCATTTGATGAACATGGGTTTTCAAACAAGTGAGGGTGGGATGCATATCCATGAGGAGCACCAAAGTTCCTTGGGAAAGCGTGAGGAAATATTGAAAAGGCGAATTTTTGAAGAAAAGCTTAATAAGCTCGATAATAATCTTGAAAGAGAGGCGTGAAACAATTTTAGATAGCGCGAGGAAGTGGCAACAGCGAGAAATTTTTTAAACCATGTTATGATATGTAGAATTCCTTTGTAAAAAAATGTGATATTTTGCGTAGCAAATGTTCCCAGCGTGCATTTTTTTCGCATTGAAATGTTATTAAGTAAACATGATATTCAATACGTTTTTTTTCTAATTTCATTTTTATTTCATGCTTTTCATCATCCAAAACTTGTTTTAATGTGTTTACGTGTTTAATTCGTTACTCGTAATATTTGATCGTTTTTGTTACACCGTGGTCATTTTCTGTGTACGAGACCTAATTAGACCGGGACCTACAATTTATTCTCGATTCCGAACACATTGCAGCTTTTTTTTCATACTCACAGAGAGGTTGATGCACTCACTAACTCCTCGAGTGGGACTCCTTGCGGTAGAGCAATCTTTTCCTGTGGTCATGTCGCTGTATCTGATGTACCCCTGTGTCAGGAAAGTTTCTAATAAGAACGAAACGGGTATCGAACACGCGTCATCTCTGAATATCCTTTGGTACTTTAGGCGAGTATCTTTTTGACCTGGGCGACCGCGCCCTTACTTACAGTATGTAAAAATTCGTATCTCGAAGCGAGCTTCCATACTGTATATAAATTATAATGCTCTTTTACGGTATTTTCCTGCTTATAATGGCGGTGGCGCATAATCCGCATGCAAAATTCGAAGGGGAAAAAAACCTGTAATCCCCTCAGCGGCGTATTATTTTCAGGATTTAGAAAATGAATAAAAACTTACTCTGTGTTTTTCAATAAGCAATCCATTGGTACAATAATTAATGAAATTTAGTTACGGAACAATAGCATTATTTACACACAAAACAAAATTTACAGTTCAGTCAAAAACCTCGAAATTTAGACTCATCTGAATCGGGATTAAATATAACCACAGCAGTTCTTCATCTAATTCGAAAGAGTCAGTGATCTAGAGGATTTTCAGAGTCAGAATCGCTGGAGTCCAAAATTTTAAGTCCACATTTTGTGAATAAACTCTTTATAGTTTTATAGTCAATCTTTCCGGGCATCACTAACCCACTGGTATACTTCAGCATAGGAAGTTCGGCGTAAACTTCCACCTTTTTTGTATAGGAATGGATTCCTTCAGTCATCCACTTTTACCGATAGGCTCCTAGTCAAACAACTCAGTCTTCCAAACTTAGTCAAACCGCCAGGTATGACTGAAACACAAGTACCACAATTTTTGCAGGCCTCTCACGTTTTCTTGAATGCGAGCTTTCATTGAATCATAACTAGGAGAGCCATCTTTTAGCGCCTGATAACATCATTTTCTGCAGATTGCCCGCGGATGTAGATAATCCGCATTTTTTAAATGTGTTTAATCACTTCTTAACAGATAATCCGCAGATTATACAGTGGAAAATACGGTTTTCAATATCATAGGTCAGTGGTGTTTAGCACGCGGCCCGCAAATCGTATACTAGGACAGCTATGAATTTGTCCCAAAAAGAAGTATGTAGTACAGTCGTTATTTGAATCATGGACAATGTTATCATTCGGGTATTGTTATCACTCTGGCAAAGTACGGAACGGACGAATATCATAACACGGGAAACAAAATTATTTTTCTTATCAGGACTTCGGTTTATGTTATCAATTTGTTTTCGTCAAAATTTTTTTCTTGTATATTTTGAAACTGAGCTTGTAGGAGATCAGAAGGTTCCTTTGTTGACAAAAATTTGCATAAGTTTTATTAGTCTGGTCTTATGCAAAAATTTGCATATAAGACCATATTCAGACTTCCTCGGGCGGAAGATTTTAACAAAGGATCTATGCAAATTACCGTACATTGAAAAACATATCGCAATTCATTTTTTAACGAAAAAAATACGGTTTTATAAAACAATAAGTGGAAAAAATTTCTGATTCAACATTCTGAAACTAATTAAATGAGAAAGAAAAAAAAGTCGTCACGTTTTCATACTGCCCGTTCCATCAAACGGGACATATGGTCATGTAGTTCCTGCCACCTCCTCCACCTCTAACCAGACTATGGCCGCTCTGTCTCAATGAAGAGATTTCAGCAGGTGGTCGAAGAAGACCTAGGTCATGCTAGAAGCTGTGCATGTATGCGTTGTGATCCTGATGTGAAGTCTGTTTCTATGTAACGCTTGTTATGTAGGGAAAATATACCATAATTGGTACACAATATGGCATATTTACCTTCTGATAACTCTTTTTTCGAAATCTTGGACAGACGACCTAACCTCCGCAAGCACAGTCTTCAATTGAAAATTCACAGCTAGGCTGTGGGACCTCGTTTCTGCCCCTTATGTTGGATTCGTTTCTTTCTTGGACGATTTTAACTTTACAGCTTATATGAAGTGTTTTCCTTTCTGATTTATGTTTTTTTTATGTTTCTTGTTTTGAATCTTACCAGAGTAAGTACAATCTTGCTCACTGAGTTGTGTGATAAATAAATGTGTAGTGCTGCCATCTGCCGTCAATTTTTCTAACTATGAGTGAAGTGCGATGATTGAATAACTGTATCGTTGTGGGCCGTTGCGACACATTTCAACGGGGAGATCTGCTCGCATTGAAAACCAACTTCAGCCGACCACCGCTGTGGCAACGACGGGTACGCATGAAGAATGGTCTTCAGTAGTCATATAGGTCCGCCATCGTCTAGGCCACAAGTTGTATGTCCTCGCCGGACTGCTGCACTCTGGCGAGGGCGGGTATGTGGCGTCAGTAAATCCTCTCAGTCTTGGCCGCAAGTCGTACTCCCTCACCTGACTGCTGCACTCCCTTCATGGCAGATACGTCGTGTCGGCGCTTCCTCTCAGTTCGCGTACTCCTCCAGTTTTGTCGTGCATTTGATGCAAGTTCTGCTATAGGGAGTCACTATCCCATAACGGCGGTTCTTGCTTACCGGGATTTTTTCGGATATAATTATCAATCGTTTATTGTAATCAGAAACCCCGATGTGATCACATTAAGTGGCGTGCACTGTATTTAATCAACATAAATGGATAATTTAATAAAATTTTTGATACAATTTCATATTTTCTTTTTTTGATTTATTTCCCCTTTCAATAATGATAAAATTCGGTTTCTTTCATCTTATTCCAGAATGGTAAGTTTGGCTTTACCGTGTTGAAATCAGGTCTTGTTTTTATTTTGAAAAGTGTGGCCCAAAACTGTGCACTTTTTTTTCAGCAGATGCAGCTCAAAACAGTTTCTGTTCTTTATTGCGACACGGAAAATGACAAAGATTTGACACACCAATCGCAAGGGAGATTACATAAGTCCAAAGTTTTGAAACATATTTTTTTTTATAGCCGAAACCGTAATCTGTAATTGGATTTAAAAAGAAAAAACCTTTTTTCTCAATATTTCACTCAAGTGCACTCAAGAAGAGCACATTCTTTATGACGTCGACAAAGGTTACATTTTTTTCAATTATTCAATAATTTAGTATTTTTGTATCGTGACATTCAACTTAATGAGACTTGAATGGGAACTGAAACCTACAGCTCAGAGCCGATTCCAATCAGTCCGAGTAGGGCGACCATGCCTAAATCGGGATCCACATTCAGCCAAACTTGTTGAACTAGACGTTTATGAGTCAACATCTCGATTACCATCTGGTGTTCTTTTTTCAAACGAGCACACAGAAGACCCTTTCTTCCTCGTCTTTTAAGCCCTGTCTTCTTCACTTTCACATCAATCAACAAACCTACAACAAGGAGGTCAGATGTTAAACAGACATTAAACGAAATAGTTCCCCTCCCCAAAAAAATACATGTAATATAGTTCTGCATTAGAGTTCTGAATATATTCCTATATAATGTAATTCAAATTACTCTTAAAAAAACGGATTTTTCATGTCAATGTTAAACGTACTGTATCTTCTAAGAAAGTGGTCGCCAATCTTTCAGAGCTCTCGTACCGCTAAACCGGTGTTTCCCAAAGTGTGAAATTCGGATGGGATGGTCCGAGGGTGGTAGAAGCCACGGTTTTATAATAGGATCATATGGGTTTTCATCTCACGCATTTCTCAAACATGTTTTTTTTTTTTGGTGAATTTTTACTCATTGCGACTCACAGTAGCCTTCTATGTTCCGCCACTAGCGATTTTTCCTTAGTGATAAATGGATACTCTATTTGCCTTTGATAATTTTTTTGGTTACAACTGGCCATTTTGTTTGCGTTTGACTATTTTTTTAGTGACTGGCCTTTGACATTTTTTTGTCGGTTATGTGCAACATTGCTTGCCTTTGACATTTTTCCCTCTGTAGCTCGCAACTTTGACCGATGTTTGGCTGTAATTTGCAACTTTACTTGCGATTTTTTTGCTATAATCGATGATATGCCGTATTTTAAATACGGTCAGCATAGTGATACTTTTCTACTGGAACGCGTTTCGCGGGTCGAAGGTTGTGCACCCCTTCTATGGCGTCTCTAAAGTGTATTTTTCATACCGTATAAATAACGATTACAAAAGCTCTATTCTATTTTCATGATGTTTTATACTCGTATTAGATTTCTGTCTATTTCATAAATTTCATATTACTCAGTAAAAAAAAAAAAAAAAGTGAGTTATAGAATACAATGAAAGAAGAGCATTTTCATAAATAGCAACAAACTTCTTCAAGGACTTCAGGACTTTTCCCATGGACTACCTATAGGTGACCTTAACCTCCTGTTCTATTGTAAAAACTATTTTATTTTTATTTAACGATCCAAAGAAATTCCATGAACTTATTTTTTCGACCAGTCAAACATTTTCGAATAAAAACACAACCTTTCAGCCGTAATGTAGAGTGACAAATGAAAAATATAAAGCTTACAACGCGTAGGAAGATTGAAGGCTAAATTGAGTTTTCGCATCTCGTTAAAATCATTTTTTTTTTCATTGCATCGTCGTTTTGTAGGAAGCGACTTATCTAACAGGCGAATAAGAAAGCATAAAAAAAAACCCCATGGTCGTATGTGTTGAAAGAGGGGAAATAACGTAGAACTTCTCCGTGGCAATAAGATTAACAATTTTTGACGCAATTTCTCAAAAAAACCCTTCGTCCCGAAGCATCGTTTTCGAAGCATTTCATGGAAAGTAAGTAGTTATAAAAGAAGAAAAATCATATTGTGCACTCGTTGCTTTTGAAGTTTCCCTTCAAATTCACTTATTTATAGTTTCATTTCTGAGTTTTCCTGGATTATATCGACTTTACCTTTGTGCTTTTTTTTAAATATTGAATTCGAAATACGTCTCTTGACGTGGGCGTTTACGAATATGCATACATACGGACGAATGACAGAACGGAAAAAAGATAGATTTTACGGATAATTCAATCAGAAATCGCCAAACTGTAAGTTTGCAGAAAAATTTGAGTTGGTAGCGTCAAAATTTTCCATCTCTGCTTGATATTGTGAATGATTTTTTTTTTTATACTTTCACCGATACGGAATGTGATGATCCGGCCATCACAGAGAAAATAATGTTTTCATATTTCATTGTATTACAAAACTAGATTATCATAGAGTATTCTCATTCCGTGGATATGAACATTACAGCTCGAACTAACTAACTTTACTCAACATTTTCATCTTAAGACAGCAGTCATCAAGTTGAGTTAACAGTAATTTCAAGTCTTAAAACAGGACTGAAATTTCTCGGATAAAAAAAAAGGAAAATATGTAAATTTTTAAATATTCATGATATTGCTTAACCCGTTCAAGTTTATCAATTTGGGAAATCTTTGTTAAGGGTTCTCAAACTGTGCGTCTCCAACCTTTGCCAGGGGCGTCACAGAGTGGCCACCCTGACAAGGTTTTCAAAAATATTCTTTGTTAAACAGCTCTGGGGAGCCGATGGAGCTCGCAGATAAGCATTGAATAGGAAATGAGGTGCAGCAGGTGGAAAAAGTTTGAGAACCCTGTGGTGTAAGGTATTTATACACTAACATCTGCATTCAATAAAACCACCGAAGTTTTTGACGAAATAACCTAATTGCTTCGGTTAATTAGGCTTACGGTCAAAATGATTTGAATATCTGATTATTTTCACCATGGGCCATTTTATGCTAAAACCAGCCATCGCTTAAGCCAGGGATTTTCAAAATTTTGACTCCTCTGATCCTTGAAAATCTTTAGGGGGTCTTCCTTGAGCTTCTTAAAAATTCTACACGTGCTTTCCATATGATTCTTAAAGGATTTGCATGTGCATCCTCCAATTCTCTTAATAATTATGCTTGGGCCTTCTTTGAGCTTCTTAAAAATTTTTCAACGTGCCTTAACCGAGGTTCTTTAAAGTCTTTTAAAAATCTGCATATGCCTTTTCTGAGCTTCAGAAAAACTCTGCACGTAACTTCATTGAGCTTCTTAAAAAAATCTGAATGTGCCTTTGCTGAGTTTCTTAATAATACTGCACGTACCTTATCTGAGAGTCACTTAAAAAATCTGCAAGTGCCTTGTCTGAGCTTTCTAAAAAAATCTGTATTATTGAGTTGCTCAATAAAAACAAACTAAAAAAACTCTGTTCTTGTATAACATGTGACTGACTGACATTATTATTTTATTTCTATCGATGTGAAGTTTTATTGAAATTTTTATAGGTTATTTGTATCTTTTTTTGATTAAAAAAAATTACATCAAAGAAGAATTCAATTTTTGCAAAGAAAATTCTTAACGTATCAAATACAAGCTATCTCTTCTCAGCTTCGTTGCTATTATTAATTGTTGTAACTCATAAAGTAATGATTGGAGAAATGAAATATTTTAAATAGAAATCTACATTTTATACAAAACGAAAGACGAGAAATTAGTGGAATTTCCATGGAATCGAATTTCTCACTAGAATTCATCTCTTTTTGTTCAAGAAATCCGTTTCGAGCATTCATTTCACTTATTAAGTGCTAGTGGGTATATGAAGCGTTCAGTCAGAACTTTTAATTAATTCTAGTTAAGTAGTGTTTTTCGTATTTAGCGAGTTGTTGCTTGGCTTATTTCGACGAAGTCGTTGAGAGGCGAGAAAACCGATTATGGACTTCAGAACGTTACAAATTACATTTAGCACTTCATTGGAACTTGATCTACTGGAGCGTATTCTTCAGTCCCATTCCTTTCTTTACCGGTGAACTGGAACATTTTCGAGAGACGGATCAGTTTCTTGAATGAATGGATTTTCGAATTCCGCCTTTAAGTGTTGTCGAGTAGCAGGAATATAAACACCTACATTACATAGATTTTTTACTGGAGTAGATATTGTGTAAACAAAATAGTGCTCTCTCTCTCTCTCTCTCTCTCACCAGAGAGGTTGTTATTTCAGTTTGATGAGCTGCTCATGTTGTGAAACGTTGATTTTCATCCTGATTAGTCGAAATATTCAGACAAGTATTGGAAAATGTTGTACTTTGACTGTTGTAAAACTTGAAACGGTTTTAATGGTTAAAATTGGTAATGGTAAAAATTTCGAAAAGATTTAATGGAATTGCAGAATTCGATTTCGAGGAAAAATTATTTACGGGTGAGCTCTCACACACACACACACACAGCGATATCGTGAGTGGGAATTGGAAATAGGATTATATTCGATGAAATCGAGAAAAATAAAGCCATTATTTCTTTTGTATTAGGAATTGGTTGCTGAAATACAAAATGTTCGAACCGGATTGAAACGATTGAAATCACCGTTGACGTTGTACTTTGGTTATTGAAAGTTTTAGTGGCATTAGATTGATATTTGTGATTAATGTTTTTACACAATAAAAAATTGAAAATTTCTATCGAGCGATTACAGAGAATGTGGTTTACCCGACAGTTTAAAAACCAATTTTTTGCACTTGTGAACTACAGGATTGTGCTGCGCAAAAACAGGGCGTTTCTTTTGAAGTCAGAATACTGACTTCACTACTCCGACCTATGTAGCGTCCGTTGTAGAGGACGTATTCCATTAAAACTTGATATATATATACGCTATATGGTCCATGGATAAATGTAACATTCAATAAAAAGCGCCATTTTATCACCTGGTGGTTGAAAACTGAACGAATTTTTCCATTTTATAAATCTCCCTCATTGTCATATTACGATATCCCAAAAATTTGGCTGTAGTCGAAAATGCAGTTTTTGAGAAAAGAGTACTCTCAGAGTACGGGGACTGATTATAATCACCTTGTATTAATTGATGAACTCTTTGGTTATCATGAAAGAAAAACACTTATAATGTCAGCTTACTATTATTATTAGTATTAACAATTTTCTCGCGGAATCACGTTTGTGAAATTATTTTTATTTGCAGTTAACTGTTAGAGATATAGATCTTTTACCGTACTCTCACACAAAATAATAAACGGATATTTTACAGGTCTTGAATGTTTTAGCCAAGGCCGCTCTTATTCGACTTAAAACACGGTGTGGAACTAATTGTGGGGACCGAGTCGCCTTAACAATTTCGGGGACCCCTTATCCAGCATACAAAAATTCGGACTGGAGGGGAAGAGGAAATCACATAAAAAAAATCATGCATTATTACAGAAATGCTTAAAAATATCTATACAAAAAATATGGATACAACAAATGTAAATAAACACAAAAATATTAAAAATAAGAATAAAGAATTTTCAATTGATGAAAGAATTAATTTCGAAACTAAGAAAAAAAAAGAAAACTCAATGAAAAAAAATTATCAATGAGAAAATCAATTATTAATCGAAATTTCCAATTGGCGGATCAAAAATAAGGAAAATGATTGAAAGACATAATTCCAGTGCCAATAAAAATTCAGAATCTATGATAAAAATAATTCCAGTATTTTGGCGAAAATTCAGAATTCATGACAGAAAAAATTCCAGAATTAGTGGAAGAAATAATTTCAGAATTTATGAAGGAATTGATTCTAGAAATGATAAAAATTCATAATTCAGGAAAAATTTTTCCCATAACTCCATAGCTGTAGCTTGGAGAACTTGCTAACTACAAAAAAGTATATTTGATGCATATTGCTTCACTTCTATTACCGTAAGTGCGGTATCATCCTAAGGACGACTCTGGTTTTAGCTTTTTTTCTAATTCGAGATAGTAGTTTATTATGCATACATGTTCATAGATGAATGTGTACGCATGTTGCAATCGACACTTTGTAGCATGTGTGTATTGGCATAAAAGCTATAGATATCTTTACAGTAATTGCTCTGCCATTCCACGAAAAAAATTTTGATTGATGCTTAAGCAATTTCTCACATTTGTGTTCACAATCTGTGAACCATGTGCACCATTATGGAGATTCCGCTTCCCGCAAAATGTATAATATTATAGAAAATCGGTATTTTATGCATTAAAAAGAGGGAAAAAGAAAAGAAAGAAAAGAAGGGCAACTAATGACGTGGTCGAACTGATGTATTATGGCACTGTTCCGAAAGAAAAGAGCAATGTTCCCAACGTAAGTGGTCGGAAGGGATACGTGCACGTACATATCTTTGACGCCATTTTATCTTGTTCCCGATCGACATGTTTTTATTTCTCCTCCCTTTTCTGTCCTGACAAAGAGAGTAGGAAATGTCGTGACGGAAAAAAAAGACATTAAAATGACCAATGTCCAAGCTGACCAACACCAATCAGCCGGAGCGGAAATTCACTTATATGGTCGTCAGGGGCGACAGCAAAAACATTTGATTGGCTGGCCGCACACAGTATGTGATTCCGACAGAGGCAACCGCCAACAATTCGTCACGAGCCCAACTGCAGTGGCTTTAGCATCGTAGACATACACGCGCAGGCACGAATTTGGTGCCCGAGCCAAGATCAAAATAGAAGTTCCGTTCATTTCCTTTTGTTTCTCAGCGCGACCGATGCTTCATTAAAACCACTGCATCCGATATCACGATGCCACCAAAGTCTCGTCGTCGTCTCCACTTGTTTGTTACAAAGTTACCATCCGATCTGTTCATCCGAAGAAAATTCTAGAAAAAAAAACCCGCTATTGTAAAACGCAGCTTATCTAGAACCGTTTGCTTTCATTTCCTTGCCTTATATTTACTACGTAATAATTCGTTTTGCGTCTGTTATGCATGATGCTTAGAATTATACCGCTGTAATTAGAACTGGAAGAAGTTGTGTTTATCACCTCTGAGCCAATTTCATTAGCAGTGATGCATACGTGGTACCGGTGAGCATTGATTACCGGTTTCGCTGTAATATTAATTTTAATTTCTGGAAAGTCATCACTAAAAGTAGGGAATTGTTAGAAAAGTATTGTTACTGAAAACATCAATGAAAAGTCTTTGATGAAAAACAACATTTTTGACTATTCATTGCTAAAAAGAACATCGTTTTTTTGATTTTTTTTTTTAAAAAAGACACCTCATCTTTTACATTCATTCATTTATTACCTACATTAAAAAATCTTGCAGAAACAACGTTGTTTGCTATTGTCTTTTTATTATTGGGTATTGTTAACTACGCATTATAGGCTATTGTTGACTATACATTATAGGCTATTGTTGACTATTCATTGCCGATAAACATCATTATTGACTACTCATCATTGAAAAACACTGTTTTATTTCCAAAAATATATCATCTTCACATAACATCCATTTATCTTTATAATCTTGTAAAAACAACAATCTTGACCATTATTGGCTATTGTTGACTATTAATTGTTGAAAAATAAATTGTAGAATTCATTGTTGGGATATTCTTTTTTTGCTATTTCATTTTTGGCTGTTGTTAATGACTACTAATTTTTGAAAAACGAAACTTTCGACGATCTTCATTGTCGGCCATTCATTCTTAAACATTTTTGATCATTCATTGTTGAAAACAACATTGTTGACTATTCAGTGTTCAATAGATTTTGTTGCTAGAGAATCGGTTGAGAGGATTTTAGTGTTATAACCAAAACAAAGGAATATCTGTTAAAAATTGCATTTTTCAACCCTTTTGCAATAGCGATAATATCCATGTTCTTGGGAACCCCTTGAAGCGATAACTGTGTTCTAATGCAAAGGTTCTTAATCTATAAATTGTGACCCAAAATTGGGTCACAGGGGCATCCAAGATACGTCGTATAAATAAATCTGTTATAAATGCACTTATTCCGCTACTGGTTTCATTAATTTCGAAAAACAAACAGCCCCATGAGTCACGAAGTTGATTATATTGTTGATCTTGGATCACGACTAAAAAAAGTCAAGAACACCAAGAACCCCTGTTCTAGTGCAAGCGTCTTAAACATTTTCGTGTGTCGAAAGGCACCGTATACACTAGTTCTCAACCTTTATCAGCGCGGATCCAAAACCAGTGCCTCGATCAACTTCGCGACCCATCGGTCTATTTTTAGTCAAAAAATTCTTATAAATGAAACCAGTTCATGGCGTTTCATCAGGTGGGGCCAGAAAGATCTGAACCCGGGAACCGGAAGCAAACGGGGGGGGGGGAAACTCAACCAAATGATCTGAAATGTGTCGCAATTCCCTTATGTGATCTGGAAATGTGCCGTGGGTCATTTAAATGATCTATATAAGTGTACTCGTTTAGTTCATTTTTACACAAGTATGTTTGAGGTCACGGACCACATTTGGCCCGTGAACATTTGGTTGAGCATACATGGTTAAATGTATTAAGAGTTTTTCATACATAATTTTTAGCATTCTGTAATAATGCCATGCTATTTTGTATGCCACATGTTCCCCAAAAATATTGTACCCAGACATCATTGCTTAAAATCGCTCCAAAATGTCCGGGTTCGAGCCCAGGCCACGAAAATACGACGCCTGTGAAACGAGTTGTGCAACAAATGAATTATAATGGATTATAAGTAGAGTCGCGTACTCATCTTAAGAACCACAAAAACGTTTGAGTCGCGACTTATAGCTTATTTACTTACTTACTAACTGAAACGGTGACCCAGTCCATATTCCGAAGTCTAGTGAAAAAAAGAAAAGAAACGAAAAAAGCACTAATATGGTCAGCAACAATGTTTCATCTTTAGGTCATAAAAATCCGAGCCCTAATGATCAATCACATAACCAAAGATTTTTACTTTTCATTAGGAAAGTTAGCGCCCTCTATTGGCTCAACAGAGAATACAAATAAAATAGTTAAATGTACGTATTGAAGACAACTTGAATCATGGGCGGAGATACGGAGGGGGATGGCACGGGGGATATTTCTCTTCCCTTCCCAGCGTAAAAAGGTGAAGCCGACTGATCTAATATATATGCGTATATATGAATTGTCGTCATCAACATCATCAGTCCCCCCCCCCCCCAACCTTCGTCCAGACTTTGAAGTGTCTATTTTCTCCGCCTATGATTTGAGTACTTGAAAACCAGTATCTACTCTCAAATGCGTTCTTCTTAACCTAGTAACATATTTTCCATTAATTGCAAAAATGCTTCATTTAGTAAAAACATTATGAGTATAGTGATTGATGTGTATTAACAGTTAACGTGTGAAGCGTAATATTCGATTAATCGGGGAACTTTTGCATTGTCTCTATTGGAGCAATTTTGGTGCCGGAGGATTTTATTCGTTTACGCGGGGTATCCGTTGTATGATTAAGCGCAGTCGAATGAATTTCTATCTGGACCTATTCACTTCCCTCACTGTTCCTCACGTAACCCCCCCAGTGATGTCTTGAGAAATCCTACACTATGAGTAAAATGTTTAAATGAAAAACATCAATTCTTCAATTTTTTTATAATAAAGAAGGAATTAATGAATTAATTGAAAAGCATGTCTCTTTAAAGTTTTATTCCACTTTTCTATACAAGCATCACATGTGTATGCAGAGAGAGACTTTAAGTAAAATCGGTTAGGTGCGTGAAAAGTGAGTGCTAGAATCAGGAGAAACATGGGCTCAGCTTTATTTATTCTCTCGATGCCGTCGACACAGCTGCTATCTTAATGTTCTTTTGCCGTGGCATAAATACTAATAAAAAAAGGAGAAAATAAAATGCAAGATAAAGTCGATGAAAGGCAAAGAAACAGCCTCGGGGCAGAGAAATATGGACCCATGTTAATTTGTAAAGGAAAAGACGCCATGAAGGGTCTCTTCAGAATGAAAAAAAGGGCTCTTGGGTTTCAGTTCTTTTTTACAACAAGTGCTCGGCGCGTCCATGCTTTTTCATTATTACTATTTGTTTTTTTTCATTATTCGGTCAACGCAATGAACGAGTGCAAACAGACGATGTGAGAAGTCCTTAGTGAATGGCAACGTTCCAGACAAAAAATAAATAAATGAATAAAAATAAATGCACGCAGACTAAAGGAGAAAAGAAGCAGGAACATGAGGTATTCGTTTTGGTTATTGCTGTTGGTCCTGATGACGTACGAGGCAGATATAAACCCAAATAATCAAAAGAGAACCGCGGCGAGAAAGACGTAAACCTTTGGAGAGAGAGTATAGTATGATATTGTATGGTCGTTGTGTAAATGTGTGAACTTATCTTAGTGAAGTTGTCGTAAAGTAGACCAAAAAAATTCAAAAATAAAATAAAAAGCGCGGTCCTGTCATTCCAATACCATTTTGCGATTGTTCTTCCAGATTCTTCAAAAAAAAAGAAGGAAGAGTTATGCATTGCCGGCCCCAAAATACCTCTTTCCTGCATAAATGTGTGTCACCGACATTTTTCCATCAATACCAGCTCAAAAAGTATCTGTGATGTTTTCACGTGTTCCAACTGAGGTCATGGAGACAATGACGACGCTATAAACGCAAATATGTTCTTAAATTTCTGGAACATCAGTTCCATTTCTCTCTTTGAATGTGTTCTATAGCGAGTAGTTTTACTCCAAAAGTTTCCACAGTTTACATTCTTATAGAAAGAACGTGAGTCTGTCGTTCTCTCGTATCGTATCTACGAATGCTCGGAGCAGTATACTTTTTATAATGCACCACTGCTACTATATTCATGAGTTTTTCATGGAGAAAAAAAACCATAGTAGAGTAACGGCAGAGAGTAAATAAGGCTTTCACTAAAAAAAATTGGGTTAATCTACGTAGTATACACGGCCACAAGTTTTGATGTGAATACGTCCTTTGGGCCTTGAATCGCACGATAGGTTCTTACATACTGGCACTACTCAAAAAATCGTCAACGAATAAGCCAAATACCAGGAAATACTAAAAAAATATTCCTAATGCATTTCCACACTCTATGGGTGTCGTCTTCAGAGGATAAGAGTATCACGCTGACCGAGTTTCCCACTTGGATTGAGCACCAAATCTTCAATCTCGGTTGCTCAGCGGAGAGAAAAAACAATCTGTTCAAGTCAAACGTCGTGGCAAGAATGAAGGGAAGCGCCTGCGCGTGTCTTTTGCAACAACCTGATTGGCTGCTTGCGAAATGGAGCTGTCCGATTGGTCTATTAGAATATTCCTTAAATTCCCGCTCGGAATGCATTTAAGCCATGGCGATGCGATCGATGGCCTCCACGCCACCGTTGCAACAATCCACCGTTAAACCGCTCGATCCAAGAAAAAAAGACAAGTCCGCAGAGAAAGTGAATTCAAACCGCAGCGAAAAAACCGACTCTACGGACTTCCGACCATCGAATGGATCTACCGACTTCCAGAAAAACTCAGAAAAATCCTCGAAAGCCCCAGCCGAAAGAAATGCCCACGCCGAGAAGCAGCCAGAAGATGCCGAACCCTTGACGGCAACACCGGCCGCCAACCATGCCGATCTTTCTGACAGTTCTTCCACGTCAGATGACAGCTGCCCAAACTCGACGTATTACATTTCCGAGTACGCAAAATTATGCTTCGAGGACTCTCTACAGTTAAAAACAAAAAAAGAAAGGCAAGCGGTCTACGAGAAATTTCTTGTCCAGGCAGGAAATATAATCAGGCCTAGCTAAAGCCTCATCGAAGCTGCATTATTTAATCGGATTATCTCACTACCTTTTTTCTTTTTCCTTTCCCCATCTTTTCTCTGTCTTAATCAAAAAAATTCTCTCCAAAAATATATATATATTTTGTGAAAAAAAAAAAAAAATCGTGTTGTGAACATCTTTAATCGACTTAAATTTTTCTCTTTTCTTAGTCGTTAGTCGAAATTCTATCTTTTTCCCGACTTTGTAATAATCGTACTAATACTATCTCTGCTTTTCCCTGCCTTCACTAATATTTTCTTTTAATGTATGAAATATGTATCTTTCCAGATTCCAGCCAATAGGGAATTGAGTCAGCGTCTCAGCCAATGAGAGACGTCCAGGCCAACATCAAAGCGTTGCCCGACCGGGCTTCTTCACAAGCGAAGCTAACAATACTAATATCGCAAGGCAGTGGTGGCATTTCACCGACGTTAAATTTTTAAATTCAAAATTAATAATCGACAGACCATTTAGTGACCATGATTTTTTAAAAAGAGGATTTATTCCCAAATTTTCCCTTCTCATACATGCACTTACACAACTACACATACATTACTCACTTGTCCTTCTCTTCACCGGGGGTCCCCAAGGGGCCCCAGCCTTTATGTTGGCTAATGGCCCGCTTTAAGGGCCAGTCACCATCGTGAAATTTTGAGTCTGGTCTGGTCTGGCGATCGATGGCGTTGATGTACTGCCGTTTACTTTTTGAAGGCCCGGAAGTATGTGCCTTCACAGGAGAAACACGGAGACCCATAAAAACAAGATTAAATGAACATGCTCGCTGTGTTAAAAATCAACCATCGCCACTCACTGCTGGCAGGAGGGCCATAGATTCAAATTTCAGGAAGCGAGAGTTTTTCACGGTCGATTTAGAGTTCTACGAAGGCACATACATCCGGGCCTTCAAAAATAAATTAGTAAACGACAGTAAATCAACACCCATCGATCGCATCGCCATGGCTTAAATTCATTACCAACGGAAATTTAAAGAAAATTCGAATAGATCAATCGGATAGCTCCATTTCGCCAGCAGCCAATCAGGTTGTTGCAAAAGACTTACACGCAGGCGCTTCGCTTCATTTTCGCCACGACGTTTGACATGAATAGACGTGTTGTTTTTTCGTTCCGCTGAGCAACCGAGATTGAAGATATGATACTCAATCCAAGTGGGAATTTTCAGTATTTGCCTTATTCGTTGACGATTTTTTGAGTATTATTAGGCAAAGTTCTACTTTTCCATAATGAAACTAGTATCATAAAATTTGTCTTTGTAATAGCTAATAAACGATACCAATATTGTCTATTTGGGTTGTGAACTTATCAAGTTATAGCGTAAAATAATTTCGTTACAAATTCAGGCCGCGTGCCTGAGACCTAGACCAGAAGAGGCATTAAAATCAGAGTTGTATCATTGGATTTAATTTATTGAGATCTACCCGCAGACATCAAAAACACTGATGTATTTTGAATACTTCCTGAAATATGAGTGTTGAAAGAATTTCATCACACAGCTTTTTGCGAATGCTCCCAGTATCGTCAGATGGTTTGAAAGACGTATTTACGTCGAAAAAAAATCGTAAGAAATTCCACGATGTGTGTAGTTTTTGATAAAAACATTCCAAAATCTGTGACTCTATATCGTTTACGTGTTAGCTTTTTTCTATCAAGCTGGAAAAATCTAGACGTTTTCAGATCTTCCCAGAGGGAGTAATCATTTTCTTCGAAAAAAAGAAAAATAGGACCACTAGAAAATTCAAATTCCATGGACAGCTAACAGGAGTTTTTCGAAAAAGGGGTACAAACGTCAAAATAGTTACTAAGCAAAAGTCCCCTTTTATCGATATGAAATGAATTTGTTTTTCTTTGATGTGGACACGAAGAAGAATATGCACCATACACAGCAATTAAAGAGTACAACAAACAAAAATTGCAAATATTTTCAGTGTCGAACCAGCAAAATGTTCTCACGGATATTCTCGATTGGTGACTTGTGGTCAACGTGTTGCTCTTTTTTTATCAACGTGGAAGAATGTGATAGTTTTCAGGGGAAGAATAGTTGACTAAAACTGTACATAAGAGGGAAAAAAAAAACTACAATTATATACTTCAAGATTTACTCTAGAGAGGCACAAGCATCCTTCACCAAGAACTACAAGAGATCGATCGAGTGATCGTTTACTTTCTTAACGATATTTAAGAACCGTCGGTCACGCACGTTTTCGGATTGGGGGGGGGGTTATTCAGTGACGGGTATGATAAAGAATTCATGCGGCAGTAATTTCTTTTAATTGGCTAATTAAAACGGTGCCTGTCGAGCACGAGCTCGTGATGATTAGTACTACTTAGCCATAACGGTTAATATTTTATTAACTCGTGAGATACGCATTTGCTTATCTAGTTACAAAATATTTTTGGTTTTTTCTTGGTTCTCAGAGTGAGATATCATAGGTGGAAATTCCTACTTTTTTTTTGGTATCGTAAATTATTATAAGTTTCACACAACTTTACGCGTTTTCATCAGTTTCCCGTGTTAGTTTTTGTCGACACGCTGGACGTGGGCACAAGTGTAAGTGAGACATTCGCGCAGGAACCTGCTGAGAAATCAGCTGGTAACGATTATCTTTAAGGAAAGCCCTGCAGGGTAAAAAGAATAAAATTACCGTGGTTTTTTAGCTAGGCAACGTTTCGACTACATTGCATCCTCCGCATCAAACGAACAACAAATTAATCTAAGAGCAGATAATAGAAGAGCGTATTCTACAATAAGTCTACAAGGAACATATTTGTTTCAAATTATATTGATTTTCTATATCCGAACTCTCTCTTTTGTTTTCCAATGAAAAACGAAACTGTTTTTATCTAAAAAATTATCACGTTTGTCGAAACAGAAAAATAGATGGCGCTGCCCTACCAGCTTCCATATCCATAGAAGTTTGAAAAAGTTTAGAAGTTTTTCAAAACACATACAATTTAATGTTTCAGATGGAACATCGGCAAAAACTTCAGAGTTTGGACAGTTAATTGAATTTTTTTTTGTTGAAAAAAGTGTGAGGAAAATATATCCGCTGAGCATGAGTTAAGCTCATTGAGTCCATGTCGAGCAGTTATTTGCATTTCTAAAAGTTTCCCAACAAAATATGGATTAATTCTTTCTTTATAGTGCCTATTGCATGACTGGGATTTGATTATTATTAATTAGTTGCTTTTTTTTTGTCAAAAGGCCTTTGAACCAAACGTAAAAGCGATTTAATATTTTCTGATGTTATAGAACCCAGATTAGCAGTTTTTTTTCATAATACTTTGTTATGGGATTCAATGTTTGTGTTTCATATTATGGATTTCATTAAAAAGTTCGAAAGTTCAAGTAAGAATTTCGTAGATACAATTTGTAGTTATCAAATCATCGTTGTCTGGGGAGAGTCGATGCGCGCAATCCCTAAGCACCAGAAAGGCTGTGGGGAAATAATTACTTTGTCTCGTAAAATACGGTATGCATATTCAGCAAACACCGTATACTCCCACTAATTCGCTCTCCCGACATATTGCCCTGGATCTGCATCTGGCCAAAAATTGGTGTACTTGTCGTGATTTGTGTGTGTGTGTGAGTGTGTGTGTGTAATATTATTCTTCAGGAACACCTTTCGCGAGCTAATTGAAACGTAATATAAGCCGCATGAACAGCACGTGTGTGATGTTCTCAGCTAAAAAGTATCAGAGCAGTGACGTCACACAGCAGCTCTGAGACCACGCCTTGTTATACAGCAGTGCTATTCGAAGAAATAACTTTGAAGGGTAATTTCACTCTTACCCAAAACTTTGAGGGGTTGGTATATATATATATATATTATTGCGAAACAAAGAATAACTATTTGAAAAAAAATTAAAATTTGTAGAAGTATTTTCACTCCTCAATAAAATTTGAAGGAATAAAATTAAATATTGATGCATGAATCACGCACCTAAATGCGTGTTTTCCAACACTGCTATACAGGGTGGTTCAAATTATTTGTCCGCAGGCTAACTTTGTAACAGGTTGACTTTTGACGATGATATAAAAAGTTTTCAAATGACATGCGGTTTCTTTAAATGACGTAATTTTTTGAGGGATCGTACACAGAAAAAACAAATAAAAAAACATAAATTTTTTATACAGTTCCCATGCGCTAAAAGCTCACACAGTACACACACACACACACAAAACAACACACGTTTCCAAGTTCGATTTCCGCTGAGATACTTAATTCTAAATCAAGGGGAAAAACAGCATAAACAAGGAAAAAAAGCGTTTTCCGCTGGTTTATGCTGTTATTCCCAATGCCATTTGAAAACTGTTACTTGAAAACTTTTGTAATTGAAAGTACACTTCTCTAAAGAGAGTTACAGAGTTAGTCCTACGGACAAACAGTTTGAATCACCCTGGTACATTGTGATCTGAGATGTACACATGTGACAGTGGTTTTCTAACTCTCACTTACCTAACCGAGCATACCCCGGTTTAAAAAAAAAGACTTATTTCCGGGTAGTCGTACAAAAATTCGGAAATTCTCGTACCTCATACGAGAAAATGGCCCCTCATAGTTTGGTGTTTACGATATCACCAGAACGAAAAATGAATTGAATAACAATAAAAGCAAGTTTATAACAAGAAATTCTAAAATTAATTTTTCTTACTTTTTGGAGATATTAAATTACAGTAATTTAAATAGATATTTTTTTCTAGTTTATATTTCCCCATAAAAAGATAAAAGAAGAGATAGAAATGCAACAAAATACATTTCTAAGTTAATAGAAGGGAATTTTTTAAATTTTCAATAAATCTCTAAGAACTACGACGAGAGGAAATAGATTTAATGCTTCTAAAGAAAAAAATTATGCATCTCTTTTGAAAAATATCAATTTACATAGAGTTTTGAAATTATCATTACTTTTTTTTTTTGCGATTCGTTCCGCGTATCCGATTTTTTATAACATACGCAGCAAATGATGACGTCCGAGAAATACATATGCTATCGTATTATTCCGCCATAAATATTCCAATTTCACTCCCGCAAAAAATAAAGATTTATCACTGAAATTATGGTCTTTTCGCATGAACTACAGTCTGGAATTTCGGTTCATTATTTACGAGAACAAAAAAAAAAAATTCTAAAGAATTAAATTTCCGATTAATTTTCAGTAATTTCATGGCATTATCCAGCAACTTGATAACGCTTTGAAAACATCAATCATAATCAATGCCACCTGAGCGTTTTTATAATAGTCTCTCTCTGTATTCGATCGACTCTCGGGTTCAATAAGATGAAGTGCCTTCGAGCTGAATTATATTAGTGGAAAACGTTTTAAAAATACATTGTGTAATGGATCGATTAGTATCAGTATAACTTTTGATGGTTATCGGGACAGTATTTAGGGTCTCTTACGCTCCTGTACAGCCAAATATTTAATTTCCCCCTCCTATGTCGATTTTTTTCTTTTTTAGCTAAGTTAAAATGTGGCACTCCCCCTCGAATTTTTCTACCCTTTGCGCACGCCTAATGATGGCTTCTCGTGGCACGTGCCTAAATACTCACACTGATTATGTACCCATATCGCTATCATAGCCTATGTGGATCCAGAGTGAGGTGCTGTGGGGGGGGGGGGATTTATCGTGGTCAGGGTGGTACCGTAAATTACGCGACAGAATTATTTTCCCATACCGCCAAGGTTTCGTCGTTGTCGGATCCTGGTTTAGCTCGCTTGTAATGGTGATGTCTAATCGACCCTTTGATTAAAAGCATTGAATCACGGCCACAACTAGAAGGGAGAACACGGGTCTAGTGTCCCGGGCATTGAAATACCTAGAGGACGCATCACCATCCATTTTTGTGTGGAAAAATCCGTTTCTATTCAATGGACATCTAATTCAAATCGTGAAAAAAAAAACAGGATAGGGAACCGCTGTTGGATGTAGGGGTAATATTCGCGTCACACTTTTCACAATACTGGCGGATAAGTCGGTCTGGGGTTTCTAGTGGCTATACCCAAGGCGATAGACTTGAGATAGGCTTGGTTTGGGGCCATTCAAGTATTACGTAAGCAGATTTTCAGCCATTTTTGACCCCCCCCCCCTTGTCAGCAAAAGTCAGCAAAACATTGATCCCCCCTCCTCCCCTGTCCGCAAAATTTCGTCAGCAGCTTAGAATATTTCATATTCTCAAAAGGGGTGGTTGATGACGTAAGCAGCTTTCAAACCCTCTTCCTCCCCTTGTCATTAAAAGTCAGCAAATCCGAAACTCCCTCCCCCCCCCCCCCCCGATGCTGACGTAATACTTGAATGACTCCTTTGAAAGAAAGTCAGCGTGCATATATTGCATGTGTAAATTTGGTGCCGTTTATATCGTGAGTGAAGTGCAAGGATTAAATAATTGTAGTGTTTCAGGGTCCGTGTGTGTTTTGCGGAATGTGTAATTTTACGCCAGAACAAGTCTAAGACTATAAAAGATTTTGAAAAGGGCTTGTGAAAAGATTGTCTTGGATCTGTTGCGGTTTGTGGTGAGCAAGTTCGTTAGATGCTGCCATCTCTCATTACATATTAGAAATGGAGGATTGCCAATGAAGGAATGAATGTTAACGTAAATTTGTGAAATTAATGATGTCTTGCGCCTTAAAGACAAAAAGAGCAACTGACCTAAGAATGAAGAATAATAACCTTTATGAAGTCACTGAGAATCGACATTGTGTTTAAACCGGGATGGGGGTTCCCCTAACATGGATCCACGGACCCCTTGAGGATCCTTAAAGAGAGAATTCGGGGAGTGGGAGGTCGCTAGCTCGGATGAGAACACAATTAAATGACATTGTTTCTGCATTGCTATAAACTGAATAATACAGGGTGATTCTAAATTCATGGGACAAACTTTGAAAGGTGATTTAAGACACCTAAACAAGCATTTTCAATCATACAATGTGCGGTCCAATCGCAATAACAAAGGTGGTGGAGGGTATTTTTAGACAGCATTTCATCAAAAAAAAAAAAATTTTATGACGGATATGCTGCGATATGTGCTACAAACCGTTCGAGAATGCATATGTACCTTCGGATTGGATTGGAGTTCTTATTGGTGCAAGGGCCATCAAGGTTATGCTGCGCCAAACAATGATCAAGCTGTACAATGCGTTACCGAGTTGCATCATGAGATGGCCTACCCCATTACAATACCCTGCGCACCTTGAATGGTTGATTGCACACATCGCAGTAAATCCGCTAGAAAAATATGATTACTTTTCGTGAAATGCCGTTGTGCACTCTCTAAAAACAACCTCTATCGTCTTTGCTACTGCGATTCGACCACACATTCTATGACCAGAAATGCTTGTTTAGGTGTATTATATCACCTCTTAAGGTTTGTCCCATGGGTTTGGAAACACCACGTATTTGAGAAGGTGCCTGTTGGTTCTGTGAGTTCCGGGGAAGATATTTTCTGATAAATTGATATTTTATCGATCTATCTTTCATATAACGTCAAACAAATAATAATAATAATTATTATTATTATAAAAAATTGGAAGGTATTCATGTTTGTTATAATTATACCGTCATCTTTCAATCAGAACATCTCTAACGGATTTTTTTTTAAATTTTATCAGTACAAAAAAAAAGGAAAAGTATTTTTTATAGCTAACGTTTCTATGCGGAAAGGCTCCAAACTCGCAACTTTTATGAAGTAAAAAGTACAAAAAAAAAATAAAAAAATAGACAGTTACTTTGTGTGGCGACGAAAAGAACCAAAGCCAAAAAATGTTGGAGGTCATTCAAGAAACTTTCGCGCAAAATGAACATCAACGTCGCAAACAAGAAAATATCGCCGCGCTACTCGTTACCGGAATAAGAGAGGGAGAGACAAATAAATATAACTTCTAGTTTAATTTCGTTGAATGGATGTCTAACGCAACGGGGTTTTTTTTTCCTCTCCACCAAACCCCTTTACTTCCGAGAAGAACTGTAACGAAGCTAATTAATATTAATTATAATGAAGTTAATAAACTAGGCTTGCGATGAACAATGACATTTAGTTGTCCTAACCCAACACTGGGGGAGATAAACAATGGTTCTCATCGCTTGAGATGACTTTGAATGCAATTGTGATTATGCTATCTGATAGGGAGCGAGAGATGATTTAAGTCTGTGAGAACTTGGTTTAAAAGATTTTTCGAAACGCTCTGTGAAGTAGAAACGGAAATGAAGTTTTTCGGTTCAAGTTGGAATGCGTAATTATAACGAAAATATATTTACTTGTTTTTACTCCAATTACGCTCTCTCTTCCTTGAGTGTACGCAAAAGTATTCTCAACTTTTTCTGCATCACATGGCCTGGCCTCATTAGTGATTATGAGTGATTGACGGGTGCGACGTCGGCAAAATAATATATATATATATATATATATATAATCCTTTAACTGCTCCTTGCAAGGCACAAGCATAAAAATTTACATTTTTTTGACATATAATTTAGAATTTATCAAATTTTCTTTTCTTGAAGATTGATGTCTCTCATATTGATAGTGTTACAAAGATCGAATAGAATCACAGAAAGGCAAGAGAAAAGGAACTGAAGGGACTACAGCACAAGCAGACTAATCAGCGAAAAAATAATAAAATACAAAAAAAAATTAGAATAAATATTCATGCGCCAAGAACTAGTTAATATAGCTAACATAGCTCAAAGCTCACAATTCCAGCCTTAAAAGAGATTGAAAGTAAATAAATAAATTGGCGTCAAGAGAGAGAGAGAGAGAGATAAATATGTCTCCTGATTTCGATTATTCTCTTGATAGACTTACTAAAAGCCTTTAATTGAATCCACGACTCGGAAACTGTTCTCTGGAAACCTTCATAAATAATCTAATTTTGTCTAAATTTCGTGGATGCTCTGACGTGTGACCATAATGGATGATTTCGTAAGTTTTGTATCGATTGATTTGGGTATTGCTAAATATATAAATGCATTCCAACGTCATTTTCCTGAACTTTTCAGTTAAGTCAAATATCTTTTATATTTTCACTTTAATCTCAGTTTCCAGTCACTTTAACGAGATCGTATCAAGAATCGCGTGAATAAGTTGTTTTATTGAATTGATATCAATAGTTATATTCAACTTACGTCCCTTCGATTTACATCACCAAGCATTTATTCGTATTCGTCTTACTTCGTCTCATCCTAAAAACTACTTTTTTCTCAATTAGATGCATTTTGAACACATCTTAAAAGCTTTTGGCGTCGCATTTTTAGAGATGCTGTCGGTCCCGCTAATCGGATAACGGATAAACGAATAATTCCGCTGAAACGGATAAAATCCACCGGTAATAAAATTTCCACCATTTCCACCATAATTTATTTTGCAACCATAGTCAACTTTTTTTCGTTTTACCAAAGCACACACTTTCTTCAGCCCCCGCAAACCGAATAAAGAATCAAAATGATAGCAATAAAGATTATTTCCCGATAGCGTAACATCATCGTGAAGTTTAAAGAATGAAACTCACAACAAAGAAACGAAAAAAGAATTCGATTTTTTTCCGAATATTAGGAACCTGAAAAAACCGTAACATACAAAAATGAGAAACTTATTCATATCTTTCGATACAATAGAAAGAACTGCTTTCTAAATCTCAAGGGCCATATTATAATCGTGCTTTGTTTGAGTAAGAATATTAAAATTCCATTCAAGTATTTAGTTTATGAAAAAAGGAAGAAAAAAAAAGGGATGAATAGGAAAAATCAGAGTAAAGGGCAATGTTATATAATGGAAGAATAATGAAAAAGTTAAGTTATGCACTAGTGAGTTTGTGCTTAATTAACTTTGTTTCTTTGGAAAACTGGTTTTTCAATTTTTTTCATTAGTTTTTTGTTCTGGAAAAAGTTAAATGAACTTTAAAGTAGAATTCATTCGAGAAAATAAACTTTTTCTTTTTTTTTTCACGAGCAAATATCTCGAATGTTCCGAACGCGTATAAAATATTTACTCACGGAAAAAGGAGAGAATGATATAATGCATTCTGTATTCCCCCAAAGTGGGCAATATCGCCTCTTGAGGGACGATGGAATGGTCCAGTGGGGAGAGAAAAACCAAATGTTTAGTTTAGGATCCTCGGTTGGCTTGAGTTGAAAGTAAAATTCTTGAAGAAAGGCAGCGATGAAATTCACGACAATAATGAATTGAAGGAAAATTCACAACAATGAATTGATGGAAAATTCAAGACAACAATGAATTGAAAGAAAATTCACAACAATGAATTGGAGGAAAATTCACGAAAACAATGAACTTCATGACAACAATGAGTTGAAAGAAATTCACGGCACCAATTCATTGAAGAAAAATTTACTACAACAATTCACTGAGGGAAAATCGGAGACAGTAAGAAATTTAAGGGAAATTCATAACAATGAATTGGAGGAAAATTCACAACAATGAATTGATGGAAAATTCAGGACAACAATGAATTGATGGAAAATTCAGGACAACAATGAATTGAAAGAAAATTCACAACAATGAATTGAAGGAAAATTCACGAAAACAATGAACTTCATGACAACAATGAATTGGAGGAAAATTCACGAAAACAATGAACTTCATGACAACAATGAGTTGAAAGAAATTCACGGCACCAATTCATTGAAGAAAAATTTACTACAACAATTCACTGAGGGAAAATCGGAGACAGTAAGAAATTTAAGGGAAATTCATAACAACAATGGATTCAAAGATATTTACGACAACAATTACCGTAAACTGGGGTGACTTTATGGCACTTTTTGAGGTTTTTTCCTTGATATTTTCCCTTATACTTTGTCTAGACTGCTGGCGATTTTACTAAAGGTAGCCTCAATTCTCAACGTCCGATTTCTGGTTTTTTTAAAAAGCATTATGATGACAAGGAAGGGACAGGGAATTTTTTTCATGTGCACATGAAAAAAAAAAAAAATTCTCAATCGTTAAGTACCTTGTACATAGAAATATTAACTTATCTAGTTTTTCCATGAAACGCACACTGCCGGTCCCAGGGTCAAACCCGGGGAAGACTATAGGTAAGATATTTTCCCTAACGAGCTTGAGGCGACTACCGATAGATGACGTCTTCACTTTCAACCCAATTCTTTAATGACAGTAAATTGCAATAAAGCAATATGGCCAGTTTTGGTGTTTGGTGAAGTAGTCCACGCCAACGAAATCATTAAGACGTCTCTGAAAGCAATGGTACGAAAAATGGATTTGCAAGCGGACTGTGAGTAAGTTCATTCGACCCATCTTAGGAGATCCTGCGACTCAATTTTGGATCGCGATCTATAAGTCAGGAACAACTAGCCTAGTAACATCATGTATTTCTAGGCACAAGGGTTAGTGAGCGAGATCAAAAGAGTAACTTATAGTGTTTGCAAGTGCAAGAGTGACCAAAACACTGCGCAAGCGCGGGAGTGACCGAAAGAATGTGCAAGCTGTGAATGACCAAAAGAGCGATCAAAATAAGTGTGTAAGCATGTGAGTGGGCAGACAAGAAGAGTGACTTGAAGACAGAGGCATGTTTCTAAGGCGAAGAGAAAGTGAACTGTAGCTCTGGGTGGCTAATTTGTCGAATGAGTTATCAAGAAAGTAAGTGGTGTAGAATGGGAGAAGGGCGACAAAATTTAAGTAGCACACAGGCGGCGAAACCATAAATCCGCATCTGGTTGGGAACCACTGTTTTATGGCATAACACCAACATAAGCCGTGGATAATAATAATGCCATTGGTATTATGTTCATAAAATAAATAAATCAGCTATGTGGTACAATTGCAAGAATTTCTGCATCCGAGGTTAAGAAAATTTGATTTGTCGCCAGCTGGAAGCAGAAGGACAATAATGAGAAATAGGCACGCCAAATCCGGTTTTCGTTTTCCGGTCGGAGCTAAATTTATATCATATTTGGACATCCATCGCAGAAGGAAAAAGAGAAAGAAATCGATGGATTATTACTTTCATTTTTAAACGCGCTCATCATCTCCTCAAATTATGGCTTGGATTCCGTTGTTGGATGACAAAAAAAATGGTTTCCTCCTCTATTTCTTTTATTATTATTATTATTATTATTACTCCAGTGTCGCGAAGTCGAGCTTCCTTGACCTCGCCCATTACTAACAAAAAAGAATGTCCCGAGAACATTACGGTTATCGATTGATCACGTGAAAAACATTTGTCACGTTAAACAAGAAGGTATACGTAAATAAGTATGTACACTGTACTTCATACAAAATTGAGAACTGTAGCTATTGATGTCGTCGATGTTAATATGTGAATACAAATGTGGGCTAGTTTCATTTTTGCATATTCTATTTGATTGAATAAAAATGAATGTATTGAAATCTGTTCTCATGAATGAAATTCCTATTTATTTTTCATGCTTCAAGATTTTTTTCCCAGAATTCATTTATTGGTTTGAAGAATAAAGCATAGGGATTAAACATGCTGTTTGGAATTTCCAGGAGTAAAAAGAAAATCCATATAATAACCAACTTATGGAAACAAAATGAAATGTTATCAGTTTAACATTTTATTTCTTTTGGTAAATTCATCGACAACAATTTCTCGATGAAAACTATTGACAATGCATTGACGGAAAATTAAACGTGTGATGAATTTGTTCATATTCACCAAAAACATCAACAATAATGCATCGACAAAAAGTCACCGACAACATTCTCTGGCGGAGTATTTTTAGGTAAACAATTATTTGATGGAGTAGCCACATTTACAAAAATTCATCGGCGAAATCTCGCTCGCAACAATTTTGGGATGAAAATACACCGACAATAGCTCAACTTTCGATAATTCACTGACAATAATTTGTCTGATCAACGAAAAAAGATCACCGACAACAAATGGTCGATATAAAGAATTCTTCAACAGCAAATTATTAACAAAATTCGTCGACGATAATTTTCCACAAACAAAAATTCAATGGAGGAAAATTCACGACAACAATGAGTCGAATGAAAATTCATGACAACAATGAGTCGAAGGAAAATTCATGACAACAATGAGTCGAAGGAAAATTCATGACAACAATGAGTCGAAGGAAAATTCATGACAACAATGAGTCGAAGGAAAATTCATGACAACAATGAGCCGAAAGAAAATTCATGACAACACACATTGAAAAGGGAAATTCATTACAATTCAAGGGAAATTCATTACAACTGATTGACTGAAAATCCACAACAGTTGATTCAAGGAAAATCCACAACAGAGTTTATTGAAGGAAAACTCAGGACAACAATTCAAGGGAAATTCACGAAAGAATTCACAAGGGTAATTCACGAAAGAATTCACAAGGGTAATTCACGAAAGAATTCACAAGGGTAATTCACAAGGAAAATCCACAACAATGAATTAAAGCAGAATTTATGACAACAATGAATTCAAGGAGAATTCATGACAACAATTCATTAAAAAAAAATTCCCTACATCGACGGAAAATTCAAATGTTGAATTTGAAATTGTTGCTGATTTAGTTCATCGACAGAAAACTTTAAAACAGATCAACGATGATTCACCGCCAACAATGTGCATCGACAGAAAATTCCCCTTTTTCTCTTCCTTTTGATCCGTCTACGGTTCGGGCTCACACACACACACACAATCGACATTTAGAAAAATTCACCGGGAGCCTGTGTTCGCCAATCACATATCAAAAAATTCAGTTTTACTCCTCCAAATTTCGTTAAGGAGTGAAAATACTGCACCAATTAACACTCCTAAATTTTAGATATTTCTTTTAAACAGAGTTATTTCTCACATAAAAAAAAAATATCCCTCAGTTCAACAAAATTACCCAACTATAATTTCAAAGAGGAGTGAAATTGCTCTTCAAGGTTATTTTTTCGGATAACACACTGGCAATTTCATTCACGGAATATTCACTTCAGGAATTCCTCAACTGAAAATCCACCGATATACGTGCCAGGCGTTCGACGTATTCGACTTCTGGAAAATGGTTCACAATATTTACCAATTTCCAACTCCAAATATTAGTTTATTTGGAATTTTTTTTCGGAGTTGTGAACATCTTTTGATAAAACTTTCAGACGTACAGCGTGAAGCTAATCACGAATGGTTATGCTTTCGCGGCCACTTGCGTGATCTGGAACTTGCCACGGTTTGCTCAAGTGATCTGGAGCTGTGCCGTGGGTAGCTTAAGCACTCTGAAACTATACCACGGTGATCTGTAAACATGCTGGATCACTCAAGTGATCTGGAACTATGCCGGAGGTAATTCAATGGATCTGGGAATGCATCGCGGGTCACTCGAGTGATCCTCAACAGTGTCGCGGGATGCTATAGTGATCTGGAATTTGAGTGATCTGATGATTTTTGAGTGATCTGATGGTTTTTGAGTGATCTGGTGGTTTTTGAGTGATCTTGATCAAGATTCGAGATCTCGAGTGATCTGATTTGTCGCTCTGGAACTGTGTCGGAAGTCACTCGAGTTATCTGGGAATGCACCGCGAGTCACTTAAGTGATCAAAAATTTGCCTCTGTGCGCTTGAATGATCTGTATATGTGTCACGAGCCACTTGAATAATCTGGGAATATGCCACGGGACATCCATGTGATATGGAACTGCACCTTGGGGTGAGTGTGATCCGGAAAAAAAAATGAGCCACTTACTTCATTTTTAAAAAAATTAGGACTCTAGGTCACGGATCACATGAGATGACTCCGAGGGCCACATTTGGCCCGTGGACCATCGGTTGAACATGTATGAGGTTGGTGTACAAACACTTGGATACCAGGTGTCTACCAGGTTTTTCAAACTCTCTTTTGGCAACTTTCTTCTTATTACTTCTGTTAAAGAGAGAAAGAGAGAGATCGTTGTTTTCCATCTCTCTCTCCCTATGAGGGAAAACATGTTTTAATATATCAATCGGTAGCATTGTTTCATCACAAGTGATCATCACTGTTCTCTCTCTTGCCATTTGTTTCTCCTTCCCCCCCCCCCCCCCCGATGAGGTTTTCCAACTCGGCTGCTATTGAAATGCATCTTTTGTCAAAGGAGGAGAAAAAAAATAGAAAAGAATCTATCATTCTTCCTTTTCTTCTTTATTACATATTATTGGCAATGTATTAACGTCATAAAAGATTAATTTCGTCGGCTAATCACGTGGTTTGTATTTTTTCCTTTCTTGGAATTCCGCTCGGTATCGATCACGGAGTGCACATTCCGGCATTTCCGCCCAAAAAATATCCCGATTATAAATTATTATTTATTTTTTGTACATGGACGATGCAAAAGGCATTTGACAACTGCATTTTTCATGAGTTATTCTTTTGCGGGAAGGGAGTTCAAATAAAAGAAATTTACTTTCATTTTCTTTCTTTGTGATCATTTAATGTAATGAACAGATATTTAATTAATGTTCAATGTATAGTAAACCTTTCACAATATTCTCATTTTGAAGTCGGAAATCTCATACAAAACCAGGCATTTTTTTACACGGGGGGGGGGGGGAAGAGATCTACATGAACTATTGCCCAGCATCTCTGGCAAGTTCTGAAGGGCGGCAAATTTGGGGAATGAGTGTTTGAGATATTTAGTGCGTGATGGGAAAAGGACAGCAGCACCCCATAAACCCGTCTTTGGCTGGAGAGCGAGAGACTTGGCCAGTGTGCAATCAATAACAGCGACCTAGAAAGTGTATAAGTGAGTGACAAAAAATAATGCTACCGTGTGAGTGGCCACAAGAGGTATCAGGTCAATGGGCGACTACAAGAGAGACCTAGAGAGTGAAGGACCACTCTATAATGAGAGACCAAAAAAGTGATCTACAGCGTGTTCACACATGAGTGAGACCAAAAGAGTTACCAAACCAGCGTGCAAGCATGTGAGTGGTCACAACAGTGCGCGGGTATGTAGCTGACAAAAATATCGGAGTAAAGAGCGAAGGGCCAGGTAAGTGAGTGACACAGGGAGTGTGTTAGCATGGGAGCAAGCAAGAGAGTGTGTGCAAACATGGGAGTAAGGGAGGGATTAAAGAGCGAATTAGAGGGAATCGTATTTACAGCGGGAGGGAGGGAGGGGGGGGGGGTAAGCGAGGCTTAAGCTAGGGAAGGGGGAAAGGTGAAGTTTAAGGAATCAGTGGTCATGAAAATAAGACTAGAATGGTAACGGGCAGAAAAATTTGTATAGTCTACAGGCGACAAAACCATAAATTTTCCTCTGTTCTCTCCACGCGACTTGTTCAAAGGTAACGCACAAGTTGTCAAAAGAAAAGAAAAAGTTTGATACCGAATTCATTAGCAAATGTGAGCAAGGAGCGCATGCCATACAGTCAAACTATGAATCCACAAGAGACTTTCTTATTATTCTCCAGTCTGTCGGGAGACGGACGAACGGATACAGGGTCCTAATCCTAGAAGAAGTTTTTGCCGAGTATACTCAAACCACGTGAAGACATGTGGTACCTTCAGCGAAACAGAAAATCCTCTCAGAACGACGAAACTTGGTCTTCAGTAAGTCTGGCCGCACATGCAAAACAAATGGATCGCAGTGTTCGTTATTTATGGAATATTTGCCTAAAAAATGGCCTTGATTTCTAATGGTTATTCTGTATTTTGGTATTAGGCATTTCAAGAACGTCATGGACATTATCCCAACGAGCCAAAAATCCATTAGTATATTGCTTCTGTTTCAACGATTGCTACATTCATAGAAATGCATATGTTCCTTCCTAATCATGAATCGACGATGATTTTTCACGGTAGACTACATAATGCTAATTAATGTCTAGACGGAAGGTAATTTGTTTTAAATATCCCCGATCACAACATTTTTTGTTTCTTTGGCATCAGTTCCAAATGCAGAAACGCGTATTGATATAAGTCTAATTGAAATGCTTTCAAATTGATCTCTTAACTAAGTCGATTCATATTATAAGCCTCCAAATTGGTGCTCATGCCGTGACGGGATCGTCTCCGTGTTTGCATTTTTTTCCATTAAAACGGGAAATCGATTGAGCACGAATCCCAACCAAGTTTCGAGTCTTCTTTTTTTTGGCCCCCGAACACAAGTGAGCTCCAATCTAATCATTGTATTCGGGCTTCTTCTTTTTTTTATTTTTACCTGTGTGCTCCGAAGCAATTATCGGGTTCACTCCCGTGTCTGCGCGGGATTGGCTCTCTGTGTGCTTCCCCAATTCCTTCACTGGGAAACATCATTAATAAGCATACCTGAAATTCTCTGGGTGAAAGGGTTTCTTTCCTTTTCGACGAAGGAGAGAGAGAGCCAAACGTGTGACTTTGTCTCATCCATCAACAGAAATCCATACGTTGCGTTATATATTATATCCATCTAACCCCACTGCAGTTTTATCGAGTATTTGTGTGCAACGACCTTGGCGTGTCCGGAAAATTCACCGCCAACAGTTCAGCGGAAGGAAAATTTACGGACAAGCAAATTCATTGACCACAGCTAGTGACCTAATGAAGTCAGCACAGGAGAAAGTGAGTGAGCGAGCGAGCGAATGAGCAAGCAGTGAGCAAATGAGAATATGAGTGAGTAAGTGAGAATATATATGAAAGATCAATTCAAATTATGAGTGAGCGAGTGACTTTCCCTTTTTGGGCAAGTGGGAATATAAGTGAGCAAGTGGGAATATAAGTGAGCAAGTGGGAATATAAGTGAGCAAGTGCAAGTGGGAATAGTGAGCAAGTGCAAGTGGAAATATAAGTGAGCAAGTGCAAGTGGAAATATAAGTGAGCAAGTGCAAGTGGGAATATGAATGAGCGAGTGACTTTCCCTTTTTGGGCAAGTGAGAATATGAGAGAGCATGTGGGAATATATGAACGAGCAACTGAAACTGTGAGTGAGCGAGTGACTTTCCTTTTTTGGGCAAGTGAATCAGCAAGTGAGTGGTCGAGTTAGCATTCAAAAGAATGAGGGAATGAATGATTCATCCAGTCGGTCACTCAATCTCTCGGTCACACATTCTGTAACTCATTCAATCCTTCATTCATTCACTTGCTCATCAACTCGCTCACTCATTTTTTCACCAATTCACTCACTTGCTCACTTATCACTCGTCCAGTCACTTTTCTCACTCAGTCACTTATCCAGCCACTTTATCACTCATTCACTCACTCTCTTGCTCTCTCAGTCACTCATCTAATCATCTTTTCACTCATTATCTTGAATTAATTCACTCACTTGCTCATTAATTTACTCATTTGCTCACTTCCCCAATCATATGCCCACTTCCTCAGCGACTTGCTCATTCTCTCACTCCCGTGCTCACATGGTCATTAACTCTTACCTATGTTCATACGCTCATTCACTCACTTCCTATGCTCACACACACTCACCCATTGAGTTGCTTATTCTCACATGCCAATCAACTGACTCAATAACTTACTGGCTTGTTTGCTCATTCACTTACTCTCATACGTGCTTACTGTTTTTCCATATTTACTATCTCAGTAGCTCTTGTCAATGAATTGTTTGTGGTGAATTTACCGTCGATGACTTTTCCGTGAATCCGATCTTGGACAACAAGATCTGTTGCACTTCAAATCGATGAAAAAATTTCACGAGAGAAAATTATTATTTTTTTCTCCAGCTTCGTCCAACAACAATCGTATTGCATCGCGATGATCTTTACAATTCCAAAAAAAAAAAAAGTAATAATAGATTTCTACCAACAATGGCTACCGTTAACGTTGTCTGTCGTCGAACAATGCTTCCGATGTGGAGATGCTTTTTATAAACCGCGCCATTAACTCGGCTATTTCGGTGAGGGTGATTTATAATTCAAGTCTAAAGAGGGTGTGGTTTTTTTAGTGATGATTCTCTCTCCCAAGGACACGACTTTCGAAACAAAAAAGAAATTTATGCAAAGTAGAGTCTCTTTTATGGGAAATAAATTTAGTATCAGAAAGATACTTAAATAATCAGATAAAGTCAGTCTTCATTTCCGCGTCTCTGAACCATCTTGATCTTGCTGAAGGTCTCTCATGGAGATCTTGAAATAATTACATCCATGTTCTAAGGAGTTCTTAAATCAGGGTTCTTCGATCTTTCGGACAATGCGAGCCACAATGTTTACTTATATGGTCATGGAAGGCGAGATGTCAAGGGGTAAATGTGTAACTCACTTCATCACTCATATGTTCACTCATTGGGATTCTCATACGGTCTGGGCAAGCGATTTGTCAGCGGTGAAATTTCCGGGGACCAAACGTGCTAGGGCAAACGATGTCAGGAGCAAAGTTTCTGTAAACCGAAATTGCTTGTTTCAGGGCGTAAGAAATCAGCAGGCTTCTCGCTTTACAAAAGAAACAATCAACACAATTTCTCTTCAACTTCATACAAGCTTTGAAATGTTTTATAGGCGATCTGTGCATTTTTCCAACTAGAAAAGATTTCCTTCCCGTTCAATTCGAACCTGATGAGATCCAGTGGATATCCCCCCAAACCCTAAAAAACAAAGCAGGACGATTTTCATTGATGATCATGAGCTTGATTTTTATATTTGACTAATGATAGTTTCACCAATGAAACATTGTATTTATGTTAGAATTTTTAAGAAGATAAAAAGACAGACATTGGAGCAAGTTTGACTCGATCCGATGTCCTGTTACACAGAGTTGTCCATATATCGGGGCTGGACAAATCTACTGCCCGACATGCTCGGCTCATGTAAAAATTTCGACTGGGATTTTTTTTTTCGACCATGTGTCCGACGTGGGCATATAAAGAAAACCAAAAAAATTAAAAGCTTGAAGATTTTAAATTTAATAAACTCTTTTTGTTTTTCCATCGACGATAATGCAAGTGTTCGTACATACACGAGTGTAATTTCACAGAAATGCTTTCTGTGGCAGCCATAATGCCAGGAATTACAAATACAAATACAACGCCACAACAGGCAAATTGCCCAACGAGGTGGCTGACTTAAGAACATCATGGATCCCCGAGTCATTTTTTGGAGGTCCTACCTACTACTACTACACCACACATGCACCCCGCCCACACCCCCCCTTGCGGAACCCCCAACGAATCGGTACATGCGGGAATGTGCGTGTACGTGTAGTGAAACCTGACGTGAAGTTTTTTTTGTTTTCTCTGTAATGCTTGTTATGTGTAGTGCTGCCATCTGCCACCAGTTTTTCTAACTATGAGTGAAGTGTTATGATTGAATGATTTATCGTTGTAGGACTGTTGCTCTCTGTGGCGAGACTTTTTTACGGGGAGATCGGCTCGCATTTGCGCCTTGAAGTTGGGAACCACAGAAAACCAACTTCAGCCGACCACTTCCACAAATGCAGAGGTGTAGTCAACGTATTTTGATCTATTTTCACGTTTATGGGTATCCATTTTACTCTTACCGTACACCAACTTCAGTCATATATCGCCATACAGCAATTTCCAATCAATGGAGATGGGTGGGAAATGAAAGCTCTCCATCTATCGCCCCCCCCCCCCCCAGGATCGGTAGGTAAAGAATTTGTTTGTAACGTTCTTGCCCGGATTCGGGCTTGTGGACCTTGACGATAACATTCATAGTGGAAGACGAGCATCTTACTACAGCGCTACTCGGATGCAAGGTACCCATGTCCTGGAAATGGGCTCATAAGCTTTGACCTTTGAAGATCGTCTAATCTCGGAGAGATATCGAAGTGTCCCCGAAGGATGGGTGTATCCGGAAAGTTTTATTATAAACAACAAAGCATTGTCGCCTCAGACGAAAGCTCTCAGGCTGGAATCTTTGGCCTTCTGTCTTGCTCGACTTTCTTAATAACTTCAGAACAGCAATGTGCGAACAAAAGATGTTTGTTTGAACTCACTATTAAATATTTGTTTGTAACCGAAGGATAAATAATGTTGAATTGAACATTGATGAATGCGTTTAAATTCTATTAGCCTTCCCTTAACGATAAATTTTTGTATAGAAGAGAAATATACATAAATATTACTTGAAATATATAAAGTTTTGCGCTAAGACTTTTGCTGCCATCTATCAAATTAAAGCAAAATTATTTGTAATGATTCTTAAAATAAAATGGCTGTTGGTAATAAACCTAAAAATGGACAACAGTAGCATGAAACAATAAATTTTCAATTTTTATGCTGCACGCCGGTGTAAATTTTATAGGCCAAAGTGCCGGATACAATATTTTTATGTTCGCTTCAAAATCACTTTTTGCAAACACCATAAATCATAGTAACCAGTATTTTGGCGCATGAAAAAAAAACTTACACCTGTATTTTACGTATAAATGCGAAAGTATGTTATGTCCGTCCTTTATACAAATCCACAATTTTAGACCGATCGTTGCCAATTTTGCATATATACCAAACAGGACCGGGATTGAACGATAGGCTACTTATCGTAATAAGTAATAAGTTCATCAGAGCTGGGCAAATGCCCAGAAAGGGCGGTAAAACTGTAGGGTAACAGTGGTTCCTGGGAGCACAAAAATCACTTTCGGAATGTTTACTCTGGTTACAGTGGTTCTGTGACAATGCGTTTCAGACGTGTATATGCCTTTGCAATGGTTTGTCACTTCTTTGATGCTGCCAGTATAATAGTTCCTTTATAATGGTTTGTCACCTTTTCAATCCTCCCAGCAAGTTAAGAAAATCCGGGAATCGCCGGGTATTGTAACTAGTGCTATATAATTATAGTTTCATATCATATGTGGAGTATTTTCATGCTACACATTGATTTCAAAAATAATTTTGCATCAAGAACTATAAGAGGTAGTTTCGTTTTTAGTTAATGGGTGGTTATTTCTCTCATTTACGCTGGTTCGCCGCAATTTTGACTTAATTTCAGCGGTTCGCAATGAGAAAAAAGTTGGAAAACACTGAACTACGCCGCACGAAGCCCACAATTTTAGCACCAATAGGTAATTTTATCCATTTAATCACACGATACGACACTATACTGTTCTCACAAAGTTTTTTTTTCGAGATTTATTGGTTGTCCCGATTTCTCAGTCGCATGATCTGGCCACCCTACCCTAGGCAAGTGCCTGGCCAAGTTCGTAAGTGGGTTATGATTCTACAAGCGAGGAGAATTGTGACTCCAACAGTGCGGAAAATCATAACCAGCAACTTGACTTATTTTAAATTTTTAATTGATGACTCATTTCATCCTCGAATGTAACCGATCAGTTTATTGGTTACATTTTTCAAGTTTCCTAAAAAGAATTTTATCAAACTTTTATAGTGTAATTTTTGCCTTTAGACAAGTTGTACCAGAGGCGTCGGAAGTGTTTCAAACCTGTGAGTGTTGTCCTGAGCATTATGTAGGAGATTTTGTTTTCTGAATTAATTCTGGGGGTGCTCAGACAGTTGCCATAAAATACTTTTATAAGGTGCTCGAGCAACCACTGCAACCCTGACTCCGACACCACTGGATCGTACTTACTTTTGTATATTATCAAGCCACACAAAGACCCTCTTCCCCAATGAGAAGTTACTTCAGGATTCATTCTGGAGGCAACCGTCATGGCCGAGCTTCCGAGTGTAGCGAAGTAATACTGAAAGAATTTCTTATAATGAACATAATCATCTGAATGTTCACATCGGAATATTTAAGTGGCATAAAAAAAAAGTCGCGGAGAGACGGAGAGACGTATTTACTTGTCCGATGATGTCATTCATATAAAAGCTAATAAAAAACAGCACGATTCTTTTCTAACCGAATACTTTGGTGACATCTGAAGTTCTGTGTTGTTATACGGAAGACAACCGATAGAGAGATAACGATAACAAGTGCTTCAATAGCCGAACAAAGTCGAAGATTGATAATAATCGAAAAATAACTTTTACAAGTGGGCTATTCCATTTTTTTGGTTTTGGATCCCAAGACTGATTTCTGATACGCGAGAAACAAACTTGGAAATACAGTTTCTGCTACGACCTCTTCTTATTTTTATCTATATTTTTATTTAATTACAACGATCACAATACCTAAGATTTTTGTTTTTCATTATGAAAGTTAGCGCACTCTACTGGCTCATCAGAGAACGAAAATGAAATAATTAAATGCACGTATTGAAGACAACTCGAATACCTGGAGGCCAGTACCTACTCTCAAATATGTGTGTGTGTGTTTTTTAAATCTTAACTTATTCGCATATTTTCCATCGATTCCAAATGTTTTATTCAATAAAAGCATTATGTGTATAGTGGTTGATGTGTGTTAACCGTTGACTCGTGAAGCGCAGCATTCGATGAAGCGGGGAAAAAGTCGTTGAAATTATCATATTAAACGGGGAATTTTAACATTGTCTCTGTGGGAGAAATATTGGTGCCAGTGGGGCCGACTGTATTACTGTATACTATTCTCGGCATAAACCAGCACTTGTGGCACAGTAGAAAAATCACTAAACCTCCAGTAAAATATCGTATCTCTTTATAATGAAGTAGGCGTTTTTCCAATTTTCGCCAATTTCTAGCGAGGAGTATGAATAAAATTCTTTCATTGAAAAATATCAGATTTACAAAATATCTGGGCTCGTCAATGCTAAAAAAAGGGAGCTCAAGGAGACGAGATATCTCGTCAATGACACTTAAAGGCTTAACCCTTCATATCCGACATTGTAGAGGACTGTGATACAACAAATCCACTTGTTATTAGATTTTTATGATTGTTTTATTTATTTTGGGCCAAAGTAGCCCAATCGTTTGGGTAACTTTGCCCTACATCAAATATTCGTATTTTAAAATACTGTAAAACATGCTTGAAGCAATGTAACCCACTGGGCTTGAAGGTAAAGTACTCTCGCATATCAATAAAAAAATGCACATGGGTACGTTACCTAAGTATATGGTCCTTTTATAAGCTCAAAAACAACTTTCAATTCTTGGTTACATAATATTTGCAGAGGAAGGTCCTCTTTTCAATAATTTGATCACTTGCGCGTTATTAGACCAATTGTAGAAAAAGTGTCTAATTTTCTGTTGGCCACTTTCAAGCCTTTTTTTTGTAGGCTCCATGCAATCCACAATAGCGCTAGTTTTTCTGCTACACTCATATAACCAGTCCTGGAAAACATTTCCCCCTCTTCTAAGCACAATTACTACAATATTTCCTTCTTACAAAGTGTCCTATAGAGATTGGGTTTACACAGTTTTTGACGGAATCGATTTCAATGGCTCAATTTCCCCAATAGACTTATATGTTATACCAATACCGGTTCCCGGTGATGACTCAAACATTTTCCGCTACTTAGTCCCCCTTTTTTTAGTAGTACAGAGTTTTTTTGAGTTACCAATACCATTTTTTTATCTCTGCCTTTTACCAAAAAACTTTGGTAGTCCAGCAAAAGCATTTTCTGTATTCTTAATCAGGATGACATTGGCTTTAAAATTTGGTTCTTGCCTGAACTGAAACATGTACTGGGTTCCCTGTACAAACGAAAGTTATACAGCAACAAAATACGTGTATTCAACAAGGTTATGAAAACAGCACTGCCGGAGCCTAGCGGGAATATCATTTATAACTCTATTGAAGGCGGGCTTGCCTAACTAGAGCTTTGACTTGGTGGAATCGCCGGCTACTATGAGAACCTGAAAAAATCAGCTTGAAGCAGCACGCATGTTTCCATCCTTCTTTCGTTAACACTATAAATAGTATATCGGGACCAGGAAGGAATAACATTATATAGGCGATTATCGTTATAGACGATGGTAGTGTTGTATAAAATTTCCCCCGAGTTTTCGAGGGAGTTTTAAATTCTGTAAATTTGAACAACCATAAAACCAAGTTTTTTTAACCGTTCGCTCAATGAAAAATGAATCCAATGAATACCTGGATGTAGGCTACTAATTCAAGAACTTTCGCTCAAACGATGGCTTTACTTAAGCATCGAGCTTCCGAAATATAAATGCGCCTCCCTTGAGCTTTCAAAATCTGCGTGCACTTTTCCATGCAACATTTCAATCAAGGTAGTGCTTTAAAAAAAAAACGATAACCTATCGAAAATCTTGCAAATACAGTATTTCACCACCGAAAATTCAAAAACTTATTCACCTCTCCGGGGATGACACTCTATAGTTATATGTTGTCGATCTCTGACAATAATACCCTCTAACACTACCAGTTTTAGCATGCAAATAAGTGTATGCAAGTGAATTTATATGAAACGCAATAATTTTTGTTTTCTCGCGTAAATCAAGGCGACGCAAAATACACACACACGCTGTAGAAGAGGGGGAATCGTACGCGAATTCTGTCTATCTGAAATCATTTCTCACTTTGTTGCAAACCACCACTTCCGTCAGCAACAAAATTGCACCCACGTAGGGAACGGCATAAAGAACGGCAAACAAACATTCATTTGTTTTCGCGTCAGAACTGTTCTAAACTTGTGTTCAACCCGCTGGAACAGTAACTTTCCAGTGCCTGCATATTTGACTTGCCTGCGATTTCAGTCCATTCATCAACTTCACCATCTGCATAAAAATATTAACGACTCTTTCCTTTCAAATCCATAAGATTGAAACAAACGTAAAATACAATATAAAAAAAAAGAAATTGCCTCCCGGTGTAATGTATTCGATATTGTGTTTGGCTCCATCTCTCTATTTGGTTTTGCTGGAAAACTGCCCGCAAATTTATATCCGCATCTAACGGTGACTCCGATAAATGGAAAACTGCAGTGGAACTTCGGTTAGCGAGTGATTCGGTAAATGATGGATTCGCGTAACGAGCAAAACTTTTAAGCAAAATTTTGATTCGGTTAACGAGCGATGATTCGCATTACGAGCAAAAACTTCGTGTTCCACGCACCTTTTTGTGTAATATTCTCCACTACAGTTTCCAGTCATCGTGACTCTCTCGAAAAATAAACTGTTTACGATACGAAACTACATGCAACATTGTAACCACGCGTTTGTGTGTGCTTGAAATTTTCTTTCCAATTCTGCTTGGAGAAAACTGCGAGGTGATTGCATTATTGAACGTGACTTTGTGAAAAGGCTACGTCATAACAGGTCCCAACAGTTGTCGAAGAGATTGTATCCTTGTCGGAAGACCATTGGGCTGGGGGGGGGGTGAATGAAGACGACATTTAAGAAGCAGTGGAAGAGCATGATCACGGACGAACACGGATGGATATTCAACAGCAAGAGTATATGGATGGCATAGCGTCTGAAGAAGAGGAGAGAGAAATGATTAGGAATCCCTCACTTCTCTCAAATAGAAATTAGAGAGATTTGTAAAAAGGAGGCAAAAGCAAGTGCCATTCATTGCAAACGTTCTTTTTCAAAGTCACACAAAGAGTTTGCAGATTAACAGTAAGTTCGTACTAAAAAACGATAGTCCTCCTCTCTCTTTCTCTCTCTCTTGTCACTTGCCGTAAGCGAATTTATAAACATCATTGTATTACATGTTTATTTTATGGCGTTATTGTATTATTTTATTGTACGATTATTTCGTACTGTGTGTGTGTGTGAATTACTTATTATTAGGGTTTGGATTTTTTTTATGACCTAAAAATGAAACGTCGTTGCCGATCGGTTAAAAAACCTCAAATTCAGGTTTTTTAACTAATCGGCAACGACGTTTCATCTTTAGGTCATAAAAATCCGAGCCTTACTTATTATATTGTTATTGTGTTGAAATATTGATTGAATGTCGTTTTTATTAGTCGTTTTTATGCCAAGGAATGATTGTGGAATGAATTATCCAAGTTTCAATTATTTCTTACGGGGAAGTTTGATTCGAATAACGAGTACGTTGGCGGAGCGAATTAAGCTCGCTAACCGAAGTTCCACTGTATTTCAAAGTGTTTTCGGATGCCAATCAAAAACAGATTCCTACCGAAAATTCAAGCAGAAATTCACTTCTAGAAATTCAAAAACTTCTTCACCTCTCCGGTGATGGCGCTGTGTATTTCGAAAACCTTATGTCCCACGTGTAATTTTCCTCGAAACAACGCTCTCTAACACCACTATTATCAGGAATTTTTGATCCCCCCCCCCAAATTTCAAAAATAAGTATAAAAATGAACTTATATCCGGAAGACAATCATTTTTAATTTCTCCCGTGAATCAAGGCAACGCACAACAGACACATACACCACGGAAGAGGAGAGGAGAAGCGCACGTAAATCCTGCCAACCTTAAAATCATTTCTCACATGCTTCCAAGTCACCATTTCCGTCGGCAGCAAATTCACACCCACATAGTATAAGGCATAAAGAAGAGTTTAACATTAGCAAACATTCATTAGTTTTCACGTCAGAACTGTTCTAACTTGTGTTCAACCGGCTGGAAGAGGAACTTTCCAGTGCCTGTATATTTGGCTCGCCCGCAACTGCATCGTATTCATCGTCTTCACCATCTGCATAAAAATATTAACGACTCTTTCCTTTCAAGTCCATAAGATTGAAGCAAACGTAAAATACAGCACCAAAAAAAAAAAATGGTCTCCCAGTGAAAATGTATTCAATTGTGTTTGGCTCCATCTCTCTCTCTATTGGTTTCGCTGGAAAACTGCCCGCGAAATTATGTTCGCATCTGACGGTGTCTCCGATAAATGAATAACTGATCGAAAGTTTTCTCGGATGCCACTCAAAAACAGATTCCTACCGAAACGACACGAGAAATACCCAAAAAAAAAAGTCTTTTATTTGATTCATTTCATTTTTAGATTTCGACAAAAAAGAAGATCATAATCGTCGTTACGCCTGCAAATGATATTTTACTGCTATTCATAAAACTGACCTGGGGTTTTTCTTGTTCATTTTTTGGCGTTTTCCGCGACTTTTCTGGCTTCTGTCCAAGGCGCGCGCCGCGGCTTTTGCGAGCGAGAGAGAGAGAGAGAGAGAACTTTATTTTCTTTATTCCATATTTTTTGGTGCGGTTATTATCATTTTTGCGCTGGCTGGTGCGCGTCGTACAGTGTTTGTCCTCTCCCTTTCACCTGAATCCTGCCAGGACCCACTCACACAGAGAAGAATGTGTGACTAAAAGTCTCGGGAGTCTCCTCCTGAGGAGTGAGTGTTATCGAGAAAGAGAGAGTGCGAGCAGAGAGCAACATCATTCTCTCAGTGGACAACCGAGCAATGTCCGGAATCATCTTTCTTTCTCCGCTCATCCGACATCATCAAAAACAACGACTTCCCCGAAAAGTCAACGATTATTATTATTATTACTATAAACTCGACGGTGATACGAAATTCTTGATCTCTTCTGTACCCGCTGATCCCATGATTAATTATCATATCGTCAGTCAGTATCATGTCGTTGAGTAAAATGCCGGGATCGGTATCCCGACACTCATCGTCCTCGTCCGGTGGCGGTGCGGCGGCAGCGGCGGCGACGACGTCGTCGTCTCGTGCTCCGAAAGTTGGAGAGAAAGTTGACGATTCCAGCAGGAATTGGGAACCGGACCACGTGGAACAAATCAAAGTACGTGCTGCGGTTACGTTACTTATCGAGCTTTGAATTCATAGATTTTTCACACCGTAATTCCAAACATTTACTATATTTATTGTTTAAAATATGTTGGTAGTAAGGGAAAGAACGCTAAAAAATAATTAAAATTAAGAAAAATTCTGGTGTTAATTAATTATTGAGATTGATTGTAACTTTTCACCTGCACCATTCAACCAAGCGGGACCCTTCAAATAATATCCAGCTCTTTTTCTCCGCTGGTGTTCCCCGTGAGAATTTTTCGTGGTGGGTTCTGCCTTATCGAAAGCTTCAAAATTTTTAATTGGTGTCACAATAAAAATATCTGCATCAGAGAAATATTCCTGTCCGTTTGGGTTCCGTGGAACCGTCTCGCGACCATCAAAGGTTTTTTTGGGGGGAAACAAAAATGTTGGAAACCTTTGTCTTAAGGAACTCTCACAACGGTAAAGTTATTTAGAACAGTGTTTCTCAGCCATGGCTTCCTTTGGACGATGCTTTCCTATTATGACCCCCCCCCCCCTTGTCTTATCCAGCCCCCCCCCCTCCCGCTCATCCCAGATCGATATTCTTTCTACTTACCGAATATAAAATTGAATAAAAATTAAATTTATAATGAATAAATATTTTAGGAATAAAATCGAATTCTTGAATCTTGGGCCAAGCATAGATCCAAAAGGTAAGTGCTCGTCCCTTCCAAGAGTCGAATGAAATGTATAAAATAAAGGAGAATCCACACAACACGAACCTATAATCGACCCTCCTAACATATCACTCAGGGTCCGTGCCTACCCTGAGCTAGAGTTCAGCGAGCTTTTTCTTCTTGTAAATTGTTTTATGAATGGCCGTCACAACACCATGGGTCCTTGGGTTATGGGTGATGTTCTGGGGTCTCATACTTAGCTGGAAGTAACAGCTTGCATATTTACATACTTGCATTCGAAAATCATAGTACCAAATCTCATCGTGTTGGCCCCCAAGGATATGAGACCCCCGGGCTATACCCACATGGGCCAGTGCGTAAAGATGGCTCCTGGTTCTAAGGACAGCTCTGCTGGGGTTTGAAAGCAGTAACATTTTCTCCCACCATATTTCACTTGAAAATTCAAATTCCTAACAGCTCTCTGTGGCTCCCCTTCACACTCGTCATGGCTCTCCCCTTTCATCGGATTTTCACATATGGACCAAGTCCGAATATCTCAGGACCACAAGGGAATACAGTTCCTGGTTGAGATCCACTAATTTAGAACAAAGTACGAGGTGCATCTCTTAGAAGAGCCCTTAAGAGTTGTCACGACCCTTGAAGTCCAATTTTAAAAAATGACTTTAAAAAAATATTTCATTCCGTTATTGCAAATGAAATATTAAAAATTTCGTCTCAATTTGCTCTTTCAAAATAAGAGAAAGAAAAGTAACGAATTATAGTGCAAATGTATACGAGAAAAATCACTTTGAGTGCGATTTTCTCAGATTGTAGTTCTTGAGCTTATCCGTAAGATTTAAAAAAAAGGACTTGTGTGTCCGAAAATTCTGAAATTTTGCAGAAATGTTTATTCGACATGTGTTAGTAATTGAATTATCAATTGACTAATGGGAAGTACTTTAAAAAATGTTGAATTTAGCTTTTTGATATTTATATATTTTTTCAACCTTTAAAAATTCATAAAATTCTAACGAATGGTCAGATATCAGAAGTCCGAGGTCCGACTAACACGTGTCGCATTTCTGGAAAATTTCAGAATTTTCGAGGATAGAAGTTTTTTTTTTTTAATCTTACCGATGAACTTAAAAACTGCAATCTGAGAAAACCACATTCAAAAAGTTCACAATATATAATTCATTGCTTCTTTCTTTTATTTTGACAGAACAAATTGACACGAAATTTTCAGCATTTTATTTGTGATTGAATGAAATATTTTTTAAAGTTGTTTTTGAAAACTGGGCTGCGAGGGTCGTGACACCTCTGAAATTACTCAGTGACTCCACCGTCACCTTCTTAAAAGCACTGCGTTGATAAACATAGGGACGCGCGTTACTGAAGCTAAGCGGAAGCACATGAGATATTGAGAAGCTCAGGTTCCCAGATATAGCAAAGACGTTCGAAAAATTGTGTCCTGAAATGATATTTAAATTCGCTAAATCAGACGAAATTTCGTGAACGAAAAAAAAATCAGTCTTTTGAATTAATTGAATTTACTAAACCATGTCAAAAAAACTTCTCTGGAGTTTAATTTGGAAATTGATCATCAGTTATCATGTTTATAGTTCATAGCGCAGGTACTCTCAAACTCTCTCCACTCGTGACACCTCTTACCCTAATCAACGCTTATCCGCGGCTCCCCAGAGCAGTTTAAACAAAGGATTTATTCGAAAGAATTTTGTCCCGCCGCTGCTCCTCGGTGCACACTTTGAGAACCCCTGGTTCATAGGCTAAGCACATATTATAACTGTATAAGCCAATCAAAGTTTATTTATGATTTATTTAAATTTATATAAATTATGATTCTTGTTATTGCATACGAATTAATATTTTCCATAGTAAGAATCTTTCTTTGTTTCAGACGAACTAAATCCCCGGTCCTGTCACCATTTACACAATTTAATACGTTTTTAACACGAAGAGATGAGGTCGTGTCAAAATTATTTGGTTGTTATTTAAACTATTTACACCATTGCCTATGTGGCAATACGTGTGTGCGCGCGTGCGTGTTTCAGTCACGAGGCTTCCAAATCAGCCAGCGCGTGTAGTGTATATGAATACACAGGGTGTATAACTGACATCTTGCACTGCATTTTACTGGCGAACTGCTGATCCTTGAGGCATATTTCCAATTAGAAAGAAGTTTCCAAATAACGTGTAAAACTAAATTCAACTAAACAACGTCATTCATGTTGCAAGGAAATGTATAGTTATTAAAATATAAAAATTAACGTATTATACAGACACCCTGTGCTCAAAAACCCAATTAGAAAGTGTTGCCTTGTCTCTCCTGAGGCCAATAGAAAAAAATCCACGTTAATAAGTGCTATATTCACTGAGGTATTTGAAATATAAAAAAAAATGGGGAAAAGTTGAAGAAAAACAGCATAAATGAGTGTCAGGCCGAGATTACACCATAAAAGTTTGATAAAAAATCTTTTACAAAACCTAAAAAAAACACCCAATAAGCATATTGATTACATTCGCTGGAATGCAGCCAATACGTTTATTCAGGGCCGTAACTGGGGGAGGCAAGGGTGCAACTACCCCGGGTAGCAAAATTTAGGTGGTGGCATATTTAGATGGAAACAAAGACCACCGTTACAAAATTACATAATTTTAAAGCTGTAGGGGCGGAAAAATAATGTTTGTCCCGGACGGAAAAATTACAGTCACGGCCCTGCGCTTATTGGTTGCAATTTTCAAATTATTTTTAGAGAACTTTTCTAAACCTTTTATAAGTGTAATGCCCGGCTTAAAACTCGGTTTCACTCTCATTTATGCTGCATCGCGAGAAATTAGAGATGTATCATCATTCGTCTAGCATTGGGAAAAATGACATCAGAATGGGTAGCGAAAAGCACCTGGGCCCCGTGGTTCGATAAAAGCCGATTTTATTAAAACCATCGGCTTTTTTATGTTGAGGCCAAAAATGAAATGAACCGAAGTTTAAGTCATCATTCTCTGCCGATTCGCGAAGATTTATTCTCGTAGGAGGGCAACCGACCGTCTGGCACGAGTGAGGGTATTTTATGCTTTGTCAATTTTCTTAATGCCTACCCCTCCCGCTGGTATTTTGTTCGTGTAACTGCCCGGCCGCGTCATAAATGGTGACCCATCCTCTTTCTCGTAGAAGAACATTGCCCGTCGTCTACTTGATAATAGTTTTATCGAACGGTACGAACAAGTATAAGTGTATGTGTGAGTATAAGCGCTACTGGAATACCAATACCACGAAGTAAATGATTCGAAGCGAGACACACACACACACAAATGATAAAGGTAACTGCAATAATCGAGACGCAAAAGAAAAGCTCTCTTCCCATAATCAGCAGCCCCTCCCTCGCCCTAAAGCCTCCTGGTCCTTGTCGTGTAAACGAATGAGTGACCATTTCTCTCTATGTAAGTATTTCCACTCAATAATGCATCGGGCCGCCGTCGATGAAACCGGACCGAAATTAATTTTTCATTCACCCCGACTGGCCTTTGCTTCTATATGATATTTGCCAGTGATTTATTAGTTACAGAATCATCTCAGATAACAGATCATCTGGCTTGGGGTCTATTCGAAAGGCCACATGATCCGGAACTCGACAGGGATCCAGCAAGAGGACATCGGAATCCATTTGTGACAATGGCCTGGTACACGATAAATGCGCACGTGTCTGTGATTTCTAATCGGGTTCTTCTTGGAATACTATGAATTCCTCGCGACTTACAACTTATATGTGTTGAGGTCAAAATGAGGGTTGCAGGAAAAATACTCATCACACATTATATGAAAGTGTCGTTTTTTATATGGCAATGCTACGTGTACATCAAAATCAGCATTAAGTTCAGGCAGCGTCCTCGTAAAGGAGCGCTGTGAATGGAATAACCGTTAGGTTGTGATGCTGACTTAACAGCATCCGGACATGGTAGCACAGGTCGATAAGACACTCGCCTATAATACCAAAGAATGTTAAGAGGTGTCGCGAGTCCTTGTCTCAAACTTTTCTGGCATAGGGGTACAACAGAAACGATGGCATAACCACAGAAAAAGATTGCTACCGCTAGGAGTCCCGCACCGATGGGTTAGCGCGCCAACCTCTCGGTGAGTATAAAAAAAGCTGCCGTTCGGATTCGGCAATAAATTAAAGGGCCCCGTCTAATTAGCCCTCGTGTGCAGAAAATAGTGGTGCGACAAAAATGACCTTAACAGCATCATGGGTTCCTAGGTGATGTTCTGGGGACCCTCAGACCTGGAAGTTTCTGGCAACCAAGGCTCTATAACACGAGGTGTTTTCATCAGATTGTCCCTTGGGGACCACTACTACTAAACCAGACACATGCACTTCGTCCATATTCCTCTGCGGAACTTCTAAAGAATTGGTACATGTTGGAATGTGTGTGAGTGTGTGTGCGCGCGCGTAGTGAATCTTCCGTGAAGTTTGTTTCTGTGTAATGCTTATCATGTGTAGTGCTGACATCTGCAATCAATTTTTTTCAAACTACGAGTTTTTTCTCAACTCATAGTGAGTGTAATGAATAATTGTAACGTTGTATGCCTGTTGCTCTCTGCGGCGAGGCTTTTTTTAACGGGGGAGACCTTCTAGCATTCGCGCCTCGAAGTTGGGAACCGCAAAAGATCAACTTCAGCCGACCACCACTGCGGCGACGGTGGGGTTTGAACCCGGACCCTCGCGATGAGAGTCCGTCACTATAGCCCCTCGACCACCACAGCGGCTCTCTTTGGGACTAGGGCATCTCCGGAGAGATTTATTCTTCACATACAATCAATCCCGCTTAATCGGATAACGGATACCCCACTTGATAAAATCGTCCAGAACCAAAAAATTGTCCATAAAGACAGTGTTGCACTGCTTATAAAATATGATAATTTCAACGACTTTTTCCCCGCTTAATCGATTATTACGCTTCACACGTCAACTACTATACACGTAATGTTTTATGGAATGAGACGTAGAATTAATGGAAAGTATATAACTGAGTTAAGATTTAAAGAACAAACACACACACATTTGAGCGCAAGTACTGGCCTTCAAGTAATCAAGTTGTCTTCGATGCGTACATTTAATTATTTTATTTTTATTCTCTGCGGAGCCAATAGAGGACGCTATCTTTCCTAATGAAAAGTAATAATCTTGGGTGTTGTAATTATTATAACTAAATATAATTTTCATTTCATTTTTGATGTCTGATTTATTCCAGAAGTTTTATTAACAACAGTTTTCAATTTACAATCTATACTAACGCTGTAGAATTGCAATTGAATTGTTTCCCGCATAATTGGATACTCGCTCAATCTGATATTGTGTGCTGGAATCGTTGATATTCGATTAAGTGTTGCCGCCTTGTATTCTAAGAAATCGCTACACTGTATTTCATTATCATAAGGCCCTCTCCCATGCACTTGAGAAGTGATGGATGACCCTGACACCAGTATAAGTGAATTCTTAATTTGGGGTTATTGGTGAAGACCTTGTAGCCCTGTTCACATGGGAAATAGAAAAAGCGGGTTCAGAACCCGCTTCAAAACTGACCAATGACTGCTCTTCATTTCTTTCCTTACGAAGGAAAAAAGTCGTCAAAAGTGGGTGCTAGAACTCCCAATGCTACCGAAATCTTTGCACATGTGAACGGGGCTTGTGTGAGTGGTATAAAATCAGGTATATATCAGGAAGTGTCGGTGCTTTATAGAGGAGACACTGCCATAGATATATCTAAATTGAAAGTTGTTAAGTCTTCCATGGAGGGGGGAGGGGGGGGTCGATTTGGAAAGAAAAGGGGGGAGGATCAAAACAGGACTTTTTTGTCGACTGAGGTTGGAAATGCAACCATATTGACCGGAAGATGAATCTGGAAAGGACGAAACGGTTCCTAGTCCACTTGCAGCCAGGTGGGTTTCCGGTTCATTCGCGCAGCTTCAGCTTGAATATGTTTTGAACGTGAAGGACGACTGCCTATAAGACATTGCAACATTTCCGTCGTGCTACGAAAAATAAACATCCAGGACCGTTGGATGTGATGTTGATAATGTGCTCGCTCACATCTGCACGAGCAAAAAAGAAAAAACATTGAATTTATTCTTAGATTTTTCACTGTAAAATACTGAAATATCCGCCAACAACACTCTGGAGCTGGAGCACCGTTACTTTCATTCGTTTTATCCTTTCAAGGAGTGTTTGAAATGACGGGGGTTGGCCTCTGACGCTGAGATGAAGGACTAGTTGATTTCACACCCCAAGGTCTTTTTTGGAATAGGTAGCATTCGAGGTGGTCTCGGTCCCGTTTACCTCGACTATCGAGACTTTACTGTCTTGGTATTGCTCTTTCTCAGAGATAAGAGCCCTTATAACCGTCAATGTATTCCATTATATATCCATGACGTTGGAAGGAAACCAATAGCAGTCTTGAAACCCGCTTTCGCTTGCAAAGCAATTCAACCTCTGCCTTTAGACTTCAGGCAGCTCTACATCTATCTGGAACTGAAGTCATTTGAAAGTAGTAAACATGCAGAGTGATACCTGGCATTTTGGAGTACCACAGACGCACCTCAACATCGAGCAGTGGGGGTATCGCGGTATATTTAAAATTGCAATTTCGTTTGCAAGTGTACCGTGAACGTGAAAGATTTTGGGGAATATCTGTAATGGAATAAAAATCAATATTCACGAAAGAATTCCGAATGATTCTACGTGATTTCACATATTGTGAGATCTTAACAGACTCCATTATTGAGCAGTCACTGAATACTTCTCGTGATTCAAATCACGAGTGCAGGTGCACAACCTCCTTCCCGAAGGTGAAACGTGATCCGTCAAGGGGTTCCATCCGGCTCGCGGAAGGTGTTCCGATAGAAAAGTATAAATACACACAATATGATAAACACCTTAGCTGACCATAATTTCTTCATAAAAATACGAAATATCTAAAAAAAAGTTGTCGAGGGAAGTGAATTCGCTATCTGTCGCTAAAATTCTTGGAAAATCGTCAATGGCGGGAATTAGAGGGCTACTGCAAGTTACAATGAGCAAAATGCAATAAAAAAGAAAGAAAAACGTATATGGCTGGCAAATATGCGAAATGTATGATTTCAAATTCATGAAAATAATCTTAATTCTTAATTTCAGAAATTCAAATAACACCAGTTGAAAATTAAAGAAAAAATGGGGCATTTGAGTCGAAAAAAAAAACTGCGACGGGCCAAATTACTGGAATATCCCGTAAAATCACGCGATCAGCCTGCACATACAAGTTTCTGGCCCGCGAGCGGCAGAAATACCGTATATCTGGTTCCCCGGACTGAAAAGATTGTGCATGTGAACACCTCATTAAAATAAACGTACTGTACCTAGCATTAGAATTTCTACAACGTTGCTCATCTTCTGATGAGAGAAGGGGGCGCCAGAATCAAGTATTTTCGGTCCCTCCTGACTAAAATCTTATAGTTACGACCATGCTCTAAGATCAAATTTGAACTGATATATAATATTTTATTAACTTTTACATTAAATTGAATCATTTATTTTGACGTGTTCGCGAGAATTTCCCATTTTTGGCAACTCGTTTTCGAATGTGGATGGATGCATTAAATGCATAAAGCACGAGCTCCTCCTCTAAGAATGGATGGTAATGACATCCGAAAAATTTGCTCCTGTCTAATGACACAAAGTTTCGTCTTTCCTATGAAGTTCCGTTCCAAGAAAAATCCGCATCAGTAGTAAATGAAAATATCCACTCTTTATGAAATGATGATGACTTTCACAGATTACAAAATGAAGTGGATCAAAATAGCGTCACCGATGAAGAGCCCTTAACAGAGTCACTGATGATGACATTTTGTTTTATTTATTTTTTTATTTTATTCAGTGCTCCTTTTTTAAAAAAAGGCATATTTTGACGAATGGAGAGGAAACTATTTCAGACTGCTTTTGTTTACTTCTGTCACTGGTATAATGAAATGCCGGGATTCTTATGTCTATGAAAAAATGCAACTTCTAAGTGCAGTTGAGTCTCCATAATAAGAGGCGAACGGGATCGAGTCTATTATATTCGATTGATTATTGAAAACTCGGATTATCCGAAAAGTTTCGAATCGGGGGGAGGGGATGTGATACACTGATGCTATGAATAAATAAATATATGTGTAAAAATAAAGAAAGAAATGTCCCTTCCCGAACCCCTGAGCTGGAGCCCCGTCAGTCTAATTTGATGGAATGGAATTCTCCCCCCCCCCCCACTTGCGTTCTTTGGACCTACGTATTCATATTTACTCTTACCTGTTTTGTTCTTAATTCAACGGCTGAATTCTATACAGGTTATGGCTATCATGATTCATGGCCTCCTTAAAATTGAGGCTGGCAAGGGCTCCGGACAGGGAGCCCAATATGAATGCCATCATTGCTTTTTTAGTTCAGCACGATGCCCACATGACAGCTTGAGATTGAAATTTCATTTGAAATACAGTTAAAATTTAAATCACTTTCGTCCTGAGGATCCAGGTTCGAATCCCGTTGACGGCGCAGTGGTGGTCAGCTGAAGCTGGCCACCACTTTTTTGCGGCTTTCCAGCTTCGAGAGGCACTTAAAAAGTCTCTCCACCGACCTACAATACGATACTGACATAACATGAAAATTCAATCATTTCCATCTTTACTTCAGAAAATGGAAGACAGATGGGAGCATGAACACGAAATAAGGACAATTCCGACAACATAAATACGCCACACATTCACTCAGAACATACATTCCGGTGGTATTGCAAAAAAAAAATTACTGCAAAAAAAAAAATTCCAACAGGATCAGAAGAGTTCAATTTATCAATGGAAACATTTATTGAACCATTTTTTTTTTGCATTTTAGTGGTTACTTGTTGCAAGTAGATTTTGCAATCATTACGTATGGAATAGATAACTTCGTGAAAAAGTAATAGATGCTTTTATTCACAGTGTCAAGACCTCCTACGTTGCCTAAATGAATTAAGGCTTAGGCTGATTTTCCCGTCATCTTTGAGCAAAGTGCGCCGTCATTGTTATCGCTATAGCCAATCGCTGTTCCCCATGCTGCTTTTTTTTTTCAACGATTATCTGCCACTTTGAACAAAATACTGATTTTATGCCGTGCCAAGAAGGAGGACGATCAGTCCACTCGGTTATATAAGCACCCAAAAAAAAATTAGCTGTAGCGATTTTACTGCCGTTATACTTGCACTCTAAAATGGTGGATGAGTCAGCCTGAGGTTTCGAGGAGCCCACAAGAATGGATCTTTTATCATATCCATAGCTTAAATATTCTTGTAGTTTCAAAATGTCTCATCAAAGTCAATTTCAAAGCATGACGTCGACCGAAAATTTGACTGAGTTTTCAGTAACTCAGTAATAATTTTTTATAGTCATATTTATGATTATTTTTCCGCCATTGGAAACTTTATCGAGGGCCACTCGATTCTGTAGTGGTTGTGACGCGTCAGAAACCAACGCCCGTTATTTATTCTGTATATTTTTTGTTGATAGGAATAGAATTTCAATCGCACGCGATCCGGATATCAGCGATGCACTCACTGATTGAGCTTCTTATCATCGAGACTCGCATCTTATCACCTCAGACAGAGCATCACACTCCACTTATCGTGCATATATTTTTTCTCTGGTTTTTTTTTATAATAAATTTGTGCACAGTGCATGAGAGATGCAATGTATACGTATCAATTTCATTCTCAAATGATACCTCAAATCTGAGTTTTATCAGTTTTTTTTTCTGGTTTTACATACTTCAGCCCGATTCTGAAAGCGAAGATTTGAAATTATTCTTTTCTGGTTCCAGCAAGTTTTTTCAAATTGTGCGTTCGCCTCTCCCGAGCTGCATAATTCTGCTCGCAGGCTCCGGTGAGCTCTCAAAATTTGCATGTCCCCCACCCTCCACATACCCTTCAAGATAGTGCTTAAAAACTTATCACCAAGCAGATCTGAAAATTTTCACACTTTTCCCTAACACAAAACTTCGGTTCCTTTTCGGATAGGCGTGTCTTGCTGTTTAGGGGCCATTCAAGTATTACGTAAGCAGATTTTCAGCCATTTTTGACCCCCTCCCCCCCATCAGCGAAAGTCAGCAAAACACTTTACCCCCCCCCTTTCCCCCTGTCAGCAAAATTTCGTCAGGAGCTTAGAATATTTCATATCTTCAAAAAGGGGTGGTTGCTGACGTAAGCAACCTTCGAACCCCCTTCCCCCCCTTGTCATCAAAAGTCAGCAAATCCGAACCCCCCCCCCCGATGCTGACGTAATACTTGAATGACCCCTTAACGACTAATAACCTAAAACAGCGTTTTTCAACCCATGGTTCGTACTAATGGGACGAGTGTTCTTCGGGCAGAATCGAAAATTTAATATAGATTACATTGAAATCATTCGATTGTATAACAGAAATATAAGTGATATTCACATACTGTGTGCTGGTTCAAATAAAAGATAAGACGAGAACACAGCCCCATAGCATATCATTCCGATACTGTGGTACGCGTGTTCCCGGGGGTACGTGACGAGCCATTGACGGAATTGTGAAAAGTAATCAGTGGTGACCGAAAAAATGAATGAAATTATAAATAAGTAGGAAACACACATCGGTTGTGGCACAATATATAAGCTTCCTACGAGTGTTTTAGATTCCCTTGTGTGTGTGTGAATGCCCCGAGCATACTTTTAGATGAACGCGAGCCTTCTATGGATTTCTACAAGTACGCATTTCTCTTACATACGGTGACGGTGCTCAAGATTTCAGGATTGCAGGTCACTTCACGTTGATTTGGAAATGCGTCGCAAGCCACTCAAGTGATCCAAAAATCTCTCATGGGCCACTTGAGTTGTTTGGTAATCGATCGCTGGTCACATTCAACTAAAATGTTTCATGATTTTCCATTTCTTATACATTTTTATAAAGCAATATGGAAAATTTTAAAACGGAAAACCCGGATTATGTTTTTACGTGGGCGCTTACGTTGAAATTGAATGTCGTTTTAAACACAAGGCTGTTGTCATGAGCAGTGGACGAGGGCCATGGAAAATAATTACTCTTCTATCTCCATCACATAAAAGAAGTCATAACAATTCTTGTATGAACAATGGTTTCATGCATAAAATTCCGGGCCCAAACACTCTTTGGAGCTCCTGATTTCATATACTTCGGACAGGAAATGTCGGCATCCAGATAGGCATACATAACTACAAAATTTACAGAAATTTTGAAAAACACATTAATGAAAGAATTAATTTGAGAAATAATTTCAGAATCAATAAAAGAAGTAATTTTATAAAGAAATGAAAAAATAGTTTTAGAATTTATAAAATAAACAATGTAAAATAAAAAAAAATTTCATAATGAAAGAAATAATTTCAGAATATAAGGTCTTAGGTAATTCGGGGGTCCCTGTTTAACGCATTGTATGCCAAAACTAAAAATGATAATATAGATACTATGAAAGTAACACTACTTGGGGGAAAAAGTTTTATTAAATTCAAATTATTAATTAATAAATAATTAATCACTATTCATTAAAAATTTTAGAATATTTTTATTAAGTTTATAACGTTTATAGCAGTCAATTTAAAATGCAGTACAACAATCAAAACTAAAAATTCCACTGCTTAAGTAGAAATGATAACAAGCGTCTTAAAAGAGGGAAAATGGTAAGTGATGGGTTAACTCGGGCCGCATTAGTCCATCAGTTAAGGTGCCACATTATAAGTCCCCTTGTGATTCTATAAATTCCATTTCATAATTATAAATACTGCGGTATGTAACTTTCTCTAATTGTTGTTCGCGCGAACTTCACGAAAAGTTTTAATTTGGCTCGATGTGTCTGAAACTTTGAATGCTCTTGATGTTGGGGGAAGGGGTTCTTGAAACAGGGAAGGTGATGAGACAACCCTGACTTGTAAAAATTCAATCACTCCTAATAAATTATGATCATTAAATGGTTATCGTTAATTCCCAGTGTAGGGCAAAATTTAATTGTGGGGATGTAAGAAATATGAATAAAATGGATCCCGCTTATAACGTTTTTTCAAAAAGCCGTCAAGAAGAAAAAATGTTGTAAGTAGAAAAACACTTTATGCGGGAAATCTCGATGAATAAAATCAGAGTAGGGACGACCACGCAAACTAATCGTACTAAGCGAGAAAACGTTCCAAGTGGGAACGTTATAAGTGGGATCCACTGCATAATAAAATCAGAAGAAAAGTCTGATATAAAAAAGAAAAGAAAAGGAAGTTGAAACAAAGAAATTTCAAAAAAATTTTAATACGCTTTGAAAAACTGAAAATTTTAGTTATCTTTAATAACTTCGAGGCACTTCGGAATTCTCCGGAACATACCATTTCCCGAAACAAGTGAAAGCTATCGCAAACTCTAAATATTGGCATATTCGGGGCCGGAACTCGAGGGGGTGGGGGGGAGGGCAAAGGAAGCAACTGCCACGGTGGAAAACTTGGGGTGGGGAGCAGAAAATTTGTAGGAAGGAACAAAACTACCGTTTTAAAATCATCGAATTTTACAGTGGCGGCCAAATCCTGTTTGCCTCCCCTCACAGTAATCCTATCAGATATACTGCCCTGGGCACATTCATTAATTCTAGCTGCTAATTTCGGGCGAAGACTATTTCTCGCAACATTAATAATCTTTTCTGAAACATGTCGAAAACTATGTACAGTCGGCCCCGTTTAATCGAATATTAACGATTCCAACACACAATATCCGATTAACCGGGCAACAATACAATTGCCATTTTACAACGTTAGTATAGCGTCTATGTTGAAAACTGATGAAGTATCATAGGATTTATTCAGATTTTCGTCAGGTGCAAACTGAGGGTTATGAGGAAAAGTTTTCCATTGAGGAAATCATTTTTACAAAACATCTGGGTTTGACAATGCTAAAATAAGAGGCTTTTATGGAGGCGAGAAATCTCGCCATCGCCGCTTAAAGGGTTAGTAAATCTTCTCGAATAAATCACACATCAAAAATGAAATGAAAGTTACACATATACAGTCGAATCCCGTTTTAACGAATACCGTTATAAAAACGCTAAACGAATACCGCGAAAAAAAAATATGCTTTTAACGAACACTGTTCTAATCCCAACGATAAGTTTACATAGAACTAATGCAAATACTTGGAATTCCTTTGTAACGAAATTTCGTTATAAAGAAGTGATTTCTTCGGTCTCTTGGAGTTCGTTATAACGGGATTCGACTGTATATATATATATATATATAATTACAATGATCACACAAAATGCTGGGGAATTTTTATTTTTCATTTTGAAAATTAGCTCCCTCTATTGGCTGAAAAGAGAACAAAATGAAATAATTAAATGTACAAAGACAATTTGAATACGTTGAGGCTAGTACCTACTCCGAAATGTATATACTTGTAAGAACTTAGCAACACATTTTCCATTTAATTCTAAATGTTTTCATTCAGTAAAACATTATTTGTACAGTGATTATATACATTATTTGTATATTATTTGATGTATATTAACACTTTACGTACGGTTCACATCTACGGACACTCACCGTGTCGTGTCAGACACTGCAAACATTCTTTAACATAAAACCAGCGAACGTATACATATGTATCGTATCGTGGCTCCGCAGACACAGACAGATATTTTTACGTTAAAGAATGTTTGCCGTGTCTGACACGACACGGTGAGTGTCTGTAGATATGTGAATCCACCCTGAAGAGTAATATACAATTAAGCGGCGGCGGGGGGGGGGGGGGGCGAAGTCATTGAAATTATCATTTTCAGCGGGGAACTTTAACATTGTCTCTATGGGAGAAATTTTGATGCTGGACGATTTCATCCGACAAAGCAGGGTAGGTATCCATTTATCAGTAATGCGATCGAGCGGGTCCGACGGTACGTATAGAAGTACAACAGTAATGCAGACATCAACAAGTCGCGATGAATGTCCCATTCCGGCAACCAATAGTGACTATTTATTCACTGGTGTCGCGAAAATGAAAATTATGAAGCGAAATGAACTAGTATTTTTATGAGTTTCTCGAATACAATGGATAATATAGAGAAGCATAAAAATGGCTTCTTTATCCATTATATAGAAAGATATATTTTTGTTTCTTTTTCGCGTTTCGAAAAAAAAGTGTTCCCCTTTCCCACGAATGTACTACATACGAGACGTGCCAATCTATAAATATCGTGAAGGTTGGCACAAGTTTTCAAGGAGCCAGCAGTTGGCTCATAAATTCTCCTCTTTCTTTTCTTTTTTCCGTTATTTTATCCAGAAGTATATGCGTGTGTTTTCTAAGCTGAATCTCAAGATATGCCATCTCCAATGCTACTCTAGAAGTAACCCGGTTTTTTTCTTGTTGTCTCGCCAGTTTTACCAGTTGTTTGGTTTCACTGTCAAGAAGCAACTCGGAGCTTAATATAATGAGTGATTTTCTGTGTTTCCCACCACCAATTAGTCCATAAACAAAATTTACGTTGTGAAATTTTAAACCGTTGGATGGAGAAGTAAAATAAAATAAAAAAAAAACAGCAGCAAGTTGTGTTGTTAAGTCCATTAAGTTTAGCGGCAATAAATTCAAAAAAATAAAAAGAAATAACAAACTTTGCCGTTGGCGTTTTTAATGACTTTTATAAGTAGTTTAGTGTCTGTTGATGCCCCGGAGCCACTAAATTCGTATCATGTTCGCAAAAATTAATCTCCTTCGATGAAAATTAAATTAACTCAGCTTTGCCGAAAAATTTTTTAATGCGCCCGCAGGTAAAAAAAGAAATGATCACGTGTTTATCCCACGAATTATTATCATTTATTTTTATGTTTCCCCTCCCGTCTTCTAATTATTTACGGCTTCGTTGGATTTCGATGAAAATTAAAAATACGATGTTGTCATAAATTTATATATAAATCTCTCAGAAAAAAAATCGTGAGTTTTTCTATTTATTTTCCGAATGTACGTGATTTGGATCGAAATTTGGGAAAAGGGTAGTTTGATTGAGCTCGGAAAATGTTCGGTGTTTTACAATTGAAGTTCCCGTGTATATTCCGAGTCGTTTTTCCCCTTAAAAACTAAATCTCATTCGAATAACAACCAAATTTCCAAAGTATCTTAATAAGACTATGGGAGAGAGATTTATGTAATAAAAAATTGTTCGATTTTCGACCATCAGATGAAGAAGTGACGATTTGTATTGCATTGGGTTAGATCCATACACATTACACCAAGTTTCAATTGAATTCGGCTACCAGAACGGGAGATACATAGGTCTGACCTGTGTCAGTATACTCACTGGTGCCCGAGTGATGCAGTGGTAAAATGCCAGTCTAACATCATGAAGGTAACCGTCAAGGTCCACGGGTTCGAATCCGGAAGAACATCAGAAACAAAATAGACGGGGCCTTCACTTCCAACCCAACTCCATGAGTAGGAAATTACTCTATGACCGGAGTTGGTGTGTGGTAAAGTAGAATGATATAGGAGAGTAAGGCTTTTGAACTTTGGAACTTCCCCCTTGCAATGACATCCAACAAGAAATAATGAGACAATCCTACAAGAAAGGATGACAGGATTGGTGTGCTGTAAAGTAGTAGTGTTGTTGTTGTCGTTGTTGTTGTGTTGTTGTTGTACTCATGGGTGCTACATATGTCATGTCTGAGCAGTGTCAGTATACTTTATTTTGACTTGCAATAATAACCCGGAAACCGTTTGCAAGTCATTTAACGCCGGTCATGGAAGCCTCAGACAATATTTCATATTTAATTTTATTTTCTATTTTATTTGTTAGTATTATTGTTCTCGTATAATGAAGTCCGCTACGGTCCAGCCCTATTGGGGAAACGTTAAAATTGCCCGACCGCGATAGAGCATGGACCATGTTCGGTTTGAAAGAAAGAAAGTGTCAGTATACAGTATACACAAACTACTCTGACCCATGTAGCTCCAGTTCTGGTAGATGCATTCCATTGAAACTTGGTGTACACGCTATATGGACCACGAAGGGGGGGGGGAAAGAAAAATGTAATAGTTCTCTTCACCGATGTTTCTCGTCACCATTTCTCTTCACCCGATGGTGGCAAATTTTAATATTTTTATTGCATAAATCATCTCTCTCCCATGGTCTCATTAAGATATCCTGAAAATTTAGCTGTATTCGGATAAGTAGTTTTTGAGGAAAAACTACTCTCAGAGTACGACAACTTTAATTATAAACACCCTGGATATTGACTTAGAAGTTTTATTGCTATGCGGTTTTAAGCCGTTTTCCACTAGGAGCGGGCTTTTTGCGCCGTGTACAGCGTGAGTCACCCAACGCGTGATGTACCATTCACTCACCGATAGGAAAAGCAATATGACTGTTTTCGTACAGAGCACAACGCTCCTCACACCAGCCCTTTACTTTGGGAGTGATTGGCCGACGGGTTCTGAACGAGTCAAATACAGTGCATCGTGCGTTTTGCTGATTTTCTTCGCATTTTTGGTGGGTTTAGTGTGTTTTTATTATGGCAAAAATACCTGGATATATGCAAACGACAGAACAGCTGCGCCACACGACGAAAACACAAACGCGTTGCGTGATAAAATTGCACGTTTCTGCCGACGCGAAATGATCCCATCCGGTTCACGTGGAGCAAAAAGCCCGCTCCTAGGAAAACACGGCCTAAGGTGGGATTACACTATAAAAGTTGTATAAAAAATCTTTTACTAAACTTAACAACGAAAAACAACCAATAAGCCTATTGGTTACATTCGCGAATGTAACCGGTACTTTTATCGGTTGCATTTTTCAAGTTTTATAAAAGAACTTTCCAAAATCTTTTATAGTGCAAAGCCAGCCCAAGACAAGTTAAAATTCATGAGTTCCCTTGGCGTACGTGGATTATCTTCTCCTGTTGATATGAAGAATACAAAAGTAGGGTGTATCTCAAAGAATCTAGTGACTAACTCCGCGGATTTAGCCGCAGTATGGTCGTGTGAGCATCGTGTTGCACTCGCATCGCGGTGATCTAGGTTCGAACCCGATGATGGCACAGTTGGTTTTCTGTGGTATTCCAACTATACAGAGGTGGTGCGAATGAAAACCGGTCTCATATTTGGAAAAGTAAGACCTTCAACACGATAGATACATAACATGAAGATTGAGACATTTTCTATCGTCCCTTCAAAACATGGAAGACAGATGACGGTACCACTACTACTACTTAACCGTACATGCCCCTCGTACACATTCCTCTACGGAATTTCTAATGAATCGGAACACGCTGGAATGTCTGTTCTGAGTGTACGCTTGTCCCATTGTATTTGTATTTATATTGTCGAGTTCGCTTGTTTCATGTTCATGCTGCCATCTGGTTTCCATTTTCTGAAGTAAATATGATATACGATACATGTTTTGTAAGTGCCGTGTTGTCGGCCAACCAGTTCTTAGCGGAGAGACTTTTTTAAATGGGAGACCAACTCGCGCGCGCGCATTCGCGCCTCGAAGCTGGGAAGATGGCAGTACCAGTACATCACGGAACAAGCATGACTCTGACAACATAAATTCGTTACGGACACGCATATGCACATGCAAAACACTTTCCTGCATGTAGCCAGTTCATTAGAAATTTACCAGAGTAATGTTAGTATACTAGATGTATGTACAGTTAAGTAGTAGAAGCAGCATTTTCCTCGGTGAAATTATGATCAGCGTACGCTTAATATAATATACAACACTTCGTAACCGCCTCGATAACGCGTCGAGTTAGGTCAAGTCCACTTAAGATTTCGTGATTAGAATTTTACGATTGATTTCATTATGTAAACCAACTGATCAAACCCGTAAGACTATCTAAGACGATACGTTTCTTCGATTTATTTCACAGCTGAACTTCCACTTCACCAGCGATAGATCAAGGAGATATAAATCTCTCTCGTCTTCATCTCTTCCCTGCATAAAGATGATTTTATCAATGGCTATACTTTTTTGATCTTGAGGATTTGTGGTGATTGAGAATAATCGATGACTAATAACAACAGCCTTGAATCGAAAATAGATATCTGACCGCGTGTACTACGAAAATCAGTCTGAACGCGTGATAAAGACGCGTCTGTTTACGATATGGCGCGTTTTTTCCCCTTTTTTCTATACCCTCAACCCATTTTTGACAAGAGCGGCTCTTTGCAGTGTTGTTTTGAACATTGTCAGAACGCTCATGTGCGTGATTAACAAAAATAGGTTGCTTTGAATATTAGAGTTGGCGTAAATTATAAGTTGACGTTCATATCCGGCCATTCTGTAGTTTTTTCCCCCTCCCCCCACGTGGTTGTCGATACTCTTTTGTTACACCCTGTTAATTGATTGAATTAATTTATTTAAAGGCTCTTTTCATGGTCAAATTATTTTTTCCTTTTCCGGTCATTTGTTTTGTTTATAACTTTTGAAGATGGAAAGCGCACAGAATGAGTCAGATGTTGAGGAACACGAGCCTTATTTCCACCTTAGTTGATCTTCGGATTGTCATTGTGGTGCCATATCCCAGTATTCAGAGCTCTGCTAATGAAAATGAAGTGAGGCAGGAGCATACGCAGGCAGGGTTGCAACTAGATACTTGGTCAGCTGGGGTTACCACGCGTTTTGGCGCCCCCCTTGTAATGTTAGAAATGAGGTTACATTTGCTCCCTCTCTACTCCGGCGCTTGCTCCCCCCACCCTCTGTTTGGGCACTTTTCAAGGGGCACGAAAATTTTTTTCTCAAGAAATTTCGTTATCAACCTTAAAAAAACATTTAAATTGATTGAAATAGCATATAAAAAAAAGTATTTCCTTTCGATATTTTTTTAATCGAAATATTGAGAATTTTTCGTCGGCTTGGGTTCCCTTCGTGCGCTTATGAAATAAAGTACTGTGTGTAAGACCAGCACCTCCTAGAGATAGAAGACCTCCACACTCTACTTGTGACGTCAGTAAGTAGTCCATTTCCCTCAGAATATTCATGGGGGGGGGAGAAAACTTAATTTTTAAAGATATTTACTTGTAAAAATAGAAGATAGAAATAGAATTTAAGAAGTTTAAAAAAAATTAGACATTAATTTAGTATGTTTCTAATTACAAATTAGTTAACGTTATAACTAAGGAAAACCTCATGCATCATGTGACCAAAAAATTATTGAAAAAAAAAGAATATATATATTAAAGAAAAATATTTCCTGGATATTATGCTGAGGTAAAATCGGAAAGAAAAGTCACCTTGTCTCGAACCGTGGCCCTCTTGCATACCGGGCAAGTATGCAGTGCCGGCAGAGACAAGATGTGACTTTTCTTCCCGATTTCACCTCAGTATAATAATCCAGAAAGTATCTGTTTCTCTGATATCTTGGGCTGAGAAAAACGTCGTCAATATATACATTTTCTTTAAATTATCTCTGTTTATTATCAAAACAAAAAAAATTTAGGAAATTTAATTTTCGAAAAATTACAAAATTAAATTTCTTCGAAAAAATTAATTTTAAAATATACTATATGACACTCTCTCTCTCTCTCTCTCTCTCTCTCTCACTAAACCTCCTAACTTTCAAAAATGATTGATTTACAAAAAATTTTATGAAAATTACTTGAAGAATCTTTTCAAAAAGCTTTGCGCAAACATAACGTCAGACGGAAATGGGCAATAATGAGTAATAATAATGTGATATTACTCTTAAGGGTGTTATTGCACAAAAATTTTCCAAAAAACACATTTTATGCAATTTTTACAGCATGTGTTGCAAATGCAAAATGCTTTTGCAATTTTTCAATTTTTTAATGCTATAAAATTTTCCTCATCTAATGAGTCTGAGTTTTTGTTCTCATTGAGCTGGGTATTTTTAAAATATTTTAATACAAACCGCTGGCAGGCATTTTATATGTGCTAATGTTTTGCATTGAAACACTTTCTCAAAACTGTTTTTTGTTAGATGAGGAACTTTTTTTTTTCATAACTACTGGTTCTTGAAACTTTGTGCGTCTCCCAACACTGAGTTGATATTTGATATAGGATTCAACGAGAGTATTTCTCATTAAAATAGTATTTTAAAAAAAAAATTATGGCAAAAAAATATGGGAAAATTTTGGTTATTCTAGAAAAAGTTACATGTTGTTGAAGTTAAAATTCGAAAAAAACCAGCAACTAAAATCTCAAATGCTCTCGTTAAATTCTTATAAAAATATTCACAAAATTTCAGGAAAAAATTGAATCCCTAAAGTGGATAGAACATTTTTAAATGTTTCTTAAAGGCAAGGTTTTTCTCCATTGGAAACCACGAAAAGCCAAGATCGTGCATCAATCCCACTTAACGCACTTAATATATATTTATACACAGGAGAGAGAGAGAGAGAGAGAAACTTACCAGATAGTGACGAAAATGTTTCACTCATAAATTAGACTTCATTCATAGAAAACATTACTTCTTCGAAAACATTTATTTTCAAATATTCAAAATATAATAATTTATGGGCGATAGCTATTAACAAATTATGTTATTACTTTAAATTGTGATTAGGGTTCCATAAAAACGCTAAAAAAAAAACAAAAAAACCATTTACTATAACAGACGCGGTGCTTATTTTATCTCATTTTTAGGTAAATGTAACGTTTTCCATTTTATTTGTGTGGGTTTGACAGAGAAAATGAATTTGGTGTGTCTGTCGACTCTTTCAAGAGGCAAAGAGAGAAAAATATTCTTTTTAAAAACGTAGCTTATTGTACAGAATTCTGATGCACAAGTATTGGTTTTTATTGATCCGCCATTTTTTTCTTTTTAGCTTTCAACTCTTGAACAAAGTTTTTCTCCCATGAAAACAAAAAAAAAAAATGAAAAAGTTTTCTATTCGAATACAAACTCTTCTTTTGCGGGTTTCGCATTTCACTTTAGAAATACTCGAACCATGCATTCACTGATAGCTCTCTCTCTCCGTATTTATTTATTTTTGCAGCCATTTCTAAAATAAAGTATAAACGTAATACCGTGAACATGAAATGCGTTTTCTATATCTAGAAAGGAATTTTGTAAAAATTGATTTCTTCTTATCATTTTACGGAGAATTTTACCTTGCAGTTTCTGTGATATATGAATTTCTCTCTATGGTAGAAATTTGGTCGTTATTAGTTGAAATTTTATGATACAGCTATCACACAAAACAGAATGCATTCAGCAGTACGTCAGTTTAATTTGGAGTTTTATATTATACGAAATAGAGTATTATTTTATTATTATTTATTTTTATAGTGTTATTTATCGCGTATATTATTCTTTATATATACGCATATATAAAGAATAATATACGCGAATATGTGAATAGCGTTATGAAACAAAAAAGGTATATTTATTCCATAGACTCATTTGTTTATGTAAAATATTTTAATATTTCAAAAATCTGATGATTCAAATTCCTACACTGTACAACATTTTGTATAACATGTTTTATTACACAACATTTGGTTCTTGGGAAATGGTGGCAAAATATAACAATTTGATTCATAGGACTGCCTGGAAGGACGTTATGCTCTTTCAAGAGCCCAATATGGTTACATACTTGTTCATAACTTGCCTTTTCTATACGGCTTTTGTTTTGTCTTTTAAGTGTATTTTGTGTTTGTTTTGGAAAATAAAAAAAAACAAGAGTATATGATTAACTAGAATACGAATATTACGCGGAAAATAGGACACGCAACAAAATAAATTAACGCAAGAAGCTATGATAATACGAAGAATAAGTTCGTATTCATCTAATAAAACACTGTCTACGAATGTCAAATGAATATTTCGAGAAGTTATTTGCTTATTCATTATCTATTTTTTGAGGTTGATAGACACTACTTCAGCCGTATCGCAATTTACTGCCATTAATGAGATGGGTTGGAAATGAAGGCGCTGTCTATCGTTGGTCGCCTGAAGTTCGTTAGGAAAAATATCTTATCTAATGTATATATTCCTTTGAGTTCGAACCCGGGACAACAACCTTCAAGGTGGTAGACGAGCATCTTACCGCCACGCCACTTAGGTGCAGTTGAAAGGTGCTGTTAAGGTAAAACAAATATTGTTGAAGTCAGGAAGATTTAGTTGGAGTCGATAGATATCATTACATCAGAGTCACATAAAGATATTGTGAAGTCATAAAGATTTTATTTTTTGAAGTCAGGGATATACTTTCAGAGTCCGAAAAGCTATTGTTAGTGTCAAAAAGTGATTTTTGGAGTCTAAACGTTGTTATTGGAGTATATATTGTTATAGGCATCAATTTTTCAAGTCAATACGTCATTCATTGAAAAAATTATTTAATCTAAAAAATTGAGAAATTCTAAAAAAAAAACCAACATTAGGAATGAACATTATTTTGTTCCAATGGAAGGTTGGGCGATTTCAACTGCTGTTCTGAACAATAAAATATTTTCAGTATTCTTTTCTTTTTAACACAAGTTATACACACATACAGTAGAGATTTTTCAGAAATAAAATCCCTCAACATACGTATGTGTCCTTGGACAATATATAGTTTAGAGTTACAACGAGAGGCAGAAGGTACTCGAGTTACGCGAGGTATGAGTAATACCGTGAACAACGTCAACGTGAAGTGGCTTTTCGAAAGAAATTCTATTCCCAACTTTCGCTTCCTTCCCACGCATAAAGAACTAACTTCCTGAAATTTTATTGGAATTCCGTCTCTCACTCCTTTGATGTGCCCCTGCTTTGTGTGTGTGCGCTCGAGTAGTAAAATCCGGTTTATGAAAATAAATAAATGCACAGTTGAATATTTTCGTCTATACCTATTGTATCGAAAATGTAAATCAATTTACAATGTAGATGGGTCGAGACGCTTTTCAATCGTGTCGGCGATGTTGAATGTTGTCTTAATGAAGATTCGGAAAACCGGTAGCAATGAAAGAATTTCGTGGCATCTATTCTCCGCATAGCAAGTGAAAGCGTTTTAGGCCCGACTTTTACGTGTTTATGTAACTATGAAGTTCTGCCCGTGTTCTTTGTGAAGATCTTTTCTAATGGGAGGAGCGAATGCAAACTGGTTTCCCATTTAACTCTGCAACTGTATATGATGTTTATAAGATAGTACAATAATTTCGCCCATTTCATAAAAGTTCATTATATATAACTGACCTAACTTTCAAAATACGGATGTCCAAAATTAATCACTGTTGGTTTGGTAACCCTCGTAATGCCCAACTAAGAATATGCAAGGTTCAGCTGAAGAAAAACTTTAGTTGTAAATCGTTAAATTAATCATTAATTATCAAAACTGTGCGACACGCTTACCTTAGACACGATAATTTGCCAAATTTTTATAACGACTTAGTGCCAAGCTTCTTTGAACATTATCTTGATAGAAATAATTAGTGAAGAATTAAAATAGGGAATTTTTGTAATGCGGGGGAAGGTTTGGTATAGCTGGGGAAAAAGCCGCTACAGAGCATGGTAGCCCAATCCGCAAACCAATCTGGCTAATTTTATTCGTTATTTTTGTATTTATATATTTTAAGATAGGATATGGGACGTGAAATTAACTGCAACCCGCTTATAAATTATTAACTATAAATTTGTAACTGGACTAACAGTCGTCACTTCAAATTCAGTTCTGCTAAAACCATCCAAAAATGTGCTACAGCCCTCGACATTTCTTCGAAGCGCTTCGTATTCGTAAACCTCTTCTTCTTTGGTTAACGATTTCTCCAAGTACTCCATATTTCTCCAATATTTTGTCTCAATTCTTAAAATCGGCCTTCCCTGTCATTCCATCGTCAATACACTCCGTCTAATAATCACACAATCGTATCCTTTCTCTCATCACTATATCTTCCTCTGCCCATCATCATCACCATTGAATATAGTCTTTTTATCCGTCCACGTGCTTTTAGTATAGCGACCGAGCGGTCTGCGCTTTATCAGACCATTTTTCACTGAAAAAAAAAATAGCCCTTGAAACGCTACTGTTTGGCGTTTAAATTTTTTTTGTACTTTGAGTGATAATCATTGGATTTTCATTTTCTATAATGATAATCATGCAGAAAGTTGCCATTGCACCAATTAAAACACGGTATGTTTCAAATTATCAGTGCTTTTCATCCAGATTCGGCGCTTAAATAAGTAATTTCACTACCATACGACCAGTAAAAATTAATGCGGTCGAAATAAAACTGTGCGAAAAAAGTAAACTCTACGGCAAAAAGTTTGAAAACCTCGGATTGACCGACTTCGTTTTACCATTACGCATAAAAAAAAAGGAGAACGGATAGATAGTGGATAGCATAAAGAATGTGCTTTCTTATTTTACTCATTCTTCAACTCTATGAAATAAAGGAAGACGTACGTATATAAGAAAAAGGTCATCAAGAACGAAAATACAAAAGAAAAATTGTCGGGCTTCTGTCCCGCGGAAAGTCATTCCGCAGGGTTATATTTTCGGCAAAATAGCTCGGAATGATCCGACAATCTTCATCGAGGAGGAAAAAAGGGACACTTGATCAATTGAAGCCAAGAACTTTTCCTCTACCTTTAAAGTAGATTTAAACGCCCTTAACATGAGAGAAAGAAGAAAAGAAATTCTTTCCTTTCTTTCTTATATTTCTCATAAAAAATAGATAAGAAAAAAAGGTACTTGCGGTGGCTATTTGAACAAGGAGAATGAATGCCCCCTCCCCACTTCTTTTTTTTTGGTCTGGACTTAAATCAAATTCAGTTCCCAAAGGAAGGAAGGAAGCAATAAGAAGCTGACTTCGATCCCCCTTTTTCAGTTCTTTTTTACCTTTCGGACTTTTAGCAACTGTAAGCGATTCTATTTTCTTTTCTTTCTTGGACCGATATGGTTTGGTGTTTTGAAAACTGTTCCGACTTCCGATTACGTCAAATCAACTCGTCACGATTACTTTTCCCCGAAAAAGAATTTCTAATCTTTTGTATCATATTAACTTTTTCCTTGTTCCGTTTCGCGGTAATTGGATCGCGACTCGTACAACTTCAGTACTATTTCGATTGCGGCAGTAAATATACTGAAAAAATTACGCTTCAACGTTCGATATTTTTTTATCCTTTCTTTCTATTCATAGATGGCTTGAAATTCCACACGATTTTCTACTTCGCGAAATAAGTTAAAGCAACATAATTTTATAAATGATGAATGATAATATTTCTAGATGGTAAAAAAATTTATGGTGTACGATTAATAATTGATGGTTTCGAATAATTAGGAATTGGAAATGGAAGAATGTAGGATCTACGGTTTTCTATAAATTAAGAAGATCCCTCGCTAATGAGAGCCGTGGTCTACAGAAATTATTTTTCTAAATTCTTTGTCCGAAATGTGCATTTTTATTGACGTCGTTCCAACTCGAACTCAACAGCTTTCTGCTTAGGGTGGCCATGTGTCCCGGTTTTTAGTTATTAAATTCACTGTCTCGGAAAAAACTTTCGGGATGCCTTTTTGTCCCGGTTTTTTTTTGAGCAATCAAAGATCAAACGGAAAAGAATCATTTTAAAATGCAGTCGGTAACGCTGAATCTGATAACGGATAATCAGGCACCACTCTTATACTGATAAAATCCTCTGGAAACAATATTATTTCTACCATAGAGGCAATGTTCCCCGCCTAATAGAATATAGACTTTTCTCCCACTTTATCGAATATTACGATTCATATTAACCCGTATGTACATAATATTTTTATTAGATAAAACTTTTGAAAATTATGACAAATATATTGTCAGTTAATACCTTTAAAAAAACCTAAACTTGGGAGCTCGAAGTGTCTAAGCTGTCTTCAGTTCTTTTCAACTCACTACAAAATTTAATTGCAATGATAAGATTCATAAGATTTATCTTACGTGTAATCATGTGCAATGCAAATATCCAGATTTTAATGCACTCGTGTTTTATCACAGCTATTATAATGCTTGAATGTTCACTCATACTTTATTATGTTGGGACAATGATTAATTTTTTTTTTCGTTTAATTTCAGGCCGAATACGGGTTATCAGACGAACAAATCGCCGGTAAGTGGAAAGATTCATTACCATATGCTTGACGTGTCACGATAATTTAACTATATGCTTGTCTAGTTGAATTTTGTGCATGGTTTTAAAGACAGATTAGCAACATTTGAAGTTGAATTTTCATTTTTCACGGTTAAAAATAGCATTGGTTTGTTATGGGAAATGAAATCGAAATACAAGTAGAGTATAGATATTTCGAGTCTCGAAACTTCGAGGTTCCGGATAATACAAGGCGTAGAATTTTTTTCGAACTTCCTTTTTCTTAAAACCTCCCAGTTTTTTTCCAGCAACGAGTTTTGTTTCATCTTTCCCCGTGAATGCGAGTAATCCCAGGTAGAAAGTGTCTTGATTCCTGGACTGGGTATCCGGCGGATCCCCAAGCCCGATTTTTTAGACCCCCTCCCCCCATAGTAAATTTATTGTGCATCAAAAAAATAATATTCATATCACGCTCCTCGGGATTTAGCCCGTATCTCAGCCTCCCTTATGCAGAGCCATGGGTCTTGGCACAATTTTGTAATGAATTAAGCTGTGTAATGAATGAAGGACATAACAAATAGAAGTAGGTATCCTTCCCTTTAGTAAATAAATTCACCCAACTTAGGACCGCAACGGGAAGGGGTAGGGGGTGCAGGCGGATCTAGTGCCTCGGCGTCGGATCAGAGGGTGCGAAAGTTTCATCATTTAACCTCTCCTTCAACATTACAAGGGGGCACGGAAATGTGTGCTCGGGCTGACCAAGCATCTAGTTGTGACCCTGCCCCTCCCTCATTTAAAAAATCGCTTTCTATGACTTTTCGGAAAATCCGAGTTTTCAGTAATCCGAGAAGGTCTCACACCTGTTCACCTCACATTATTGAGACTCTACCCTGTAAGGATATAATAAAATCTGAAACACTGATGTGTGTTGTGTTGTGATGATTATGTTCTTCGACCAATATGTGGCAGACTGATTGGAAGATCGGGAAGGAAAGCGATACATTTGACTTAGGTTAGAAGCTTGGGTTTTGGCTGGTAGTTCTGTTCGACCAGCCTCCAACATTTCACAATCAATGCTAATGGTGGAGTGGCCACACTATTTATCCATCCCCTTACCTTAGAACGTATTGAGCCAGCCTTGACACGAATGTGGCCAGGCTTTCTCATCATTCCTTCAAAGTATTGCAACTTTTTTTCCCCCAGCACTGTACTTTGGAAGAGATTTCCATTCTCTAGTCATTAATTCACGAGATCATAACTCACATTTTATGACTAGTGAATGTAATAATGTATGGGCTGCTTTAAGTGTATTATATCCTTACCCATATAAAAAGAGGACTAGGGTCTAGTGAAGCATTGGGCAATAAATTTTACTGAGATAAATTGTTTTAAGATCTTGCGTGGATTCTTAATATTTTAACATTACTCCCTCTCTCTCTCTATCTGAACGTGAACCGGCGAGATCTCTCTCGCCCCCCCCCCTTTCCTTCTCACTGTGAGTCCGGTGAAGGATTCGGAAACTTTTCTAGAAAATTCCACGTCGGAAATTTCCGGATTTTCCGTGAAAGATTCCGATTTTTTGAAAGAAAAATAATACCAGAGTTTCCATTCCGATCGAACGGGAATGTGGCCTTAGGGAATCCGTGTTTCCGAGCGTGTTATTGACTGTTCATGCGGACCGTAGAACGGATCAAAAAGCATTTACGTACTAACCGTATTTATTAGGACAACGATATAATACGGTCGTACTTCGATTATGAGAACGTACAGAAATAATTTAAGGAATACAAGTAATAATATACGAACAATAATATTTCATTCAAGAAGAGGAGAAGAGAGGAGTCGATAAATCCATAAATTCTCTGATGTAAAATCCCATTCGAAAGTGTCGTTGCGACGACGTGGTAAAATGAAAACAGTGTACACGAACACCGAGTCTTTATCGTTCGAGATCAATAAATTTATTCATTTTGCTCTTTTTTAATCCAATAATTTAACGCAAGCTGTGTTTGATCCGTTCGAGTCGATGAAGAACAAACGCAGATTATTGATCACGATTTGGGTATTATTTTTCGCTGATTGATCGGTTTCGTTGCGTAGGGTCTTATCCTGATGTTTATTAATGAAAAAGTATGGTTCCAGGAAAACGGAAGAAAAAACAACCTTCAAATGGAGGGAAGGAAGCAAATATTTACTTATTTTTCCAGAAAGAATGTTTGTTGTCATGCCCCAAACATTGTGAATCATCTATTAGGAAGAGTCTTATTTGGGGGACCTTGAACTTCGCGTTTTTGTGCGTCGTCTGAATACACATACTGTATATATTGGCTGTAAATCTTCACAAAGATCACGTAATACGATATAAACAAGAAACGTTCGCAATATAAGTCTTCAATATATGAAAAAAAAACAAGAAGTCTTTATTATAGAATCAAACACTGTTCAACGTGACAAGATGTCTTCACGATGCCATCCAATATCAACAAACCTAACATTAGCAACCACTAATATCAGTCTTCTCAGTGTTACATAACTACCTGGTATAAACATAAATCTTCGTAGTATCACGTGATATGGACAAGAAGTCTTAGTATTACGCAATATAAAGCGGTCTTAGTATTACGCAATGTAAAGAGGTCTTAGTATTACGCAATATAAAGAGGTCTTAGTATTCCTTAATACAAACAACACGTATTCTTATTACGCAATATAAACAACAGGTTTTCGTATTTGAAGATGATGTCACTCGAAGAAGAACCTTGGAAAGAAAATTCAACAGCTTTTGTGGGGAATCGAAACCACGGCCTCTCACTTGCCAGGTGAGTGCACTACTAGACCACTGTGTCGAAACTTTCGTATAAATCCGCTATAAGGAGTTTTTCTTCTTTGTTTCTGCTACTGATGAAGTAACCTCATATAGTTCCGAAACGCGTATAGCCGTGGTTCTTTTTGCAGTTTTGGGTTCATCTACGCCGGCTTTCAATTGTATTAATGTGAGCTTTGGCCTGAGTTAGGTCTGGCTGTCCATGTACGGCGACGTTCAGCGCACACGAGCGCTAAGGAACGAGGAGGTTCCGTTACCTTTCTTGTTGCGTGGTGGTCTAGCCAGCACCTCCTAGAGATAGAAGGCCTCCGCACTCTGCTTGTGAAGTCAGTAAGTAGTCCATTTTCTCTCACAATATTCAGGGGAAAAAAATTCCCAGCTCGTGCCAGTATTATCGTTGTGAGGAAAAGAAATGATCGGGATCAGAATTGTCGATTTCTATGCCCCATATCCAATCACTACGCGGTATTTGTGAGCCAATCAGGAAGATTCTACGCCAAAATAAGAAGAAACGAAATAGGATGCTGTGTTTGAAAATGTGGCAAACTTGCTAGGTAGTCTGAATGACGTTTATGGCAAACAGTGCAGAGGCCTTCTATCTCTAGGAGGTGCTGGTCTAGCGCGCTCACCTGGCAAGTGACAGACACAAAGGCAGTGGAATTTTCTTTCCTCGATTTATCTTCGCATTATCTCGCTGTAGAAACCTTCGTAGGTCTTAGTATCCCGTAATATAAATACGAGGTCTTAATACTACGTGTTATGAAAAACAGATCTTAGTATTACGTAATATTTAAACAAGAATTCTTTGCGGTGTTACGTAATATAAAAAAGAAGTCTTTTTTTTTGGTATTTCGTAATATTTTCAACAGATATTAGTTTCGTAATATTTCGTAATATTACCAACTTAATATTAGGCAAGGAATCGATCGAAATTTTAGCTGGTAAATCAAAAATTTTAATCGATCAAACGACTGGTTTGTTAAATTTTAATTGAATATTTTCAAATGAATGCCCCAACAACTCTTAGTATTAAACTTATTAGTAACTTTTTTTCTTAATTTATGCTATAAAAATATGTTTTATTCACTTTCTCACTTATCTATTTGGTAGATGTAAACAAATATTAGAATATAGATATAATATTAGAATATAAGAAATTAAGGCCGCACGCTTCAAGTAATGCTGAACATTTCTGTCAAATCTTGGATCGTTTTTCACTAGGATCTTCTTATTTTTTTGGAAAATCAGTCAATTTAGGTTAGTCACTGATTTCGAAGCTACTTCCGATCTTCGTAATTTTTTCTTAGAAACGGCTCCCAAAGTGTGCTACTACTACTACTACACCACACATGCAACTCGTCCATATTCCTTTGCAGAACTTCTAACGAATTGGTACATGTTGGAATGTGCGTGTCCGCATTGTGAACACCTAAACTGAAGTTTTTTCTGTGTAATGTTTATTACAGTGCTGTCCTCTGCCATCTATTTTTCGAGCTATGAGTGAAATGTGATGATTGAAGATTTGTACCGTTATAGGCTTGTTGCTCCTTGTTTCGAGACTTTTTAATCGGGCGACTCACATTCGTGTCTCGAAGTTGTCAACCGCAGAAAACCAACTCTTCAGCCGACCACTCACAAATAGTACTGGAGTTAGATGGGGGGAGGAGGCTGGTGTTTCCCGAATACGAAAACTGCTGCTCACAGTGAAAACAAGCGATGTTGGTCTTGCCGTCAGAAGCAGTCATCCACAATGTCATCAAACTCAATTTAAAACTGAAATCATCACCAGTCTTCGTTGAATCGACTACTTAAATTTGATCAAGATATTGATTCAAATATTTTTAAATATGGTCACTTATCTCAAAAGGTTATACCAAGGAATATAATTTAAGACATCTAATCGGGGTTTCACCAAATAAATAAAGTTAATTTGCAAATTTTTAATGAAAATTTTATTCGAATTTTGATCGGATCGATCGAGTCGATTAACTAAACTAAAATTTTCAACTTTTAATTTTTTTAACAATTCATCGATTAATCGATTGATCGGACCAGTCCTACTTAATATAAACAAGAGGTATTATTATAACGTAATGTAAATAAGAGATTTTAATATTACTTAATCACAAACAAGAAGTCTTCTTGGTATTACGTCATGCTAGTAATAAAAGGCACGAGTACTTCGTCACATCAACAAGAAATCTCGGTATTTCACAATATAACAAAGAAGTCTTCACGGTATTATGCAATATAAACAAGAGGTTTTCCACGGTATTACATGATATTTTCAGAAGATGTTAGTTTTACATAACCCTTTCAGCTCCGAGCATTCATTTTTGGAAATTTTTAAAAGATTTTTGCATTTTTTTGATACTTAAAAAATGCATTAAAAACATAAATGTTCATAAACATAAATTGATCAAATATAAATTTCAAATTTTCACTTTTTTTTTGTAGTTCACTTCATCGAACTTTTTTTTCAGAAAAGATGATGTGGATATAATATATATCCAGGCCTTTATTCATCTTCACATACAATTTTTCCCAGAATCGTATTGCTAAATCTTATACAATAAATCACACTACTCCCGGAGTCCCTTCCTCCTGGAAGCCATCTGAAAACCCCCCTTGAAGTTCAAATTCAAATGCTGCCCTCTGATGAGAAGCCCCCCCCCCCCCCCACCAAAGTTTAAAGTTCATGTTTGCATATTTTTAAGTTCCTGTGGTCGAAAAGAAAAAATTCTGCAGTGAGAGAAGCAACACACACTCACATTTGTGGCACCAGCGTCTGAAAAGGTTAATATAAACAAGAGGAATTGATATAACGTAATATAAACAAGAAGTCTCCAGGGTGTTACGTGATATAGGCCGAGAACAACAGGGTTTAGTATCATGCAATAATAATCAAGAAATCTTCGCAGCGTAAACAAGAGAATCAGACAATATCAATACGAAGCCTGTCTTCAGCGAAAACTCCTCGCGAAATATAAAACCCGATTCACACCTTCGAAGAAGTAATTCTTGGCAGCATAATTAATCGGTGAAACCGACTCTGTCTCGGATAATCCTAAATCAGGACCGCGCCCAACACAACACCCGGATTAATCAAAATTTATAAACATATGCGTATAACGTTGATCAAACTTGAGAATAATCTACAAAATAACGAGGCTAAAAAAAATTAAAGACATTTATGAAAAGTTGTTTTTCGTTGCCTCGTGTATCGATGATTGCACGGGTGTTCAACCTTTAGGAGAGTGTGGGCCACTTAACTGATTTGAAAACGTGTTGCGGGCCACTTAATTGATTGATCTGCTACGGCGGCGTAGGTTACTTCAGTGATTTGTAGGACTCAGATATCTATGACTTTGCATATTTTTTTAAGCTTCCGCATATTTCGCTATTTTTACGGGACAGAATTTTTTTTTTCATGATTTTCAGTAATTTTAAGGTATTTTTCATTATTTTGCATATTTCAGCTGAACAATGAAGAGCGATTTTATTTCCCCCCGTGCTCTTTACAAGCTTCATTTCCCACAACTGGCAATTTTTTGACGATATTTACAATAATTGAAAATTTTACTTACTTTTGGCAATGATTAGTGATTTTTCGGTGATATTGGCAACAATTAGCAATGATATTTGTGTGCCTTTGACATCATTTTATACAATGATTGGGGATTTCATTCGAGAAAATATGGCCAGCTTATTTATAAAGGAATAATTTTAGGTTTTTGACATGCTCCATTCAATCGCCCAACCTAAAGTAATCTGTAAATGTGCAGCGGGTCACTTAAGTGATGTCAGGTCACTTGAGTAACCTGTAAATGTACCGCTATAGTTCATTTTTTTTACAAAATTGAATGCTAGGTCGCGGGCCATGTCAGATGATTCCGAGGCCCCCATTTGGCCCGCGAGCCATCAGTTGAGAATGTTTTGTAGTATACGGCATTATTTGTGAGAATTAAAACACATTTCTTTTATCATAATTAAAAAAGCAAAAAAAATGATATTACTCGCGACAAGTGAGTAACGTGTAAATAGAAGAGCTTGTTATCGCACTACGCGATTGATAACCCTTCGTGCTACGAGGCGATTACTTCATTTTAAATCGCATGTGGGTTTTTTTCTACTCCAATAATAAAGATCCGAGAAATACTGTACAATATACACGTGAATATCACATTTGTATATACATTCTTTTATAAATGTTGTTTAAACTTAGCTTTAAAAAAACTTCATTTCAACATACTTTTTTTAATTGACTGTTTAAAAGGTCTTTTTGGAAAAGGAATTTGTTCCACTTTTTTTTCTTTTTGCTTGCGATAAGCCACTTAGTTTTTTCTTTTTTTAGGTCGTTATTTTAAGGTCGCATTATTTTTATCCGTCCTCTCCCAGAAATAGAAAAAAGAAAAGAGTCCCAAAAGAATTTTATTTTTTTAAAACTTCTACCATCCATTAGTTAATGGGAAGTGATTTAACGGGATCCCATCCCAACATTTCACCTTCCTCGGGGGGGTAGATGACGCTTTTCCGCGGGAAAATTTCGAACTCCAAATGAGCCCACGAACTTTATACGCTTTGCGTGGTGGAGTGGGGGGGGGGGGGGGACCCTTTTCGTTCGCCCCAATCCCATGTCCGGGATAATAATGAATAACAAGAAGGAGGCACAAGAACATGTCGCGGAAGACAATAAATAACGTCGCGGGATCCATCCTGTAACTATTGCGTTAATTACTCGGCGGCTCGTCCTGTCCGACGTTATTGGGCTGAATTCGGTACTTCTCCTTCTTCTCCTCATTGGAATTCATTGTAATGCAAAACGAGACGGTGAAATAGATCGAGAGATCCAGGCCGCGCCGTCCGATTTAATTAAACTATAGAGTCGACGGAACTGTCACAGGCGCAAATACGTATATCAACAGGACGAGTTCTCTTAATTTTTTTTTTCGCTGGTTTTCTTCGTTCGAAAATAATGTTATTTGTTTGTACAAAGGGTGATCTATAAATACGTAAATAGTTTAAAAATTCATAAAAGTTGAAGGAATCTGTATTTCGAATGCGGTTTGCGAAGAAGTTATTCTCACGAAGGGAGATTTTTCTTTAGTTCGGAAAGACGCAGATTTCCAATTTTCGTCAATAGAGGACGCTGCACGAAAATCTGGTAAGAGTGATTGCACACATCTGAACCTTTCTCCAATCTTTCCTGTGTCTGAAACGTTCGTAAAGCTTCCAACGCCTTCGCCAAGAACGCTTCATCCACCAATGTCAACATCACAATGAAAACCTCATGCGAGCGCCAGTAAGAAAAAAATTCAAAAATGAGCAGTCAATCGCGTACTCTAGTTTGCATATTTCCGGTGATTTTCTTTCTTACAGTGCCCTCTACCGAAAAAAAAGAAAAAAAAAACACCATGCCATGAAAAGTCCCACTTCGCGAGAATCCAGACCAGACCAGAATCAAAGTTTTACCCCCATTCCCAGCTCCGTGAGGGCTGACTGTGGGATTACAAACGGGCCTTGAAGGGCCTATGAAGAAGGGAAAAATTTGTTGTGTTAACCTGTGAGTGTATGTTTTGTGTAAAAAAGGAGAGAAAAATTGACGAAATTGGGAGAAATGGTCCTGGTCGGTTATTGCTAAAGAAATTTTCCCCTGGGACTTCACGAGAATAACATTTTCCAAACCGCATTCAAATATACTCTGGTTCCTTCATCAGGAAAAAGCTCTCAATTGCTGACACTTGCCGCCAGATGGCGTATTATCCGAGTATGATGCCACTATTGGCTAAGAGCAAAGCTGTATTAAGAAGCTACTCTTTCACGTAGCTTTGGCTAAGAATTTACATCATAGCGAAGAGTGACAGATTTTGTTAGATTCGTTTTTGTTTCGATTTGTTTAGATTCGTTGCCTCGACTTATCCCAGTGACGTCATACTCGGATAAGTCGAGCGTCTACTGTATATTTTTTTTAAACGTCAAGTACCAACAACAGACAAACATTGCCTCAATGCCACGAGCCCTAATCTCGATGAATTCCTCACGAAAACGGCATAAAAGCAAATGCCAAAGAGACGAAAGATGTGTCGTGGTTATTGCATTTTCATTGACGTTATAAACATGGTCCATTAGCATTATTCTCTATGCGAATTAGACCGGACCACCAATCATCGACGTTATAGCCGAGATGTCGTTACAACCGTGTATGATTTGCGTTTGCGGTCACTCATAAAAAAAAATAATTTGATACAACTTTTCAGGCTCCAGCCACTCATATTTAACTTCTTGAATGAAAGAAAAATTTCGTTTGAACCCCCCCCCCCCTCTTCTTCAGCTCAATAATTAGGTAATTAAGGTGATTAATTCGAGTGGATGATTAATATGCTTGAACCGTGTAACTTAATGAAGAGATATCAACAAAAATATCAAAGAGAGGCTCATCCGCGATGTCGATGAATCCGTACTATCAAACTTTGAATTGGGGAAAAAATTCCAAGAATATTTATTTTCCGCCAATGTGATCAATCATAAGAATCTAGTTGAATTAGTTTTACTACTTATACACTGTGTGTAAAAATAAGATATCGCGAAAATTGCATTTACGGTGATTACCGTATTTCAAATGAAACGGGAAAGAAGATTGGCTGAATTTTGAGATGGGGTGGAGAGAAAATCACCAAAAGAATCAGTTTTCGTTTTGAAGTACAGTCGGCCACGTTTAACCGGATATCAACGATTCCAGCACACTATATCCGATTAAGAGGGAAACAATTCTATTGTCATTTTACAAAACTGCCATCTATTGAAAACTGAAGAAGAATCGATATTAATAAATCTTCTCGAATAAATAAGACATAAAAAGTAAAATGAAAATTATATTTAATTATACAATGATCCCAATACCCAAGATTTTTACTTCTCATTAGGAAACTTAGCGTCCTCTATTGGCTCCACAGAGAATAAAAATAAAATGATTAAATGTACGTATTGGAGACAACTCGTGTGTACAAATGTATTTATCTTAACCTAGCGCCATATTTTCCATAAGTTCCCAATGTTTTATTAAATAAAAACATTACGTGCATAGTGGTCGATGTGTATTAACACTTGACGTGTGAAATGTAATATTCGATTAAGCAAAGAAAAGTCGTTGAAATGTTCATATTAAGTGGGTAAACTTTAACATTGTATCTATGAGTGAAATTCGGTGCCGGAAGATTTTATTTGCTTAAGCGGAGTAACCAGTTATTCGATAGAGCGGTGCCGACTTTATTGACTATGGAGGAAACTCATCAAACAAGCAGTTTTGTCAACAAAGATTGGATACAACCAACGCATTTCAGAGAAGCCGAATACCGTTAATTGCCTATGAGTACGTAATCACTGATGTTTTTAGCAAAAGAAAAGTTGGTGCCAAATAATTTTACCCGAAATGTTCCTGATTCCAGCCAACACCTTCTATAGCAGAAAGCCTCTGCGCGAAGCTCGTGACGTCACTAAAGTCGTCCGTTTCACCTATAGTCATTGGATACACTGTAAAAGAAAGGTAAAGATTTCGCATACGTCGGACTGCTGTATCCAATGGCTGCAGGTGAAATGTACCAGTGACTTCAAAGTTTCGCGCGTAGGCTTTCTGCTATAGAAGGCGTTGTTCCAGCACAGTCATCGATACCGATTATGGTGAGGCCTATCCATTGTATTTGTGACCTACAGGCACTTTGTGTTCCATAAATGAAACCGAGGAAAAAAATGGTCTGTTCTGGACATATAAAGCATTAAGATCACGTAGATATCTGAACAGTGTTTCAGAAAATGAAGGTATTTGATCAATTCGATGAATGCGTGTGAGCAGAGGAGGATCCTATTTCTAAGTCTGCTCCAGTCAGAAAAAAAAATTGGTTCAGAGAGAACATAGCTTTGAATCGCCTGCTGAACATGAAAAGATTCCTAAAAACCCATCATCAAGACCGATCATAGTCCTCAGTCAGTCTCCAAATTAGATATGAGCGGTGCGTCCTAATACTTGGGCCATAGTGGAAGAAGTTGACGATGGAGGACGCCCCGGAAAGCCCTGGAAAATGTATTGTATATCGCTCAAAAATTAAATAATGAAATAATTAAACTTTTTACATTATGAAATAATGTAATTATCTTAATAGAACGGCAACAATATTCAGACTCGAACTCAGACCCGCTCGTATGCCGGAAGAGTGCGCTACCACTACGGTATAGAGGAGATATGGAGGGTATATATCCTGAACGGGGACCGTGCAATGGAAATTGAAACGACCAGCAATAAATTCGTAGACGGAAAAGTCCTCCTGATGGCGAGAATGGCGTCACTCTTCACTTGTTTGTGCAAGAAACGCAGAAACATTGATGTTATGTGGAGATGGTAATTTTTTATGGAACAAAAATTCATCTTCTCCTCTACCGGGACTCGAACCCAGACCCTCTCGCAATCTCAAAGAAAGAAACATGCTGTCTTCTTCAGAGGCGTAGCGGTAGCGCACTCGTACGAGTGTACCTGGGTTCGAGTCCCGGTAGAGGCGGAAATGAATTTTTCTTTTAAAAAAATCAGCATCACTATGTAATATCTAATTTTCTTTATATCTCGCATAAACAAGTGAAAAGTGCATCATATTATGTGTGGATATACCTGTGGTTTTCGATGAATTTCCCTTTTTCCCCTCCACTATTCGCTTATCTTACCGACAGAGCGTTAATCTTTTGCTGCTGATTTGTTTATCGGACGAGCTTACATCGAGAAATCAATGACTTACCACATTCGAGTGTAACACGTGCCTTACATATTTCATGTAGAAATTGCATATTTATTTTAACGTCCATCACGTGATATTGGAGTTAGTATCAGAATACGTGAAGCGTCGAAGTCAATGATATTTTCCGGGAGCTCCTGAGATCGCGTTGGTGCGTAAAATAAAATTAAATGTACGTATAATAGGGCTTATATACTTTATATACTTTTCTGAGAGAGGACTGTGTTTCTCAGCAGGCATAGGTTACTATTTAGCGGCACTTTTTCTCGCCTAATCAATAGTTTTCCCTATTTTTCGATGAAAATGAGGGATAGAAAGACTTTGAGGATAAGGAAGTGGTTATCGAAAACAACCAACTGTGTGATTGACGTCTCGTACGGTGTAGAAAAGAAACGCTAATAAAACCAAAATTAGAACTTTCACTGAAAATCAATCATTTAAGCGCCTTTCTTTGGAATGGTGAGGATCACCGTGGGAAATATGTAATTGTGAAAGCACGATTGAGTCCAGGTTGGACATCTTTAGTTCCATCGAAACTGTCCTAAATAGATAGGTGTCCAACATATAGCAGAATTATAGAGGGAACTTTCAGCTAGTGTCTTTGCTCTCCAAACATACGCTTTAGCTCCTAAAGCAGATTGATAGCACATCCTACTATTAAACCACGCACGCACCTCGTCCATATTCCTTTACGGGACTGCTAAAGAATTGGTGCATGTTGGAATGTACAATTGGGAAGTGCGCTATGAAAAATTACCTTGAAGTTTGTTTCTATGTAATACTTGCTATAGTGCTACCATCTGCCATCTATTTTTTTGAATTAATGACATATCCGGCAGTAAATCAATCATCAGCCGCAGTGCGGTCGTGTGCACATCGGGATGTACTCACATTGCTAGGATCTGAATTCCCAACGGCGGCACAGTGGTGATAATCTGAAATTGATTTTCTGTGGTTCCCAGTTGCGAGGTGTTAATGCAGGCCTCTCCCTCCATTAAAATGTTTCCCACCATAGAGAACTACGAAACGTAAAGGGCATATATATCCGATCATTACGCTCCACTCATAGTTAGAGAAATGGGTAATAAAAATCAGACACACAGCAAGTGGTGATAAAATACACATCCACACACTGTTAGGTGCGCATGCACACTTCCGTCATAACTCATTCGGTAGTAAACTCACCATGGCGATAGAGAGGAGTTGTGCTGAATAAAAAGGAGGTCCAGTAGTAACTAAGAAATAAATCAATGAGCCCTTGTGCGGTCGTGTGATCATCGTGTAGGACTCGCTTGCATCGCGAAGATCCAAGTTCAATCCCCGTTGACGATAAAGTAGGGCTCGGCTCGAGTTAGTTAGCTAGCCCAGGTTGATAAAATACTAGCCCAAAGTGCCAAAGGATGTTTAGAGGTGTCACGAGTTCAGGACCACAGAAAACGATTGCTACCACAGGCAGTCCCCACACCGAGGGGGTTAGCGCACCAACCTCTCGGTGAATATAGAAAACAGCTACCGTTCGGAATTGGCAAAGAAATTGTAGGTCCCGGTCTAATTAGCCCTCGTGTGCCAAAAACGACCGTGGTGCGACAAAAATGATCAAACCAACTTGAAGGCGTGAATGTAAGCCTGTCTCCACATTTGAAAAAGTATCTTCGCTCAGCAGAGAGCTGGCAGACCTCCAACACGATACCTGCATGGCTAAAAAATGCGGGAATTTGCCATATCCACTTCAAAGTATGAAAGACAGATGGCTGCACTTTTCTAGAACACAAAACACGCATAATGTGGCAACATTTATGCGTCACACATGGAGATACAACATACATGGAGTCACCCATACAATCTGAACACACGTTCCGGCTTGTACCAGTTCATTCGAAGTTCCCCAAAAGGAATGTTTACGAGGTGCATGAATATGGTTAGGTAGTAGAAGTACCCGAGGGTCGTTCAGGATAAAACAAAAAGTATACAGGGTGCATAGCCAACTCCTCGTACCGTAAATTAGTGATGAAATATTGATCCTAGAGGCATATTTCCAATTAGAAAAACGTACCCAAATAGCATGCGGACCTCACGCACGTCATTCCTATCGCAAGGGATTGTTGTATAGTTATAAAAATACAGAAATTAATTTTTCATACGGACACCCTGTCTTCAAAAGTCCAATTAGAAAGTCGTTGCCCTGTCTCTCCTGAGACCAACGAAAAAAGAAGTTCCAGGCTTTTAAGAGCAATTTTCACGGAGATATTTGAATTCAGTAATTTCAGTAAAATTAAGAAAAATAAGAAAGGGGGAAAAAAGAAGCGTTGTGTTCGTTTATGTTCTTCTTTCCCAACGTTTCCGCGATTTTTTTTGAATTCAAATATCTTAGCGGATAGATACAGTCGAATCCCGTTTTAACGAATACCGATATAGCGAAAATCTCGTTTTAATGAACACTTTTCTAATCCACCAGATAAGTTCACATAGCAACAATGATTTTATGACAAATTTTTTTTTCACCTGGAATTCCTTTTTTAACGAAATTTTTCATTTTAACGAAGTGATTTCTCTGGTTCCTTGGAGTTCGTTATAACGGGATTCGACTGTATTATATTATTATTCTAAATTCTGCTTAGAAACGTGAAATTTTTTATTGGTCTAAGGAGAGAAACGGGGCACCAATTTTTTTAATTGGGGTTTTTTCAGGACAGGGTGTCCGTATAAAAAGGTAATTTTTTTTTAATATTCATACAACCCCTTGCAACACGAATAAAGTGTCTGAGTTCTATACGTTATTATTTAGATACTTTTTCTTATTGAAACTATCCCCATACGATCAACGGTTGGCCAGTACAATGCGGTGTGAGGAGTTAACTATGCACCTTGCATATAGTGCTTTATAATACAATAGTCTCCGGTTATTCCTCATCCTTCTTTGACAGATTTTTTTTTCTGGTTAGTTTTTCTTTAATTAGTGAAATCGATAATAACGTGAAACACACGTCAGTGGTTTTCTTTCCTCCCATAGATATGCGACGAAAATTTCGAGATTGATAAGCTGTTTTTTCGTCATCGATCAACACACACACGCGAACGTGGTCATCTGCGATTTAAAATAGTCGTGACAAGTCGTACTTCCGCAGCAAATGATAACGGTATCACACCGGAGAAGGGGGAAAAAAGCATTTAAAAAGGCATGTTGGTGCTCGCGAGCACCCCTCTCTCGCTGATCCATCGAGATTCCTAAATTGGAAATGCCCGTCTCAAAGCCGAAAGGTAAAATGTTTTTTTCATCTCATAGAACTTTTTTTCCCCAGAACTCCGTGTTTCCCCCCTTAAAGGCATTTCATGGCTTTCCTTCTCTAATTGATTTTTTTAGTCGTGGTCCCCTTAGAACGGAAGCTCAATTTTTTTTCCCCCCGGGCCAGATATGCGGTGATTCTGCGTTCGCGGTAAACGAACTTGAAAATAATGGGTGACCATGTGACCTGTATTTTACGAGCCATTTCTGCAGTTTCGGCCGTTCCAACTTTTTTTTTTATAAAATGTCCCGTTTTCCCCTTATTTTCAACGAGGCTTAATCGAATTTTTGATGTCAACAATTAAGATTTATTATCTTGACCTGCAATCATAATTATTATAATAAATAATCTATATCATAATACAGTCGAATCCCGTTATAACAAACTCCAAGAGACCAGAGAAATCACTTCGTTAAAACGAAATTTCGTTATAAAGGAATTCCAGGTTTTTGAATTGTTGCTATGTTAACTTATCTCGCGGATCAGAAAAGTGTTCGTTAAAACGAGATTTTCGCTATATCGATATTCGTTAAAACGGGATTCGACTGTAAATTGTAGTTATATATGAAAATATTTATCTCACATATTTGTCAAACACCTACGTTTTTTTCGGTAAATTACGTTTTTACTCATTGCAACTTAAATTCTATTTCGCGTTATGGGCGTTACTCAGCAATTTTAGCGATAGTTGACAACTGTATTTGCATTTGACAATTTTTTTTTTTGGATGTAACTGGCAACATCACTTGTCTCTGAAGAAAATTGTTTTGGTCGTAATTGGAAACTTTACTTGCCTTTGACAATTTTTTTGGCAGTAATTGGTAACTTTACTTGCCTTTAGCAATTTTTTTTTTTTTTGGTTTTAATCGACAACTTTTGCCATTTTTTTGACTGCAACTGGCAATTTTGCTTGAATTTGAGATTTTTTTTTTCTCCGATAACTAGCAACTTCACTTGCCTTTGAAGAAAACAAAATTTTGGTGCCAATGGCGATATTTTTTGGCTGTAATTGGCAACTTTACTTACCTTTGACAACTTTATAGCGGTAATTGGCAATGTTCCGTTACGATCTCAATTTCCTGTATTAAAGGAAATATGTTCGTGCTTGGTATTTATCGCGTTGTGCGAATTGATGCTTTTCTATGAGAAACACCTGTCACGGACCAGATGGATCCCCTCGACGGGCCGCATTTGTCCCCGCAGGCCGAGGGTTGTGCATCCCTAAATTAGAATATCCCAAGGGAGTCATATTGTCTCAGACCACAGACCTGTTTTCCCGCACATAAAAGGCTGTTGGCGATCTCCCATTCCTCCGGTTTGGATCCTCGCCTTCCTCATAATGAAATAGACCCTCTTTCCTCATGAACCGAAAATAATCGGAAAATAAAAACAACACAAATTGATATAAAAAAAAACCTCAGTAATTTACATTGGATGATTTATTTAGTATAATACTCGAATTCGTTTCCCGACCGACGGATTATTCATTAAGTCGATTAATTAATTATCGAAGCGAAGTAAAAATATTTGCTTTAAACTTCTTCTTCTTCTTCTTCCCTCAAACGAACCATAATTAGATAAGACGGGGGTTGGAGGGGGAAGAACATTTAAACCATTTACTAGATGCGATCAATTTCGTTAAAAAGTGCTTCAAATTATGCAAAAATATTTGCATACTTGTTCGCACACAAATGCATATATAATACGCGTTAATTTTTTGAATAAAAAGTTACTTTTCCTTAGGAAAAATTTTTAAAAAAGAGGGTTTTTTTTCTCTCTCTCTTTCCTCTAATGGCTTTTTTTTTTGGCATTGAGTTTCAGTCATTTCCAGCCAAATATTTCGAATCTATTAATACGTATCATATTTTTTTCCTCCCCACCTTTCTCTCGTGTCGTTATAATTACACCGTAAAAATTCTCACTTCAAAAACAAGCTTGTGAAAGAAGAATTCATATATAACTATTCTATTTTTTCTTTAGTTTTTCCCACACAAAATTCGTAACTATTATCACATTGAAAAGATCATACAGGAAAAGAATATGGTGGAGAGAAGTTTCCGGGACGTCATTAGGGAGGGTTTTTTTTTTAAATAATTTTTTTTTTATTTTCGTCATTGCTTCAGGGAGCAGATGTACACTCATAATGGAAATTCTAACGCATTAATGGAATCCAGAAAATTCCAGGGCATTCTTGAGGCATGTGTGTGTGTGTGTGTGGACGGAATCGTGATGAAAAGAGTAATTTCTCGGGTATTTCCTCTTTTGTGCTATGGCTTAGCTTTAAGAGATCATAATTAGTGTTAAAAAATACGAGATAAAAAAGAATTATTTCCAAAATGTGAGAACAAATGGAAAGGTGACAAAAGTTTGAGAAGAAAAATACACTGCGGGACATTTTTTGCAAAACGGAATGTGGTGGTTTGCATCACAGTTTGCACATCGAGATGCGAACCCGAGCTGTGATTTGACATTTAAAATAGTCTCTCTCTTTATAAAGTAATCGGGTGGAAAATAAAATGCCGAATCGTTGCTTCCTAGCCTGGAAGACGGGGTTCGCACCCCACCGTCGCCGCAGTGGTGGTCGGCTGAAGTTGGTTTCTTGTGGTTCCCAACTTCGAGCCGATCTCCCCATTGAAAAGTCTCGCCACAGAGAGCAACAGGCCTACAACGATACAATTATTCAACCATTACACTTCACTCATAGTTAGAAAAACTGGTTTCAGATGGCAGCACTACACAAAACAAGCGTTACACAGAAACAAACTCCACGTCAGTTTTCACTACACGTACATTCCAAGATCTACCAATTCGTTAGAGGTTCCGCAAAGGAATATGGACGAGGTGCATATATGGTTTAGTGGTAGCTTGGAAGACCGATGGCAGCACTAAAACAAGCATTCCTAAGAAACAAACCTCACGTTACGTACACAACATACACGCGGCACATTCCGAAATTCTCCAATTCGTTTGAAGTGAACCGGAGTGGCGTGGTATAATATGTATAATAATAATATAGGTATAATCATCTTCCACCGTGAAGGTTGCAGTCAGGTCCCAGGTTGGATCCGGGGAAGGAATACAGGCAACAAGACATTTTTCCCTAACGAGTTTGAGGCGACCACCAATAGATGGCACCCTTATTTCCACTCGTTAAACAGTAAATTGCGTATAGCGATCTGGCCGTATTGTTCAACACATTTGTTCCGTTTTTCAACAATGCTTACATGAATTCGCAATGTTTACTAAAATCATCAATAAACGGCGTTTTCATAACGTATAATGATAATTATAGCTGTAAATACAAATAGTCGTCTTAAATATTTGTCATGTTCAACATTTTTTTCCCCCCTCGATTTTTCAGCGATTTTAAGGGAGACGATAACGACAATAGGGGAATTTCGTCGACTTAAGGCAACGTTTTTTGATGGCAATTGACGACGTCCATATTTTACCGTATCTAAGAGATTCCAGTTTCCTTTATTTTTCTGTATGAATTTTGGTCATTTTGAATGTTTTCTTCGTCGAATAAATTTTTGTTTACTGTGATTTGTAGCAAGCAGTCCTCCCCCCCCACCCCCGTTCATCCATTTTTGCAGTACTAAGCCAACTTGCCGTATATCCTGATATCCTGTATTTTAAGGACAGCAATTTCCCGCATTTTCCTCGACGATGTATGGTGAATCCAAATATGAATGAATAATATTTATTTGAAAACTCATATATGGACATTATCAATATCAATAAGGGGTCATTCAAGTATTACGTCAGCATCTAGGAGGGGGAGGGGGTTTCGGATTTGCTGACTTTTGATGACAAGGGGGGAGGGGGGGTTGAAGGTTGCTTAAGTCATCAACCACCCTTTTTGAAGATATGAAATATTCCAAGCTGCTGACGAAATTTTGCTGACAAGGGGGGGGGGGGGTCAGTGTTTTGCTGACTATTGCTGACAGGGGGGGGGGAATCAAAAATGGCTAAAAATCTGCTTACGTAATACTTGAATGGGCCCTAACAGCAAATTAATAATTTTTTCATTCAGCTAGAATCGAATTATCAAATCTGCATGCGGACCACAGGTTGAGAAACTGAAGAACGGAAAAAAAGACGCGTAAAAAAGACGTCCTTACGATAATAGAGAATTTTCTGAAGAATGGAAAAGATAAACGTCGAATGTCCAGACTCAATTTCCAGAACGATCTGTTGGCGAACAACTTGAGTAAAACAAATGCCATCAAGGACGTAGACAGGGATTGATTGGCGTCGCTCATTCCGACTATAAAAGATTCTGTCCCCACTCCAATAACGTTTCTTCATACGTGACTTTTATCGAAGAGGGAGAAAAAAAGGCAAAAAGAGACGTTTCCGACGTGAATTCTTTCTCTCATTCACGGAATTAGGAAAAGAAAAGAGGGGCCCCGAAAACTGCATTGGCCGCTACTAACGTCGCCCCCAGTTTTGACGTCTCATCCTCCGGGTTATAGAATTAGCTGCTGACGCTCCCTCTTTTCTTTATTTTTCCTCGTTACGAGTTCCGAAATAAATATGGTACCTGATAAGATTGATTCGCTTTTTTTTATTTCCGGCACATAAATCTCTACCGAAAAGGCATTGAACAGCGAAAAAGGGTCTTTCTTGCTCGAAGCTACCGCGGCAGCGATAATCGTGGTTCATTGAGCACCAGCGGAGGCGGTAGACATTAGCAGTTTTCGGGCAAGATCCAGGTCATCTGATATGCCGAAGGAGCGCGTGATACGTCCGTGTAGCTAGGCTTGGGCTATTAGGTACAACTTTTCTGGTGTTTTATGGGAACACTGCCAGTTACTTTTTCTTACCAGTTACACTATTATATGCACCTTCACGAGAAAAAACCGTTCGGAACACGTTTTACATCCGCTCCGAAGAAAATGTATTCGACCCCGAGTTTTTACGCGTCATCGAATCTGTTCAACAGCGAAATTTTGCTCAAAAATAAAAACCGGATCAATCAATATAGAGAGCAATCTTTACTCTCTGGCAGCCATCCCAGAAACTGTTTAATATTCAACGACTTCTTACGAAAATCACCCTTAGGAGATTTCTCACCAAATGTCTACGTAAAAATAAACGGTGTGTGCGTAGGAACCTATGCCTGTGTGTGCCTCCCTTCGTCTGTACACGTGCGCTCAACTTTTCAAACATTTAGACATCAAGTTGATCCTACAAAATACCTATAAATCCAAGTTCTGATTTCATTATTTGCATATTTATCAGGTGGTTCTGAACTCATGGTACAAACTTTAAAGCTATGAGCAGAAAAAGAAAAAAAAATCAGGCTCCAGAGTCAATGTGGACTATCACAAAGATGTTTCTTCGACCCACGAAGCCATGACACGGTATATTTGAATTGATTTTATCGGCATTTTTACCTCTATTCAGCCTCGCAGGTGTTATTCAGCTTTTTTTTTACGGCCCGCGAATAATTATAGTTCCATTCGGGGCCGCGGAAGAGTTTTAGTTCCATTTGGCTATAGTAGCATTTCATTCTATATGGCCCTCGAAGAAGTTTAGTTTCGTCTGGTCCTAGAACTTCGAGAGCTGTACAGAATGAAATGTTGCGGAAACTCTTCGAGCTATCAATGAAATCAAAACTCTTCGAGGGCCAAATGGAAATAAAACTCAGTTTTGTTCCATTCGGCCCTCGAAGAACTTTAGTTTCATTCGAAACTCGAAGAATTTCAGTTCTATTCGGCTCAAGAAAAATTTAGTTCTCTACTCTACGGTCCTAAAATAATTTTAGTTTCGTTCGATCCCAGTTGAATTGTTGTTATATTCAGCCGTACAAAAATTTAGTTCTCTACAGACCTTGAAGATCCTCTTGGTTAAATTCGGCCCTAGAACTTCCGAATGAAACTAAAAATTTCCGAAGGCCGTGTCGAACGAAAATCAGTTTCAGTTCCGTCTGGCCCTCGAAAAATTTTAATTTCGTTCGGAACTCGAAGAGTTTTAGTTCCATTCAGCCCTAGAGAAATTTAGTTCTCTACGGCAGCCCTCGAAGAATTTCAGTTACTTTCGGCTGTGAAAAAAAATTGAGTTCTGCACTGTTCTCGAAGTAAGTTAAGCGTTCATACACAGTCCTGAAAACTTCTCGGCAATAATATTCTTCATGAACTGAAAAGTTTGCGCTACTATGCTTTAAGAGGTGATGCACAATATAGCGCACTGTGAAGACACAATAGAGCACACATTTTTTTGCTAAAAAATGCATGCCATATACTCAAGTGATGTCCTGCTTAAACTTCATCAGTATATCTGAGTATTATGGAATATCACCGTTATGTCTTGGCATGATAAAAACACGTCCCTCTGATGAAATATTTATCGCACAAAAAATATAGATTGTATTCGCGAGTGTAGTTTTGTATGTTTAGACGTGCTATTCATGAATTGAGCAGGTAGACGTGCCATTTTGAAGTTTTATTAGCCAGACGGTGCTCTCTCCAGCTAAAAAAAACCGCATTGCACCAAAATTCTTCAGGGAAAAAGAGAACTGTTTCTTTTAGGTGTGTCTCTTTCTCCCTCTCTTTCACACCTCAAAGTTTCAGAGTTCAGAATCAGGCTGTATGTTATTGAATCCATACAGACCGCGAATGGAACGTATTCCCAAAGAAAAAAATTGAACCTCATCAGAAAATTGTGACGTGTAAAGACGATGCGACGGTTGCATGTGCATATTTTCTCTCCCGGCGAAGACCAACCTGACATTTGCTTTTGGAATGTCCATATGTGAAAATGGACGTAAGAATGCGACTATCCCTGCCCATACATACCATGTATGAGGAATAGCTATTCCCAATTCCGCGGAGAAAAATGAAACCGAACATTTCCCGCATCCACGTGAGATAAAGTCCGTGAAGTTTTCACAAATAAGAAGAATAAATAAACGATTTTCTGTGGAACAGCTTGCAACTAAGAAGACGATGTTGAATGAAGCGTAGAAAGGAAAAAGTTCCGGAATGGAAAAAGTTTTCCACTTCTCGACGAGATGATACATCACACAGATGCTCTTTCATGATTCACAGCCTCTAAATCTTGGAAAATTCGGACTGAACTAAAACTAAAGTGTCTACTGCATAAGAAAACTGTACAAGCTCTGAATCTTTTTCTTATACGAGAAAAGAAAGAATTCTACTCGTAATTTTTGGCAAGAAAAAAATGTTATTTCGAAATGAGCAACAGGTTAATTGTGTAAAATTGGCGTGTTCTATAAATACTATCACTAACGTAGATTCCATTCCAGAATCGGGGTTTACCACGGGCTCTACAAACTTTTTGATGTCGCAGCTTCTCCCAGAGCTTCCAAAATCTGTAAGTACAGTCGGGGCCCCCCCTCTTAATCGGATATCAACGATTCCTGCACACGATATCTCACACTAAGCGCGGAATCCCATTATGCGGGACACAATTTAATAGCCATTTTACAGCGTTAGTATAATTTGCATACTGAGAACTGATGAAGGATCAATATGAATAAAGGTTCTCGAATAAACCAGACGTCAAAAACGAAATGAAAATTATATTCAATTACACAATGATCACAATACCTAACATTTTTACTTCTCATTTGGACAGTTAGCTCCGTCTACTGGAGAGAACAAAAATAAAATAGTCAAATGTACGTATTGAAGATCACTTTGAGGCCAGTACCTACTCTCAAATGTATTTATCTTAACCTAGTGACATATTTGCCATCAATTACAAATGTTTCATGCAATAAAAACATTATATGTATAGTGGTTGGATGTGTATTAACAGTAAACGTGTGAAGAGCAATATTCGATTACGCGAGGAAAAGTCAATGAAGTTACCATATTAAGCGCGGGGGACTTTAACATTGCCTCTGCTGGAGCAATTTAGGTGACAGAGGATTTTATCCGTTTATCCGATTAAGCGCAGTCGACTGTATTTCTTCTAATCTTGCAAAATTTAAACGCACCCCCCCCCCTCCAAATCTGTACGAGTTCCTCTGTTTCATAACAGGATAATCCTAAAAATGCTTAACCCCTTAATCCGCATAGTAGAAATCACCCTTGTGCCCCCCCCCCCCCCCCAACATTTGCCACCGCTTCTACAGTGGCGCCAAGTGCAGCTGCTTGGCTAGTGAACTAATAAATTGAAAGAAGCAAAAAAAAGATAAAATTCAACCGAACGCATTTTGCATTTTTTATGCTATAATATTTTGCATTTTTTATGCTATAATATTTTGCATATAAGTATATCCTACATATGCATACATTTAATTCTGTTTAGCAAAGTTTTCTTCGATACGCGATCCCGCCCGTTGACAAGGGCAATGGATAAAATTGGCCGAATCCGATAGAACCTCAGATGTATTCGATTTGAAAGAAAGAAAAGAAAGTGAGTGCCACTCCACAGTGCATGTTATGAGAAAAAATATGTTGCGATGTTGTGTCTCCGTGGTATATTGGTTGATGTGCTTGCCCGGATTGGAAGAGAAATGGTACTCACGATTACCAGCAGAGACCAGTCGACGTTCCAACTTCTTTCCTAGTTCATCTCTGCATAATATCCAAAAAGAGGTCCCTACCCCTTGAGATGCAAAAATGTGCATTTGAATGAAGTTGAAATGAGATGCACCTTAACGAAGCAATTTCCCCCCCCCCCCACCATCCTTCTATGCATCGATCACCAACTAAAACGGCTACCTTGATTTCTTATAGGCCATCAATGGACATCACGCAAGCGGCCATCTTCTAATCCAGTTAAAATGAAAAAAAAAAAAAAAATAATAATAACCTTCTTGTATGATAACGATTCTTTTTTAACTCTTTCTAAAAGTACCCTGTATAATGTTCTTTCAAAACTCACAAAAGCAAAGTTCAACGACCGAAAAACAAAACAAACCCACGTGTAACTATGGTTTTCAGGAGATGCCTTTGGTCATCGAATCAATGCTGTCTAGTGAAAAACGACAACAATAACATTGCGCACTTCGCGTACGATGCGTTTTTTTGGAAGAAGTTTGTGTCCAAAAAAAGGAATATGAAAATTCTATTCTAAAATCAAAGTAAAGTATCAAATAATTATCAGCGCTTGCGCAAAAGAAGGAAAATTACTCTTAGATGAGGATTATAATGTTTACTGAGGAAAAAAAGAAACAAAATACTATCTACGCTTTATAATGTTTGTTCTTGAATCTTTCCGGAGCAGACATTTTGTCACATTGGATGTCGGTTGTTTTTACAAAAACCCTCTGAGAAGAAAACTTTGCGTGTAAACAGGCGCTTAATCTCGCGATAAGACGCGGAAAAGACAAACTTTGCTTATCGTGTTCCTCGTTCATCATTTCGCCTTATCTTTAGCGTACATATGTACTATATTTCGAGATTCAATCGTTTAGAAATTCTCTTTCAATCAGCTCCGATCGATTCCAGATTATTTCGATCGACTACGTTTTGCAGATGATTAACTCAAATTTGCATTACTTATCGTACGCGAATATCAGCGAGACGCAAAGCTCACTCTTTCATTCGTTCATTATGAGTTTAATTTGAGTTGAATTTATATGCCAATGTGGTGACATCTATTCATACAAGGGGTTACCATGCGTTCGTGTTTTGAAGTTCCTGTCGGTACCGTACTGTTATGAAATACGTTCATATGTTAACACTTTTATACTAAATGAGTCGAGGTCGAGGGTGAATCAACGAGTTTGGGGCCCTGCCCCCCATTTACTAATTCAAAACAAATTTTTCAGTTACACCGTGTTATATGGCTATTTTAGTCTCAAAGCTATTTGATCAGCCCCGTGGGCTTCTGTACTTTTAATGTGAAAATCTAATTATTGCTCTTATTTAAAAGGGTTGAACAACTACTGCTCTTGGTTTAGAGCAGCGGTTCTCAAATGGGGTGTCTGGACCCCCAGGGGTCCACGACCTATTTACTCGGTCAAATTTTGAAATTAAAAAAAAAAATGAACGCAAAGTTTAAAAAATCAAATAAATTGCTAAAAAAATGTTTTGATTAAATTAACGTGCAAAAGCAGTGCTGTAACGTTGGTAGACTGGAGTTGTAATATTGTTGTAATTGACAAAAATTGTACTTGTGGTTGACATCTTTCGATAGGAGTATGGAACATTGTTTTGGACCTTTTAGTTCTTTTGCATTTCAGTAGATGGCATTGCTATTTCATCATATTCGTGTGTAGAATGTTGTTCTCCATCGTTCGAGAACATTCTATCTGATGGATGGCTGTACTTCCTGCTGCTATAGTTAGGGGGGTCATGGCAAACAGCAAGATTTCGGGGTTTGGGAGATCCACGACCGACTAAAAGTATTAGGCTACCGCTGGTTTTGAGCATACGAGCGCAAACCGCGTGCTAAATGTGGCCCTCGAAGTCATCTAATGGGGCCCGTGACCTCAAACATAAACAAAGAGGCAGATTTCTAGACCATTAAAGTGACCTGCTGTGCAGTTCCACATCATTTTAGGGGGACCACGGCACGCTTCCAGGCCTTTTAAGTAAGCCGCGACATGTTTACAGATTGCATGAGTGATCTTCATGATGCACCACACCGGTGCAGTTACACTTCACTTGAGTGTCCCGCGGCACAGTTCCAGAGCACTCAAACACCCCGTGACACATTAACAGATCACTTTAGTAAGCTACGGTGCTGTTCCAGATCACTTAATTGAGTGGCCGTGACACGTTTTGAAATCAATGAAGTGGCCCCACATTATCCAAAAAGATTGAAACCCTTAGTATATAAGGTCAAGCTCACATTGCGTGATGGTAGCCATGTCTGATATAAAGCCCGATAAGGATTACTCCAGTCCCCGGGAGAAATACGTAAGGCCCGAGGTATCACATGATGACGATACCACGATGGTATTACCAAATCTGATACCACGGTATCAGGACGTATAAGAATTTCTCTTTTCCCTGAGAGACACACTTACGGCCTGACATAACATAGCGTGAGGGCAGGCTTTGGTCAGCATCAGGCCTAATAAGAATTTCTGTTGTAGTTACGAGAAATACGAAAGGCCTGTTCAACCGATAAAGACGGGATTTTCTCAGGTATTTTCTCAACTATACGAGGATTTTCTTTAGAAGAAGAATAGTAAAAAATAAAATATTTATTTATTCGTCGTATAGTTAGAACAATGACAGGCATTTTCTGGCTGTTGCTGCTCACGAGTGCCGGAGTTGGTGGCGCTCGTGGGCCCGAAATCATCGAAAATTGAACCATTATAATTTTATCTTGATTGCCAATCCAAAAAAAAAAGAGAAATTTGTGCTAACACTTAAGAAATCCCATAAATATCAGTTAATAATTTCCGACTACATCAGGGGGTTCTCGACATTTTGTGTTCCACTGACTTCTTTGTGGGCCCATAAGAGGCCCAAAATTTCTGTTTACCTAAGGCCCGAACATGCTAGGACGCATTTGATTAATAATGTAAAAACAAGTTAATTGCTTTCTCATACAAGCTCAGGACCCCCTTGAAATCTCTGTAGTCTCCCGCACTAGATTATAGAACCCATCTCGCTGTCAGAAATCCATCTCGCGATTTTTAGTTGAGGTTTCTTTAATTGCATCCAAAACTGTTGCAAAATCAGAAATTGTTTTTTTTTTCGCGATCATTTTTCTAATTTCGAGACATTGCACGAAGCCACGAAGTTTTTTAGATTTTTTTTAGATTCTTTACTTCGATTGGACGTTGACATCCTCTATGAGCTAAACCAAGAACAAAAATGAAAATAATCTATTGTACTGCACAATAATTATGTATTGTATGTTATGTATTGAAAATAACTATTGTAATCAGCTTAGACATTCCGAAGACATAAAAGTCTCGCGATGTTTTTCTAACTCTTAACTGATAGCATATATGCCACAATTTCTAAATTTTTTATAATAATTACAAAAATTAATATAAAGTCACGTTTATTACAGACAAACGGATCAAACACGGTGAGTTATTTTATTAAGCTAAGCAAAATACAAGGACGAAAGGAATAGCGTGACATTTTTGACCTTTGAAGACCGGGCACACCCCGCTTCCCATCTCAGAGAGATATCGAAGCGTTCCCGAAGGATAGGTGTGTCCGGAAAGTTTTATTAAAAACAACATAACACATGACCACCTCAGACGAAGGCAGCAAAATAAAATAATTTACATAAAAATTGATCGTCAACTCCTGAAGTCATATAACAAATAAATAAAATCTAAACAATCAAAGCCATTGGGCAATCAAAATTATAAACGGGATTATAAGATAGTGGTGTATAGCCGTCCATCCCATAAGAATATAGTAATCGTTAATAGATCAAATGATTGCCGATAATCTTGGAATATAAAATTTCGAATCACGGTGAATTAGTCGCAGTCAGAATAGCGTGACCGAACATACCGAATACGCAGATCAAAACTGTCCAAAAAAAAAACTTAAGTAACCATAGCATCCAATAATTTGAAAGAAATGAGATGGAGAAGACAGTCCTTTGTAAAGGTTTGTAGCCCTCGTGCTTTGCATTGCTCCCTCCCCACAGAAAAAGCATTCCGCTGTTTGTACGACGGCTCACACGGGCCTTCTTCCTCTTCATCGTCGATCTCGCCTTTCTTAGGATTGTCGTCGTTGGAACAGAAACAGCCTTGAGCGTCCGGATCATTGCACGGTTTCATACGGAACACATGAACAACATCTATTGGTTTCCGCCGTCGTGAAGCAGGATCGAAATCTTTACCTCATAATTCACAAATCTGATAATTATCGCAAAACTTTATTTTCGGGCCAAAGTATCTCTTCGTTAATTTTTCCGACAGCCCGACTTTTCTTACAGTTCTGAAAATGCACACTAGATCCCCATTCTTGCATTCTACCGTTCGGTGTTGAGAATCGTAACGTTGGTTGTCATTTTGTTGAGCCTGTAAAGTTCGCAGCCGTGCTATCTGCCTTGACTCTTCTGCTTGTGTAACTAATTGGCTATGATGATCAGATTCCCGTTCACTCGAACTGTATGGGGACTTAGTGTCTAGGGTCTTCGAGGCGCAAATCCGAACTGATCTCCCCATTGAAAAGTCTCGCCACAGAGAGCAACAGGCCTACACAACGATACAATTATTCAATCATTATATTTCACTCATAGTTAGAAAAAACTGGTGGCAGATGGCAGCACTACACACAACAAGCATTACTAAAGAAACAAACTTCACGTCAGGTTTAACTACACGTACCCGAACATTCCAACATGTACCAATTCGTTAGAGGTTCCGCAGAGGAATATGGACGAGGTACATGTATGGTTTAGTAGTGTATAGGGTAGTTTCAGCTTCGCGTCCATCTAATAAATAAAAAGGTGTGAATCCAGTATTTTTTTCTCGCACAGAGTGTTATAGGCAAACGTGACGAATGGTAGTATTTCATCCCAGTTTTTCTGCTCGACATCAACATACATGGACAACATACATTATCTGCTAGCGTTTTGTTAAAACGTTCTGTGAGGCCATTCGTCAGAGGATGACACGCCGTGGTCATTCTGTGGGACCACATTACAAAGCCTGTTGAGTTCAGCAACGAGTCTTGACCGAAAAACCTGTCCCTGATCGGTCATAAGGGTTCTTAGAGCTCCATGTTTTAGGACAGTGATTCCCAACGTGGGCGTTAACGCCCCCTGGGGAGCGATGGAATTTTCCAGGGGGGCGGTAGAAGCTACGGGTTTAACATAGGATCCTATGGGTTAGATTGCGTTGGGAGAAAAAAAATTTCTGAAGAAGGGGGCGATGGAACAAAAAATGTTGGGAAACTATGTTTTAGGATAATTTCTTCGACGAAAAGAGGAAGAAGGCTGACAACAAGTCTAGTATGAGCCCGTCGTACAAACAAGCCAGACGCTGTGAGTGAGAGGCCTATGAAGTAAGTGAATGAGCTAGGGAGTAAGTGAGTGACCTAGTGAGTGAGGGATACAACAAGCAACCTAGTGAGTGAGTGATATAATGAGTGAGTGGAAGAGGAACCGACCACACGTGAGTGAATGATAGAATGAGCTTCCAAGTGATTGAGTGCCATGACCTTGTGTATGAGTGAGCGAGAGCGAGTGTGCTCTATATAGTAAAAGGCCGGTTTCATTCACTCGTTCACTTGCTCACTCGATCATTTGAACTCTCAAACATTCAATCAATCGTTCATTCACTCATGTCGAACTGGTGTCTATGAATTTTCCCAGCGATGAAATTTCCAGACACGTAATTTTTCGAGAGCCACTTGAAATTCGTATAAAAGCTAAGAGGATTTTTTCTGAAGCTGAATTACTTCTTCGAAAGCAAAATTAAAATTTAAAAATTTAATAAAATCAATTTAAATAAACTTTAAATATTTCTTCCGATCAATTTTTCACTGTTTCGCGGATCGGATAAAACTGTCGTAAAAAGCCAAGTTATGATGCAGTCACTCATGTTCATTTTTGCGATTTCCAACCATTTTCCAATGCGTTGTGGCACTGACTATAGGGTGACGACCCTCCATATCACGGATGTAAAATATTCTGAAAAAAAAACCCCCATAAAAACCGTGGCATGTGTGTGTGTGAAATAACGTTTCACAAAAACGGATCATCATTAAAAGATAACCTTGGGAGAACTTCTTTTTTTGTTTCCATATTATCTCATTTTGCTTTCAGTTTTGACGAGAGCAATCTACGTTATTATATAACGTATCGTTTGATCTTTGACTTTCCTCCCCGATCGATCGATGGACTGACTAACTGGATCTATAGTATAGAGAAATATAGAGAAAGAAGAGACCAACACCGATAGTATATTAGCTATCGATTACGATCGCAAGAAGCGGAACAATAAATAAATAAAACAAAAAACAAAAAAAGAAATTAAAGGGAGAGAAAGTCGCCATCAATCTATCTGTACAGTATATCTATCTATACTCGATTTCTCGCGGTCTAGCGCTGACGACAGGAATCAGCTATTGGTATAGACACACATTTACTTCTATTTTTGTCACACCTGGTTCACTAAAAAACACAAGATAGTTTCCGAGAAGAATCGATTATCTCTCAAACTGTAGTTTTTACCCAGAAATTATTATACGTCAGGCTTCCAATGTTTTCTTGTATGAGAAAAGTCCGATAAGTAATTCCATGTAAGTTATTGTAGAAAATTTTCAGCTGGAATCCGTCAGAAACCGTGATGTTGTTACACAACTGGTAGTTTCTCACCAGTCAGTAGCAAAAAACGTTATCATAATGTCGCGGCCGATATCCAAGTCTAGCCACTTCGCAAAATGGCTGGCCTACTTTGGTGCTGATCAAGTCATGTAGCCAAAATTATTCATTCATTCATTCATGCATTCAAACCGAGCACAACTGCGGATAGCCAAAATCAAAGAAACATTATCTCTTCAGGCTTTGGGGAGGGGGGGGGAGCAGTTTGAAATTTTTTTGAAAAAATATATATTGGCCGGAGACTCGTAGAAGTACAAGATTCAACGAAAGACGGGTGGAGATAAAGATTACGAGAAAGAAAGTTCATCACTGCCAAAGCCTCCTAGATACTACTTCTAGGAGGCTTTGTCACTGACCCCACGGAGACTCCACCACATGGACTCGCCATCCATGTACATGTACGGAGCCTTTCAACAGTATATATATATATATATATACGCGGTCTCGTGGAGGGGGGGGGCCTCCTATATATTGCATAGGGGGCCTCCACGATACGGTCTTTCGCAATGATTCATGTCAATAAATATGTAAATTTAGAGGTGATGCAATTTTTTCATTTTGCCCTGCGGCTATGATGATGTTGAGACATACTTTTTTTGGATAAATATTCAAAATTCGTTTCAGTTTCGTGGGAACACAGCCTCGTTATCATCAGGGGTTCCACGGAACAGCCTTATAACTATCATAGGTTCCGCGAGAAGTTTTACGTCTGATACCCCTGGTCTACAGCCGCCTCGGGATTACACTATAAAAGTTTTGTAAAAGCTCTTTGATAAAACTTGAAAAATTCAACCAATAAGATCACCGGTTGCATTTGCTCGAATGTAACCGATGCGTTTATTGGTTGAATTTTTCCAGTTTTGTAAAAGGACTTTTATCAAACTTCTACAGTGTAATCGCGGCCTCAGAGTAGTAGCTGCTTTTAATAACATTTATAGCTTTGTTTACCATACATGCACCTTGTAAACATTCCTCGGAGGAATTTCTAACAAATCGGAACATGCGTATATGCGTGATTCTAACGTATGTTGTTGGAGTTATGATTGTTTCGTGTTATACTGGTGCTGCCATCCCTCTTTCATATTTTGGAGTGAAAATGACAAATTCTTAATTTCCATACGAACACACAGACTATTAAATAAAAATATCGAATGTGTTCAAAGCCGGTTTTTGAATAAATATAAATTTCTTGCGCAGAACTTGAACTATTTTCGGCGTTCATTTTAATATCCGCCATTTACGTGACGATTGTGGCAGGTATTTATATGGATATCCGAATAATAATGTCTCGCAGTATTGTATGTCTGTTAGGGGTTCTCACCATTTCGTTTTGCTTATATATATTATATTTTTAAAACCAATCTAAAGGAAAATAAAATTCAAATCTGTCACTCGGTTTATATTATGTTTATATTATGTTTATGTCGGCAGTCGTTTTTTTTGCATTGCATTGAAAAAAATATTATTATTATTTTCCTTTTGTTGCAGAATTCAAGGAGGCGTTCGGGCTATTTGATCATAACGGTGACGGTTCCATTGAAGCCGCTGAGTTGGGCGTCGTGATGAGATCGCTCGGCCAGAGGCCCACAGAGGCCGAACTTGTCAACATGATCAGGCTGGTCGATCAAGACGGTAAGGCAATATTTACAATGTGAGGGAAAACTACAAGTATTTACGCAGGTTAATCTGATGTGAGAAACCGAAACTAATCGGAACAATATACAACTACGGAAATACAGTAAAAGTCACGGTTCACAATCAGAAGGGAAAATTGTCGTTGTAACGGACTTCTCATTATATTCAAGTTTTAATTTTCGGCAATGTAGGAACATATAAATTGGGAGAGGGGGAAATACAGTGGATCTCATTTATAACGTTCTCACTTGGAACGTTTTCCTCGCATAGTATGTCTTATTTTCCGATCCCAACTCTTACTAATCCTCATCGGAATTTCACGTTCAAAGCGTTTTCTAGCTTAGACAGTGTTTTCATGACGACTTTTTGAAAAAATGTTACAAACAGGATCGACTGTAGAAAAAAAAATTAGGTTTCTGTTTCCTTTCATTTTGAACTGCTTTTGCTGAAATATCAATCTAGAACCAATTGCTTATGCATACACAATATTTGATTGTTGCACTTTGTGGAATGCAACAGTTTCTCTGCAACTGGAGTATTCGTTGCACTATAAAAGTGTCCAATGACATTTGAGGTAGAGAAAATGATTTGGACCTGTTTACAGTTTTCGATGATTCCAAGAAAAAAGAAGGGAATGGTTTTAAGGGGGAAATAACAACAAAGTCAAAACCAGAGGTCGTGCCCCACCTGCCCAACCAACTCACCTATACGTAACATAATGTGTTTTTCCACCTACTCTATAGATAAAAAGAAAATAAGAGATACAGCGTGTGTGGTCTTATTTATATGGGGCTAGGGACATGCCCCATTTATAAAACACCTACGAATAGGGGGTGAAGCGATTAAAAAAAATATCACTCCCTTTCCAGTCCATTTTATGTTTCAAAGGATTTGATATTAAGTAGACTGTTATGCACTCTTACATGTATTATTCTTTAATATAATCCCTAAAGAAAGGGGAAAAACATACTTTTCGAGAATTTCCGTTGTCGTTATAGCGTGTTCGTTATAATGCGTGCTCCTATTTTCATTCATAAATAACTTACTATAACCGAATATTTATGTATTTTTAACAATAGCTCTTTGACAATCACTTTCGAATTACTCGTGATAGCGAGATTCTCGTTATAACGGACTTTCACTGTACATGGAGAGAGTATAAAACTAATGGACGATATTCATAATTTTGATCACTGAGGACAAATGGATTCATCATAAAAACGAAAATGTTTTTTTCCATATTCAAGTAAAGCTTTCGTTTGATGAGACCACGTTCAAGAAATTTTCTGTTTCACGCGATGGAACTTTGGCGAAAAATTTTACCTCATTTTGGAGCCATGACGTCGTCTCATGATTTTAAACCTGGTTCGTCGGAATCTCAGTGCATTGAGCGTTTGCAATCTGCGTGCTCTGGTTTTCCAACTTCGAGAAGCGAATGCGATCCGGAATTTGAAAAGGCTCTTGGCCAAGAGCAGGCAGACCTGCATTACGATACTTACACAACATGAAAATTGACATTTGTTATTTTCATTTTAAAATATGGAAGACAGATGGCAGTACCACCAGAACTCGAAACGTGTATTACTCGAAACACATTAACACATAAGCTCCGCGCGTACACACACACATATATACAAATACGTTCCTGCATGTACTGATTCGTTGAAATTTCTCCAGAGGAATGTTAACTCCCCCAACTTCAAAAAATGTTCCCCCAGGGACGGTAGAGAGAGAGAGTGACACAGTTCTTTTCAGCCCAATATAACAAGTCTATTTCTTTGATATATTGGGGGGCCAAGCAAAAGCCGTCTCACTCTATATTCCTCTAGGGAATTTCTAACGAATTGTTACATGCCGTAAGAGGAAATTGTTCTGAAAGTATATGCGTTGCCCTTACGTAACTATGTTGTCAGAGTTGTGCATGTTTGTGTTCTCGCTGGTGCTGCCATCTGTTTTCTATATTATGAAATGAAAGTTACATATTGTTGAATTTCCGTGTCATGTAAGTATCGTTTTGAAAGGTCTGTCTGCTCTCCGAGGAGAGACTTTTCTTGAATGGGAGACCGGGGCTCCCATTCGCACCTCGATGTTGGAAAGTCTGTATCAATTATCAGTTTTTGTGAACCTCTTAAAAATTTCAGTGACCCACCACGTATCACCTCATACGAAGTGGTGGTTTTTTTTTAACATAAATGTCTCTTCCCATTTGCATATATAAGAGCATCATTCGCAAATAGTAATTAAGAATTCCATTCCCAACTCCATTATAATCTCTTTTTTTTCCTCCCACATCTTAACGAGGTTCATCGAGATCGTTTAATGATGAGCTTAGAAACAAAAAAAATTCTTAAAAATTTCTTTACTTCGTTCATAAGAAAAAATATCGGGTTTTTTTCCCCCGTCATTTTAATGTAATTTCCTCCCATTATTTTAACCACCGACGGACTAATCCTTGTTTCGAAGTCGTATATATTTTCTATCTGAAGTCTATTGAACTCTTTCTTTTTGGCAAAACTCCATCGTGTTATCAGACATCGCCTTTTCTTTTTCAATGTCTTCGGTATCACTCATAGGAATTCATTTCGTGTAAACGATTTCTTTGTATGTAGCTTATTATCGTTCCTTATTATCTCTTAATTGCTGATGATTATTGCCATTAGAGTCTCTATATATACTGAATAATTTCCCGCCGTTCCATTGAATTCCATCAAACGACACTAACTTTTTTGTGAGGGCATCAGACATGATAAATTACACTATACGATGACATAAAATTCATGTGTGTTCCATGTTTCACATCTAGGTATTATGAAGCACTGAAAAAACTTTCAAAACCTGATTCTACTGAAGTGAGGTTCACTGTTTACTGATCCATTATAGTGAGATTTCACTGTATAATACAGGTATATGCGTACCAATTCCTTTACACACGCCAATTCCTTTCTTTCTTGAAAGAAAGAAAAGAGATGGCGTGTATGGTGGCTTATGTAGGTATCTAATACGGCTTATGTATCTATTCTACTTTGCCGCACAACTCAGGTCATATATCGTCATACGGCAATTTCAAACCTGTGGAGGTGGGTGGGAAATGAAGGTGCCATCTATCGGTGGTCGTCCCAGGGTCAGTGGGTAAAGAACTTGTTTCTGATGTTCTTGCCCGGATTAGAACCAGTGGACCTCGACGGTAACCTTCATAGTTCAAGACGAGAATCTTACCACTGTGCCGCTCGGACGCCTATTTATGTACCTACTGGCTCAAGGTGGAAAACGCTGAGAATGAGCGCCGGTATAATACATAAATATGTTAGGAAGACACTGCTTGCAACCCAGATGATCACACCCGAGACCTTCAATTCCCAAAAATTAAAAAGAAATGTCTTTCTCACCCATCTCTCCAAATATCGCCGCCAAGTTCAAAAATAATGGATTTTACCCTTTTTACTGCCTCAATATTCTTAGAGATTCCTGACATTGTTCCAAAGCGGAGCTTCATCTGTAAATATATGTGTGTGTGTGTGCCATATATGCAGGAAGTTCTCTCTCTCTCTCCTCATCTCTCGTTCTCCATTACGAGGCAATTGCATTAATTTAAAACTTGCCCTGTTTCCATCTCTGGTGATGCATCGTTTGCTATATACATATACGACGACCGCTTCCGTTGACAGTCAGTCCCCAAAACGGCCTTTTTTTATTATCATTATTTTATTTCCTCTTGAATACTCATTTCTCAGTCGCTCCGTGCTTTTAAAAAGGAAGCATAAAATAATAAATTAAATTTACGAATTTATTTTGGATGTGCCAGTGTTTGAGGCATCAGCGCCATCTTAGAAATGCATTTGTCGATTCTTTTCCTTCCACGAAAAGGACCTCATAAATAATTTAGGTTCGCGATATGGTTTTTTCCCCTTCTATTTTTCTGTCTGTAATATATCTGGGTTGAAACGGGCAAACAGGTAGATGGTAAATTTCCATTCAGTTCCTCCCCACGTAAATGAATAAAAGTAGGGAAAAGAGGGTGAGGTGAAAAATATACACCAAACGCATAATTGAAGAATATTTCTGAGTTTTTTCCTTCGGTGTGTCCCGCACATAGTGATATGCGACATCTTGGATGTTTGTCCTGAATATTGAGCAGTTTTTTGTGAAGAGACGCTGCGAGTGCCTTGATTCTTTGCAATGGATAGTAGACGTGAGTGATTTCTTTTTTATTACACATACATTTCGTCACTCGTACGAAGTATGCACCAGCTGCCGCTGCTGCTCCTGCAGATCGAACCGCATTTTTATGATTCAGGAGAAGTTCCACATTTTTATTCCGAATGAAGAATCCATCGTTTTTTCTCTCTCTTTCCCATTCCATCATTTTCTTTTTTTCTCACCAACCTCACGCGATGCTTTTAAATCAGCTTTAATCGGTTTACCGTAAAGTTGGGTCAAAACTGCTTGTGTTCGACTCAAGCGCGGATCCAGAAGGGCCACCGAATGTTATAGGGAAAATTTGTCTGCCCCGTAAAATACGAAATTATCCTACACACCCACATACAAAGGCCGGTTACACACTGGGCTGATATCTATTCGCAACTGAAGATGCATGCCCGCTTCATTCACAGCTGAAGATGCCTGCCTCAGCTCCATTCCAAGCTGAAGATGCATGCCCGCTTCATTCATAGCTGAAGATGCATGCCCGCTTCATTCATAGCTGAAGATGCATGCCCGCATCATTCATAGCTGAAGATGCATGCCCGTTTCATTCATAGCTGAAGATGGCTGCCTCAGCTCCACTCGAAGCTGAAGATGCATGCCCGGTTCATTCACAGCTGAGGATGCCTGCCTCAGTTCCGTTCGAAGCTGAAGGTGTTTTTCTTCGCTCAAACACGGATCCAGGGGATGGGGAGGGGGAATGGGAACGACCACCCCTCCCAAATGCCACTTGAAATCGGGAAAATGTCTGTGTTCCGTAAAATACGGGACGATCAAACGAACTTACACAATTCGCCCCTTCCGTAACATCGTCCTGGATCCGCGCCTGGTTCCACTTATTTGCTGAGCTCGTGCAATGTGGACAGAATGACGCGATGAAATCCCGAGAAAAGAAACGATCGCTCGACAAGTCGGGGATTCGTGAATATTCGCCTGTTTCCAAACATTAAAGAAGATCACGACTAATCCTGTAGTCACATGTACTGCCCAGAGCTTATCTATCAATCGCCAGATCAGTCATAGGCGCCGGAACATTCGGACTGAGGCTATTTGAACCCCCCCCCCCCCCACCAAATAAATCTTGTGAGGGAACCGAGTCCCTCCCCACTTTTTTCACTTTACAAAATATCAGCTTCTGAATGCTAAAACAAGAGACTTTCAAGGAGGCGAGATATTTCTCGCCCATGCCGCTCAAAGGGTTAAGTACGCCCGCATATGCTTACTCGTTTGCCTCATAATATATAATATGCGGTGATAAATAACTACGTCTCTCCCTGTGACTTTTTATTAACATGACGCTATTGAGAGATTTCGTTCCAGTATGTCCCCCCTCCATGAGACAATCCGGCGGAAACATTTTGCTATGATTGATTTTGTGAACATGCTCTTGCTTTCGTGTGTGAATCATGACACGCGAGAAGTGTTTACGTTCATTGACAGTCGCATAATAACTATGGAAATCGCCAATAAACGTCATAAAAAGGGTATATGCACGCGATTTCTTTCTTCTTCTTTTTTTTCAAGGTGGTAATCATTGTAATATTTTTGTTTTCAGGGAACGGAACAATCGAATTCAACGAGTTCTGTTTCATGATGTCCAACAAGATGAAAGAGCGGGACAGCGAGAAGGAGTTGAGAGAAGCGTTCCGCGTCTTCGACAAGAATGGCGACGGCTTCATTAGCGCTCCAGAACTACGTCACGTCATGACCAATCTCGGCGAGAAACTCACGGACGAAGAAGTCGAGGACATGATCAAGGAGGCAGACCTCGACGGAGACGGGCTCGTCAATTACGACGGTGGGTGAGAATCGTAATCATAATGATCGCTACTAAGATCCCGGCGGGGGCCAATTATAAAGAGTCCGTGTTCAATTCACTTTCCCCCATCGATCATCCGCCATCATTATTCCGCCGATCACGAGTGATTGATGATTATTTCGCACTAATGGAGAGGGAAAAGTATTTTTATTGAGCACTGTCAATTTTCAATTTCTCCACGATTATTATTGCTCCTCTTGACAAGCAATGCCTCGGGAACGCAATATCTATGCATCCATCGTTACGTGCGTTTGAACTAGAATATCGGGGTTTAACTTTTTTTTGATAGGGCAGTATCAATGACACGCGACAGACCCAGATAAAGGCAATGTCATGTATATGCCACAGGCATGGCCCCCCACAAGGGTGGGGCTGACAGAGCTAAAGCCCGAGGGCCCGGGATCGGGGCCGCAACTTTGGGGAGCAGGCAGGTCAGGTGCCCCAGCTGCTGGACCAGAAGGGGAGACAAATTCACCCTTTAACTGCTTCTTCTTCATGGAAAGGTGCCAAAATACCGGTGACAAAGTATGTAGTTGCGGTCTTGCCCGGGATGATTATTATCATTGTTTTTTTAACACCAACTTCATTTCACGGGGGCCTGCCAAAGATTGCCGTGTAAGATCCCTGCCCCTGTGCGGTCGTGTGGGCTTCGTGCCGGACTCCCATCCTGAAGATCCAGATTCGAACCCCGTTGACGGCACAGTGGTGGCCGGAAGAAGTTGATTTTCTGCAGTTTTCCAGTTTCAAGCGAACGCGCGCCGGTCTATCATTTGAAAAAGTCTCTCCGTATAGAGCAGGCTGGCCTACGACACGATAATGACATAACATGAAAATGTCCATCTTCACTTCAGAAAATGCAAGGCAGATGGCAGCACGAACAAGAAAAAAAAGGCGCAACTCGACAACATAAATACGTTAGGGCAACTCATATCGGCATGTGCCGATTCGTTAGAAATTCCGTAGAGGAATGTGTACGAGGTGTATGTACGGTTAAAAAATAGTAGCGAGTCTAGGGTCCCTGCTGCAAGATGTGGAGGCCATGTATTTGGCCACAGGTAAATTACATATCCATCTGGTCTCTGGACAAATAACATTCCTTGCCACTTCATGCGCATGCGCTGTGATGACAAGAATAGAGACTAATACGGGCTCAATGATGGTGGAGGGGGCGGTTCTTCAGAAATATTTATAACCTCTTTTTTTCCTGAAATCGTTCCTGCCCGAAGATGATCACGCGTCGAGAGTTTCCTACGACGAATATATGCGTATCACCGTGAAATGCGAGGGGTATGTTCGCATTCTAGAGTCAGATCATTCCACTCGAGTCTACGCGTCTCAGTTTGCGCCTATGTTTGTGGCGAGCATCGAACTTGGTACGGTCCAGAAGATTCACCCTTTGGCTGCGCAAATAATTATTTGCAAATACGGAAAAAGCTCTGGGGGGGGGGGGGGGAGCGCTGAGTGAAAACTTCGACTTAAGCAGATATTCGAGTTACCAGAGTTCGACTTATCGCAAATCGACTGCATTTCACTTTTCTTTTACGAAAGGTAGATAGCAATCTAACTCAGACGTTACATAGATTCAATAGAATCGGGGAGGTAGGAATACAGTACAAGCAAATCTGTAAATATGGTAATAGTGAACTAGAACGTATATTCATACTCTATGTATAGGTCTACGTCATTTTAAGAATTTCACACATCCCACGAAAGCAATTAAAATCTCCTCCTGATACGTAGAGAAAGACGTCCACTCCTTCGTTAACGCAATATGTACGGAAAACTGGTAGAGTGAGAGATATTGGTGGTTGGAAAAAGGAAAATTCATCTCTGATCTCACGGGCACTCGAAGCCCAGTCTCTCGTGTGCCGGTAGATAGAGCACTCGTCCTCTGTACATAGGCGTACGAGAGAGACCGGGGTAAAAGTCCCCGTGAGGGCAGAGATGAATTTCCCTTTCCTAAAGCATCGGTATCTCTTTACACAGCCAGTTTCCCACATATATTGCACCTCCTGATGATTGAGCAGTCTACCAAGTCCATCATCTAAAAAGCGATGGGAGCAATTTAAGGGTTAAGGAAGAGAAGCAGCAAGGCTTGATGAAAACTGAAATGTGATAGAGGTCGTACAACACACAGCATGAATCATCCAAGTACACGCCCCATCGCCCATATTTAAGCAAACAACGGGTTTGCCGCTCCATGTGACGTCTAATCGTTAAAAAAAGAGCAGGATAGGAAACAGTAATCGGCTACAGCGGTAAAAATGACGTCAAACTTTTGCTCAAAGATGACGGGGATGAGTCATCCTGATATTTCGAAACGCTCTAGATAAGGCAGCGTCATTTGCTACGTGATTTTCGAAATTCTAGTGACTACTACATGAAAGACGTGTAGTACTTGAAAGCATAAATGTATTCTGTTAATCCAATAAAAATCAATGATTGCCGCCAATCAGAAAAACTAAGTCTTTTATCATTACGACCAAATGAAACTAATACTCTGACCCATACAAATGATGCTATGTGCGGTTGGCATTTGCGTGATTTGATTTCATGGGACTTATCATGAGTCGGGATCATTATATGGATACTCAGATGAGGGATTTCAAAAAATGGAGCTGCCACCCCATTCAATGTGTTCCGAGATAAAACGTCCCGGATCGGTCAATCTCTAGATCTGCATTGTGCGTGTTCCGGGACGAGACAGTTCGATAATTGTGGCCGATAGAAAAGAGTTTCTATCAGTTGGTTATTCGGTGTGCGTCTAGATCTTGTTCTCGAAATGGATTCCACTCCATTGATTCGCACGCTTTTGTCTCCGGGATCCAACGTTTCATTCACGGTAATGATTTGCTGAAGGAAATCCTCGCCGCGTTGATTAACAAATGAATTGTGTGAATCATATATATTTCGTGATGTTGTGCACTACTTAATACTACTAAACCACACATGTACTTCGTCCATATTCCTCTTAGGACAAGGGGTCTTTAAAGCATGGCCCACGGGCCACATTTGGCCCTCGGAGTTTTTGTCGTGGCCCGCTTTTTTTCAGAAAACGAGTGGCTACATTGAAAACAATTTATTCTGGAATGAATGAAAGAAATAATTCTAGAAAATAGATTAAATGAACGATTTCCTAGAAGAAATTAATGAAAAAGTTCTGAAATAAGTGAAAGAAATTATTTTCTAAAGAATAAATGAAAGAAGAAATTCTCCAAAATTGATGAAAATTAAGAATTTCGGAAAGAAATAATTGGAGAATTTTCAAAACAAATAATTTCAGAATTAGTGGGAAAAAAAATAACTTATAGCCTAAATCAATAAGAAGTAATTTCGTAATTTCTGATAGAAATTATTTCACAATCAGTAAAAGACTAATTGCATAATTATTGAGAGAAATAATTTCAAGATGCATTGAGAAGAAAAATAATTCCAGAATTACCGAAATAAATAATTAAAGAATCATTTAAAAAGAAATTAATATATATATATATTTTTTTTTTCAAATACCTTTCGCAATACGTACAGTATATAATTTCACAGCTCCACTTAGCGAACTTTTTGTACACAGTAACATTATTATACTTTTTCTGACGTATATATCCTTTTAATATATATGTTACCGCTAAAGCTCGAAAGCCGTTAATGTGCACATTACCTAGCTAATCTGCAGGTTAACTAATCTGATACGTAGATAACCTTTTGCGATACCTTTAACCTGCAGAAATCAGTTATTCTACAAAGTATCTAGGTATTGTGCAGATTAACTAGGGTGATCCGTTAACGTACCGAAAATTGTTTAATTTCTCAAATTACCTAGGTAATCTGCAAATTACCTACTAGGCACTCGTTAAAGTGAAAATAAGATCTTTGCTGGAACAACAGCAACGTATCCGTAGGCTTAAATTAACATAATGTTATTTACTTATTTTTCGATATCTAAAGTATCAAGTTAATACAATCAAACAATCAACAAATTAATTGATAGAATCAATCATCAATCAATTAAGAACTATAATACAAAGAATTACCGAGGCCGCGCATAGATACATTGGTTAAGAGGCTTTCGTTGTCATAGCAACGAGTGTAAAAGTGGAGGGAGATGGGGGGAGTAGGGAAAGGAAATGAGAGAAACAAACTTTTTTTTGAACTTTAACGATACGGAAGCCGTTAATGTGCACATTAAGCCAGGTTTTCCTAGAAGCAGGTTACTACAGCGCGTGCAGCGTAAAAACTCTGATTGGTCAAAATAACCTGAATTTCCAGTTTTTAACCAATCAGCGTTTTTACGCTGCACACTGCGCAGATATTCTGCTCCTAGGAAAACCCGGCTTCTCCTAGGTAAAATGCTTAAAACTCTTGATTCCGCACGTTAACGGGAGCAAATCAGTTAATCCGCAGATTAGCTAGGTAATGTGCACATTAACGGCTTTCGAGCTTTAACGGTAACATAGGTAACATATATATAATTTTTTTTGTCTCGTTGCAGAATTCGTTTCCATTTTGACGTCTGGTAAACAGTGACAAAGACATTGTTTCGAGATATGCGGTTTGTGGGCTTTTGTAGAAATACATAAAAACCATAACCTTAAATGAAGATCATGGCAAAACAAAAAAAAAAGAAGAAGAGCTAATAATGTTCACGTATATATAAAAAAAAAAAAAAAGAAACATTCGTTACGTATTCCTTTGAAAAAGAATGTTTGGATGATTACAACGAAGAAAAATCCATTTTTTGTGTCCATCGGAGGTATGAAGAAGCTAATGTACGACCTTCCGCGTATTCCTGTCGTAGGATGTGGTGTTGTTTGTTGTCCGCTCTGCTCAATTTTACCTTCTCTTTAAAAAAAAGAAAAATCGAGAAGTTTCGAAAATTACTTACCGTGTGCTTCGAAGAAAAAATAGAGAGAGAGACTGACATCGTCGTGGTGATCTTTTTGATATATGTACAGTATATACCGATATGCGTTAGAGAAGATTATGCACATCAATGATATATCATGATACCATATCGTATATTAATTAACCCAATTAAAAAAAAAATACTCATCGACTTCGAACAGTAAATGAACTTTCTAGAACTACGAAACAAACTAGAATGAACGAAAATCTGGCATTTAGTTCTGTTTGTCGAATACGGGGTGGTTGTAAAATGAGTCCCCCTCCGCCTACCGCATCCAACGCAATGGCAGGCTTCCGGAAAGAGGTCTAGGGATAAGATTTTTCTGCAGCGGTTATAACGTTGGTGAGGATATTGTCACACATAGAATAATGTTAGTGAATCTTGCTTATAACGTCGATGAAAATGTAACGACCTCGGATATAACGACATATTTTTTGTCCATTTCCATGGCGTTCGTGAAGCTCGTCACATTCGGTAATGTTTGTCTTGTGTTGAACCTGAATACCTACAGTTTAAAAAACGTTTGTTACGTGTGTAACATTCCAATGACCTGGAAATTCTCAATTATTAGAATCAGGGGGGGTGAAGGTAATTTGCATAATTCGTGGATTGTGTCGCAATGAAACGAATTCCTTTCACTTTTTCGTCGTGTTAATTGATTTTTTTAATGAACTACATTTTAAATTACGACAGACATTTCAAAAAACTGATTTCAGGGGGGTATGTAGAATACTATATTTAAAACTTTTATCAACAGATAGCATTTTCAAGGTAAATTCATGAAATTTTTCAAAAAATCGGTTTCGAGCTTGTAAACGAAAACAGTTCAAACCTTTATCACGAGATGACGTTTTGCAGTAAATTTATGAAATTTTTCAAAAAATTAGTCCCAGTTTGTAGAATAAAGTAGTGCAAACTTTCGTCTCCAGATAGCGAATTTGCCGTAAATTTATGAAAATTTTCGAAAAGTCGGTTCCATTCTTGTGAACAATTGACAAAATGAGAAATCGAATCACTGAATCACTCTTAGTCCAGAAACCTCTGAGTATAGGGAGGGAGACATTTTATAACCACCCTGTATTGCATACGAGAATATTTTTCAACAAGTTAAATAAGTTAACAGTTAAATAAAGCACTCGAACGTAGGTTTAGAACTTAGAAAAAAAACAAAGATTAAAACTATATATTAGCTTGTACATAAAAAAAATAATAATTATGAAAAAAAGGGGTTTAGATTTGATATTTTGAGGAAAAAGATCGTCAGTTGATTACATTTCTACGATGACTTCTAGTACCCACTTTGTACGTAATTCCACTGTAAAAGCATGATTGCAAAACATTAGATATAAAAGTTAGAATTATATATTTTTTTTATTGGAAAATTATAAAACTTGAATGCACGATTCAACTTTGACATCCATTATTGTTTCCAATACGGTAATGGATAGGGATTTGTGGTTAATGGATAATTTAGAGCTGCACTTTATCGGAAGTATCCATTGGGAGAGTGTGTCACAGCTCATTAAAATAAAGTTATTGAAAAAGTAATATATTTTCCAATTAGATCAATAGATTGAACGAAAAAAATAAGTTTAAATCTTTCTTCCGTTTATAGAATAAATATTATGGGGGGAAATTCAGATTTAATTAACTTTAAATGACTTCCCTGGGATTTTTTTCTTGTCAAATTTTACGTCAAAATACTGAATTCTTGTTTATCTATTAAAAAAAAATGTCGGTGAATATGATCTCGATCAATGTATTTTTTCTTTTTTCGATCAAATCGTACTCGTTTATCCGTCACCTCGCATGAATTAATTTTCATAGTGTACACAGCTTGTCACTTCGCTGCAAGTCATTGATTGCTTTTCAGTACGTGATTCTACCCCAGTCTTCATGTTTCAACATAGGAATGTCAACAACAAAAAACATACAATTCGCACCTTTTGTTTTTTTGGACCACTTTTTTTTCCCCCTTTCCCTCCTCTGAGTATGATCTAGTCGTATATCATGTCTATTTTCCTTTGTCTGTATATAACGAAGAAAGAAAAGAGAGAAATATAAGAAGTATTTGTGTTTTTTTTTTCATCGTCATCGTCACCCTTTGAAAAATAAAGAATTAAAATTTTGTGACGTTTCTGTCTCTTTCTTTTCCCACAACTATTAATACACACCATTGCCCAGAAGGGTCTTGAACGCATGGCCCAAGGGCCGCATTCGGCCCACGGAGATTTTGTCGCGGTCTGCCGATCATTTTCAGAGAATGGGTGTAAATATTTAAAAATAATTCTAGTATTAATGGAAGAAATAATTCCGGAACAAATTGATGAAATCTCAGAATTTTTTTTTTAATGAAAGCATTTGCCCAAGCGGCACCTGCTATTTAGAGGACTCAAAAGCCAATCATTTAAGTCAAGACATATTAAAAATGATGTAAAAAGATCTATTAAAGGATCTTTTTTATTCCGTGGTCAGTCTAAGTGCAGCTATTTGCTATTGTTAATATTAAGATATTGACCTGAATGCTTTGGCAGCTAAAAGTTTTTGCAATGAAGAGGTACTTGTGCAATACGAAAGTCATTTTCAGAAAATTGATTTACACTCATTAGCTTATGAGCCCTCCATTCATCATAGCAACTGATCCCATTATTATGGAGTGCCCCTATGCATGTGTTAAGACCAAAGAGCTGGTTAGAAAGTTTAATCAGCTTTGTTTAAGGCGGCCTTGATGGGGGGGGGGGTAATTTATCAAAGAATCAGGCAATCTTTTCCTTCTCCAATTCAGAAAATTCCTGATAATGAATAACTACTCTACATTGACACGAAAACTACCCGTTATAAAAACGTGTACGAATTGGAAGCGGTTTTCTTTCGGTTGTAAAAACTGTTCTTCGTCGGTGTAAAATATTGAAAATAACTATACAGTACAGTATCATATTACATGCAAAAAACATCATTGAACTAGAACTCCTGCTGCTACCCATCAAATAAAAACACAACCGTTACAAATATTCGATTGAGAAATTGGCGACCAGTTTTCAATTAATGTGCCTTATGAAAAAAAGTAATATGTGATATATGTTTTGAGCAATATAAATTAAATTACCAAGTTTGCTGCAAAACTTTAACAGTTACTGTTTGTGTAGTAAAATAATGTTAGTAAAAACTGCAAAGATGAGTCAGTCCTACTTGGCTTTTTATAAACGGGTCGAAGAGAATCCAGATCAGAATCACAAGGTGTTACTCTACATACAAAAGAAAGCCACGTAGGACCAACTTCTCTTTGTTCGTTTTACTAATGTTATTTTACAACAAACAATAACTGTTAAAGTTTTACACCAAACTTGGCAACTTAATTGAAAAAAACGGCTCGAAAAATATTCATTAATATCATACCATAGATATTTCTTTTTCATGCGGCACATTAATTAAAAACTGGCCACCAATTTCAATTGAAAAATTATAATACTGTAGTTGTGTTTGATAGTAGTACCACCAGTATGATGGTTTGTTTTTACTAGTAATTTAATATACTGTACTCTATCTAGTAATTTTTAATATTTTCTAGAATGCATTTTTCTTTTCGCTGATAAAATTTAATTTTTACCCGTTTATTGGTAATTGGCAAAATTAACTAAGAAAAGCATTTTCTTAATTAATTAGTTAATAATCACCAAAATCATAATGTGGCTCTGATAACAAGTAGTCGTACAAAATATGGACGTTTAGAATCCGTGAATGCTTCCGTGCACACTTTTTTGCTGCGCAGAAAAAAATTCCCCATATTGCATGAGGTGTCATCATTCCGCACAGATATCAAAATTCTGTGGGCAGAGAAAGTCTGTGCAGATGTATAAAAAAAAGACAATGTGGGGTGGGGGGGGGGGTTGAATTGCATATTTCGTGTTCGAAAAAAAATTTCCTTTATCTGCGAGCATCTCTGTGCTCATCGTGGTTCCCCACTATATTTTGAAGCTGCCTCGATATATTTGGGGAGAAAAGATGTGTCTCTGGCCCGCGTACTACAGCCCTGCTCTTGTAAGGGGTCATGGTGTTCACTTAAACCTTATGATTCGCAATGATTAGCAACATGATTTGGTTAAAACATGTCAAAGCTCTTTTATAGGAGCTTTTCTTCTGGTGATGGTTATAATCAAAGCTCTTGCTTTGTAAATATTTGAATCATAGATCCCAATCATGAGTTCAACCGGCCACAGCACAGAGACCCATGGACCCCACATTCCACAGTAGGCCCCCCCCCCATCAAACTATTAACAGGATCCCTCTTATGAATTAGTGGGGGGAAAAAAATTAGAATCATCTTAGGCATCCGTAGCACTGACAGTCCTAACCCCTTGTGGGAGCATACAGGGCTTAAACAGTAAGATCTGGCAGAATGGTTTGATGTCCTTTGTTGCTACTTCACCTTGATCGAATAAGGAAAAAATGTCATGAATGCAGAGCTCCACTCAAAGCATTAGAGAAAGTAGGAAAAGCTAAGGCTAAACTGTAGGGCGGGGAGGATATCCCCTTAGACAACAAAATCAAAAAAAAAAATCTGTAAGAAACTTTTTTTTTTCTATTTATACATATATATTTTTTATAGCACTATTCCAGTATCCTATAAGATTGACTCAAGCCAAAGCAAAATGACGGTAACCAAAAAAAAAACCAATTTTTGGCCAAAACGGTACTAGCAACCACAGACACACAATATCTATTACATTGTCTTTTGGAGTCTTCCACAGTCCAGGCTGCCAACTCTCTTCGGCAATGCAGAGCAAATTATGAAGACATGTAAGCTTTTTAAGAATAATGCATTTTCGAGACTACTTCCAAAAGCACAGTGCAAAATATGTAAATTACAAGGTCCAATGTAAATAAATCAAGGTAAACCGGATGGTTTTACTGCATTGTCCCTTTTTTTAAAGTGATTTGTTTACATTTTACTGTTCAATGGCAGCATCATCGTTTTTGACAAATAACTCATTTTCATTTCTAGCTCTTTGCTGAGCATTGTAAACATTGTTGTAAACAAATTATGCCTCTGCACACGCCCTAAAAATATAGAAGGCAATTGAATGCTACAAACCTAGAATAGGCGTATTTATCCAACTGCTTTGTAATGCAAACTGTTGTTTCCCCAATCCACAAAAAAAAAATGTGGACTAATAAGGAAAAATAAAATTAAAAAATGAGCTGATCCTAATTAGCTTTACAAAAATCTTCACAATTAAGATTTGAAATAAACTTAGTACAGGGAAATGCCTATAACAATAATTGGACTAAAGAAATTTATTACAGATGAAATGTATTTACACCATGAAAAGTGCATCAGGAACAAAGTAATATATAGTTGATGCTCGTTATACTGACCCTTCATTGTTACATCAAAAACAGATGTTATATCTGTTGGTAGTTATAGGAAAACTTACAAGACAGTTGTATAAACTGAAAAATTTGGGACACATCCTACCGGCCATAATGGGATGATCACTATAACATGGGGTTGTTGTAATGAGCGACGAAGTTATGTAAGCAATTATTGTTACAGAGGGTATCGTTATATAGGATTTTCACTGTGCATACCAAATGACACAAAATGAGACATTCAAATAAGAAATGGAAAATCCTTGCAAGATATTTAAAAACCACTTCACTTAATTTATTTCTTTTCTCTTTGCAATGTACAAATAATTATTCGTCGTGTATACACTATTGTGATTAGAAATATCGGATACAGTCAAAAATGTTTTTTTCTCAATCCACAGTTTCATGCTTCAATTCTCGCTGAAAGAGAAGTATGCAAAAAGAAAATTCAATAAACAAAATTACTTTGGAAATATTAAATTACAATCGACATACAACATTGTAAACGGAATAGAGGACACCCCCATGTTTTATAGAGATACACTTCAATAATCGTGTCTGTACTTTAAACTAAGCATTCCACACAACATAACTATATCACAAGCAGATAAAAACTGGCAGAAGAAAAAAAACTCACCCTTTTTTAGAAATTTCACAGAAGAAAATCGCTCGTTGAAAGGAAAAATAAATCATACGATTTAAAATAAATACAATAAGCTAAAAACATCTCGCTCCACTCAAATCATTCCATAAGAGATATAATTCTATAAAAAAAATCCATAATACCGTAAATGGTACTAAAATCATTGACTCTTGGATCAATTGAGCATCGAGGGGGGGGGGGGCGCAATCTAGTTTAAAAAAAAAACATTCAATCTTGCTAATTGTTTTGACAATATCCATGACAGAAACGTAATCCATACGAAACAAGCAGATGAAGAAACAATAAAATAACACCCACAATCACATGCACGACTAATCTCGATAAAAGCACTATAATACAATATTGATTAAAATGAAAGTAAAACTTGTACTAAAACATTTTTGTGACTGCTAATAGACATTTACAAACAAGCGAAGTTACAACATGCATGAATTAAAATGAGAGGACAGAGCCTGCACACACAAATATTTATAATGTCTGACAAATTGCAGGGGATAATTAAAAAGGTCCCCGAGACATATTATACAAATCGGTGAATAATACTGAATTTGTCACATATAAATCAACGGGAAAAGAAAAACTCATTTTTAAATTATTTCTGCGTGACGGGCTTGTGAATGCTCATACACGTTTGATTGAAGCTGCTACTACTAAACCATAACATGCACCTCATCCATATTCCTCTGTGGAACTTATGAAATCGGTACATGTTGGAATGTGCATGTCTATGTTGTGAACCTAATGTGAAGTTCGTTTTGTGCAATGCTCGTTATAGTGTTGCCCTATATTTTTGCTTGATTGAAACTGGGAATTGTCAAAACTCGGAATGACGCATGTGATGAATAGGAAATCCATAACAAGTGTTTATAATCACATATGCCAACAGTCTTACAAGCACAAAGTGAAACTTGGTCATACCATGTCTCTCATGTCAGACAATCCTATTATTTTCTAGAAGAAAAAGCCCAGTCAAAAGCTCAACCACTAATGAGAAATTATCAATGCATAATCACTTCACCTAAAGGGAAAAAAATGTCCAAGGCGATGCGTAGTAGCTAAGTCTCATCTAAATGCTCTGTAATTTCAATCGGACTTCCGAACAGGAAAAAGCATCATCAATATTGAGGATCATCACTGGGAGAAGGGGAATGGAATCAACAGGTATGCTCACAAGACTGCATAACAAATTTACACACACATTGAGTTTGCTCACAGTTCATTTCATGCCAATATGAGAATCACATGTGGCCCCAAACACCTGTGTTATTGTTAACATTAATGATGTAACCACATGGCATATTGAACTTGAGATTTAAGCTTCACGAGCCAAGTGTTATTCACATGCCCACATTCATTGGTTTGATATAAAACTAGTCTCTGGACTTTTTGATAAACTGAAATGTATTAGAGATGTGAAACATTTACACTTTTTTCCTTTCATATTTGTCAAATAGGCATTCCCTGAATTTTTTCTTTCCTCTTCCTGTTGATTACAATGCAGCATGTTCAATAGCATTCTAGCTGTGGCCTTTCATTTAAACCAAGACTTGACAAATCCGAAAAATATTTAGGCACCAGCCTAAATTTCTTAAGAGCTAAGCATGGTTTTTGTTCAAGAGAAAACTGTCCTAAAAAATTTTTCGACAGCTTTTTCAGGACTTGATTTTTCATTTTGAAAAACATACTATAATCAATGCATGGCTTGACAAAACAAAAAAAAATTGGACGCAGCAAAATTTTATACTCTTGCCAGGTATTTCCTTCCCACGAAAAAAATAGGTTCAAAATAAGGTAATCCTTGACTTAGGGACCTATTTCCATGCCAGTAGACACGCTCACAATTTCTGATAATTTTGTGCTGTCAGACAATTCAGTTGCCATACATTAAAAAAAAAAAGGAGGCACCAACAGCAATTTTTTGGTTGCCATTGGGATCTGGCACCTGGGATTTGTCAATTTCTGCTGTAATGAAATCGGAAAATTTTGTGTCATCCTTAGACTCGCATTAAACAATAACGCACAGAAAATATCAGGCATCAATACTAATTCCTAATTGCCATGGCAACCTGGCATTTGTCAAGCCTTGGTTTAAACACATTTTCAGTCACTCAATGTTCAGACAAAATACATTTTCATAAATAGAATGCCAGCGTTATAAGGAAAAAGTATTTGATGCTTGAATTTAGAGCGAACTGAGATTAAATCTCAGTTCGGGTTATTTTGTTTAAATCTGATTTCCAAAAAAAAAAAGCAGCGAAAAAAAATTAAAAGAAACATTCTTATGTCATTCCAGGTCAGTTTTTTTCCAAGAAATTCAATACATTCATATCAAAATCAGGGTTGGCAGGTTTTCGATGGTTTAAACTCATGTCAAAAACCTCAAATATTGCTTTTCAATTTAAAAATTCCAGTTGAAAATACACACATTGATTTCATGTAATGTTTAAAGTTACTACGTTATACAAATAATAAATACTTAATATGATTGTAAAATAATGTTCTGCTGTCTACAGAATTATTATGGACAAGATATGTGTATTTTTTTTAATATAAAATATGCAATTTGGATAGAACCTAGCATAAATGCTGAAGGGAAAACTATGGAATGATTCAATATTCAACTGCTTATTGTGTATTGATATAAACCATCTGCTGTACTCTTTTCATAACATATAGGTGTTTTAAAAGTTCTTTTATGCTAAAACGTAACTGATATTTTTGTTATTAAATTATCTAGATAATCATTGATACTTGAAACAATACCTTTATTGTGCATAACACGAGAATGTATCTAGCAATCAAAATACTGAATTGTTGAACCATATGATGTTTAAGGAACTCCTATAACTTATTCTAAGCACAATAGTAAGAATGATTAAGTTTGACTATTATATGGTAAATTTACTATCATTTATAATGCAATTGTTTTCCAATTGAAGATATATCTAAACATGCAAAATAATACTTTGATTATCAAGTGCAGCCAGCTCTGCTTTGATTTAAAATACTCTTTACAACTCTAAATTTATATAACCTAAGCCAATAAAATTTTAGGTGTTAATAAATGAGTTTAATTAGTACATTAACAGATGCTGCTCGAAAACTTTCAATATGGAATAAAATTTTAAGCAGATCAGAAAATTTAAAATATCGAAATATATATTTTATTATTCAGTAACTATTACAGTAGTTAAAACTATAAAAAACATATCAGGTTTAAAAAAAAACTATTTGAAAACATTGACAATAAATTTTTTACTTGTTGTAATACGTAAGTAAACAAGTCTTTGTTGGTTTCTGAAGCCAAAAAACCTAATGCTGATGCCCTATCACACATATTTTGAATAAACAGCTCTATTCCACTTAGTAAATTGAACACAGGTAATCAGTTCAGATAAAATGGACCACAAAATTACATATAATCACTCTTTTGTATGTCAAAAAATTCAAAATTTCAAATTGTAGTCAAAATTTTGTTTTATAAATTAGTTTAAAAATAAAACTTAAAAAAAGTAAGTTTCTCATGCTATCAACCTAATTGTGTTCAAAATATTATTCAAAAACATTCTTAGATTTTTGACAGTTTTTGATGGTTTAAACCAGTTTTTGACACGACATGTCAAAAACCCAACCCTGATCAAAATGCAAAACTATAAAGGACTACAAGAAAAACGATTCAGAACAGACACACTGCAAGCAACTATATAAAAAAATCAATCAAATTATAAAGTTCAATGCAGTTTGTCGGATCTGATGAAAAGCAGCAGGTTTAAAACACCAACTCATGGCATGGCAAAACTGTGGATTGATAAGTACGATACTTTTATCTACATAACAATAATAATGAAGTATGTGAGAGTAATAATATAAATGAGCAAAATAAATGACCACTGTACTACTATATACAATTAATCAATCATGGAGCAGCGAAGATAGTTTTCCCCAGATTAGGCGAGCGGATCATCGCCACTACAGTTTAAAATAGAAAAAAAAAAAGATAAAATAAATATAGTCACATAAATAACACCCTCATCGAAAATCATACACATACATCAAACTCGGGAGGGGGGGGGGGAAACACAATGAGGGATTGATAGCATAAACCTACGATACCAGAATATCGTACTTCAGCTGTCAAAAATTCATGACAACGAATCAAAATAAAAACAGAAACCTTTCAGCGAGTGTTGGAAGATTGTCTTAGCAAGACATCGTTTTGGTTACAGGATCTGTCCAGTTTTTTTCTTTTTCTCCCCCCGTCATCTAAAAGCACACGAAAACTTATGTGGTACGAGTATATCGATTCACAGAAACTTTTACAAAATAGCTCCATGATTTTTTTCTCTCTCTCTCAAATACAATATGAAAGCTCACTGTTTGTCCATATGTGTGTATGTGTGTGTAGAAAAAAAATAAATTTCCATCTTCATATGACAGCTTTACACTATACCATTTGCTTGATACCTGTGCACGCTTATGTTCATATATTTACATATACACATGTATATCAATTTGTTTTCTTGCCAGCAAGATGCATGATTAAAACAGTTTCTCCTAGCTGTAAGGATGTTATAGGTTTGGGTTCTTTCTCAGCTTTTTCTCAAACACTAGCATGATTGACATCAGGAGATTTTTAAAAAAATTGAAAGCCTAGCATATATCTATGGATTGGTCTAACTCGGCAGGAATGGTCTAATGTCACAGACAAGGAAGACTCTTTTTAATAGGCCAATACCTTCAACCAAGTCAATGACTAATCACTGTAAGATTGCGCCTGCTAAGTCAGACCAAGCCACGGAAATATGCTATAGCTGCCAACCTTGAAGAATAAGATTTAGAAAGATTTTTGAGTGGATACAAGTTTGCACAGAAACAGATATAAAAGGAATTTTTTGAAAATGAAATTATAGGGATGTCTTCTTCTATGGAAAAAAACAAGTCACTGCGCTAGCTCTGTCACTAATTATCATAAAATTGCTGCCCAACATTAGGTTAAATTACCAGCAATTACTACACTCAAATCAAGTCAAAAAAAAAAAAATTACTATGGTGCCTACAAATGGGCCAGACTTAAGGGGACGTAATGACCACACATTCAGTGTTTGTCACAATGCATCAAAATTCACTTTTACCCCTCTAATTTTTGTTGAAGAGACAAAATACTTCAAATTTTTGATAATTTTTTTTCAACAGAGTTATTTCTCACTGATAAAAAAAATATCCTTCATTTTCCAAAAACATCCCTTAAAATTGTGGAGTTGATGAAATTACTCTTAACAAAAGTTATATTTTCAGGTAACACTGCACACATGCTGTCAAGTCTGTAATACAAGTCATCTGACTAATTCAACTGTAGAGAGGCCAAACTGACAACGGCTATGGCAAATTTTGTATTTTTTTCTGCCAAAAATGAAACTTTTTCACAATTTGATGTAATGGCAACAGTTTACATTATGCACGTCTCATCATTTTGGGGGGAAATATTTAATATTTAGGGACCTTTTCCAGGCCAGGGTCATTCAAGTATTACACCAACATCAATGGTGGGGGGGGGGGGGGAGCTGGTTTTGAGTTCGCTGACTTGATGGAAAGGGGACTTTTGACGAAGGGTTTGAATGTTGCTCACATCATCAAACCCCCATTATGAAAATATGACATTCTTCATTACTGTGCCTAAAACGAGAAAACCCTTTCCCTAGTTTGTGGGCACCTGAACTAATATCCCCCTATTTATAATTCCTCCATAGAGGCACTTTAGTAATCTCTAAATATTCCGCAGATCCTTCAAGTGATCTGGAAATATGTCCAGGTTGCTCAAGCGCTCTAGAAATGTGTGGCGGGTTGCTTAAGTGCTATGAAACTGTGCATGTCAATCAAGTGATCCGGAATTATGCTACAGCTCACTTAAGTAATCTGTAAATGTGCCGCAGGTAACTTGAGGGATGTAGAACTGCACTGTAGGGAGGAGGGGGGGGGGAGAGAGCTTAAGTGCTCTAAAACTGTGCTACAGACTGCTTAAGTGTTTTGGAACTGTGTCACGGGTCACTAAAGAAATCTGTAAATTTGCAGGTTATGTAGTTCATTTTTATAAAATTAGGTTTGAGATGGAAAGCCAACTCGGATAACTCTGAGGACCACATTTGATCAATGAGGCACGAGTTTAACATTATGGGTCGCAACAAATTTTTTAAAAAGAACATTCAAGTTCTTAGCCTTTAAATAGCATAGAAATTGATTATAACAAAATATAAAGGCATTTTCTTAAGAAATCTTTTAAGTATTTTTACATTAAAATTTTTTTTTTGATCGTCTGGAGGGCACAAGCCCCCCCCCCCCTTGTACATCAGATTTCAATATGCATTAGGAGGGAGGGCATCAAAAATGGGTAAAATATTGCTGAGGTAATACTTGAGTGCCCCTCTAACACAATCAAAATTCAGGAGATATAAAAAATTTTCAGAAGAGTCTAGGAGACTCAGCAGGTGCAATAATGCTATAATGTTTAAAAAAGTCCTGAATGTGAATACCAATCACTAGTCTCGGAGAAACATCAAGAATGAACTCAGACTCACGACAGCCCCAAGCCTGAAAAACTACTCTTCAATCTACAACCGCCACGGAAGCTTAATGAGTGCATGATGCTTATGTACGGCTACTGTCTTCAATGTAAAACTGGTGGATCAAATTTAACAACAAAAGGAAGAACTCGAGTACGCAGTGGAAAGGGGAGGGGGAATTAAAATGTGGCAGAAATTCACAAACTAGGTAATATATTTCTCCACTGTCACTGCTGGAAGCATATAGCAGGTGGGTATCACATGAACTTTTACTCTACATGCCTTCATCAGCTATCTCTTCACAGATCTTAAAAATTCAAGCCAAGAGATTGTTTTTTTTCCCCAACCATCCTCCGGCCCAATAGACATGACAAAGGACACTATTCCTCAACCAGAAAAAGTACACATCCTTGAATGAATTTTGAATTCCTTTTGTTCCTGCCTCATTACATTTTTTACTTGCTACAATTAGATCCACCTTCATGAGCTTGAACATAAACTCACAGGATCATGGCATCTCACATGATCATACTTCCTGCATGTGAAAAAGTATTTGATAGAAATATTTTCAACATTTTCTTCATGGGCAGCGGCATCAAAAATATGCCCATATGTTGAAAATAGCCTATTTACAGTTCTTGAAATAAGACTGAATCTCACTAAGCTTTTTTGCACTAAATGAATGGCAATATATGAAAGAACATAAAAAATTATACATCTGTGTTCAGTTGCTTTACTTGATCGCAATTTCTTTTATCAATTCAAAATTACTCTGTGATGCTTCGTGCTGGATGGACCATTTCATGATAGAATCGATGAAACTAATTTAGTCCATAAAATTACAGTCGTAAGAAGCACAGCTCATTTTGAAGGAATTTCATCAGTCAATGCATTATGAATACTAGCTTATGAAGAAGAAATGAAACTCTTTGAACCTATGTCTTTTCCTGTTACATATTGAGCAAATATTCTTGAAAATAAAAATTAAAAATGAAATAACATGTGCAAACATTAATCCAGATCGCACACACTGTCATTACAACCACATGTTCGATAATTTTTCGTTTTTCACAGCCTGAAAAAATTCTTTAAATAAAACAGTTGAAATCAAAGAAGCTGATGCTACCGGGGTTGAACAAAACCTCTGGTTCCATCAGGACCAACGGGTACTCGGATGACATTGACTTCAGCCTCTTTCTTCTCTGAAGTACTTACAAATGTAATGCTACAAATTAGACAACGCAAACATTCAAAATCGAAAAAGGCATACATGATAAACAAAAACTCAACAACAAGACAATACATTACAAACACACCAAAAATAGAGTAGAAATATGTTATAATGTCATGATTGTGGGAAGAACTGTCATTATAAGCAATATGTATCTTCAAACATCAACTCTTCCTTATAACAAGAATTTCACGATTATTGTCACAGCTATTGTCAAACTCATTACAGACTTAGGTCTTCCTCATACTGAGATACCATTCCTGTCTAGATACTTTGCCTCAGTATGCAGGTGGCTCAACATATGTATTTCTATAGGTGCCACTCATACGAAGATATTGAAGTATTGGTGACTAAAATATCCACACAAGTGGTTGACTGACTTTATATGCTAGTCTCCTCGATACTCCAGTATCGTGATTCTGTGAAAAATATTTCTTTATATTTGTAACGCACTCCTCTCACACTTCTCATGTATGAAACTGAGTTTTAGTTGATTGTTCACTTTTCATGTGTACAAATGGCTTGGTGTTTCTTCATACATGGTGATTCAATGAAATTAGCTTAAATTGTGTAGTTTACGTTTAATATACAGTGAAAACTATATAAAATGGGAGGTCAAAGAGAAAAATTATTTTCTGTTCTAGACAGGTTTCTGTTTTATAAAAGTATATAACGCATAAAAATATATGCAGTGACTTATTTCTATTGTTTACGAAATTTAAGTTTTGAAAGCATCACCTCAACTTCTATAAACCAACAAGTGTTAAACAGACACACGTATATCCTTTTGAATTTTTTCATGTTTGCTGTTTCAAATAACTATACATTGGAAATTTCCTGTTTCACACGCTAATACAGCGCTCCCACTCAAAAGTAAGTAATACAGGGCTCTCCCTAGAAAAGTAAGAAACAGCAGTACTAAAAAGTAGGATGGGGAGGGTACCCTCCCCAGACAACAATGATAGCGTAACAAAAAAAAAATTATTTAAAAAATTATTTGATTGAAAAACATTAATTATACACAAGACTATATTTGTTCCGTTTACGACAGGTTTCACTTGTATTTTGGCACAGAACTTTTCCCCCATCACTTTCTATTTATATTCCAGTTTCTAAAAAATGTTGCCACTCTATTTACAATTTTTTCATCAATAGATTTTTTAAATTTGCTCGAACAAATTCATTTGTTAAGGAAATGTCCTTCTCTGGGCTGTCCCCGGCCTATTTTTCAAATTTTAAAATGATAACTTTCTATCCTAAATCTATTTCTTTAAATATACTTTTAGGACCAGTATACTTTCATATTTCATCTTTTTCATAATTTTAAACATTTTTATATATCAACAGTTTATAGCCAAATGAAAATCCTCCCCATTTATCACATTTGGAAAGCATTGATTCGAATGCTAACACCAGTTGCCACCTAATCAAATTTTGTGTTGAAAAGGTTAAGAATGTAACCATCACTTGAACTTCCTTTCAAATCAAATATAATTTTAAATTGCTTCACGAACTAGATTTATTCAGAACAAAAGAGGCAAGTGTTTTTATTGCAAGTCTTTCTCCTGGCAACTTCTTTTTTGTGGTCCTTCCTCATGTTTCATATTTTAGAGACTTCTGTTATTTTTAAAAAACAAGTTTTCAATCACAGGCAGAGATGGACTTGAAAGTCTGGGGGAGGGCATGATGATGTGATGTCAATTCATATATACGCAAATACATTAGATCAGTCAGTTTTAACTTTGACTTGGGGGGGGGGGGCACATTGCCCCCATATCTCCAACCATGTTTTCAATAGGCTTAGTTTTTTATCAGTGTCACAAAACGTATAAAAATATCTTTCTCCTGGCATTAAGTAACCAGAAGGAAATTTTTTTATAAGTTGGAAAGGGGGGGGGGGGGGTGTAAAAAAAATCCAAATTTCTTGGTTGCAACATCAAAGTGCAGTAATGTTTCATTGAAAGAATGCAACTAACACGTGCTCTAGCAAAAACATACATTGGAAATCTAATATCTCCATAAAATTGGCAATAGAAGGGGCAACAAACACAAATAAAAATGTAATTGACAAAAAAAATTGTTCAGAGTATCAGTGCTTGTCCAAGTTGAAAATGAGCAACCAGAATATATGGAACATGTTGCGAGTGTCAAGCATAAATATTAAGTGCGTTGAAATAGTAAATCAAAAGTGGCATTTTACCTATTTCTTAGAATGGTTAAACTTGATTTTTTTCCCCCATAATTAATTTCAAAAAACTTCTCCGCTGAATATATTTTATTTATCATCAGGTTAAGAAATGTCCCAAGAGGATTTAGTATACAAAAAAAAATTACATAACTTAGGCTTATAAAAGTGAATATGTGACCGAATGAAGAAAAATATTTGATTATACTTTCCTTTCTCTTCATCAGGCAAAAACACTTCATAACGAGAGAGTTCATCAATAATGAATATTTTCAAACAGTGATATTTTCTCACCAGGATTTCTGCGCCTCCTCTTCACTGGAAGCAGATCCCAATATTCTGAGCCTGGCTTCTGCATACTCAGCTTCTCTTTGCTGGAGGGATTTGATTGGTTGCTGCCTGACAGGTGACTTCTCTACACCGGCATTGACACTGCTGTGACCACACTTCGCATCATTTGGACGTTTCAAAATTTTGACTTGAGGGACATAATGTGTGCGAGATTCTTCTAGCTGAACTTGTGGCAACATCGGGGAAAACTTATCTGATTGCTCTTCCTCTGGAGAACTAAATTATTGAGAAAAAAGAAAATCTTAGTTTGCTACATCAACAGAAACTTAATTTCAGTTAAGTATAATACTACGAATACGAGTATACTATATACACACCACCACAGCTTGACAAATCTCAGATGCCAGGTTCGACATGTCAATTTAAAAAAATTATTGGCACCCAAAATATTTTGGATATGTCCATCATGAAATTTAGGTCACGAAGCGCTGGTAAAGTGAAAAACTACATTGCTCTGGGTTGTTTTTCTCGCATTGAAGGGAAAAAATGCTCTGGAGGGGTCTTTTTGCTCTCTCACGGAGGGGTTTATTTTGATCTGAAGCGTGAACCTGTTAATGCCCCATCTTCTCCTACCGTTTCGCTAGAATTCCGCGGAAATATAGGATGGTGAAGTGACCAGAGAACACAGCCTTCAAGTTTGTTGAAGAATATCTTCACCATGAATGTTTGTTGAACTATAGAAATGAAAACTACCTTAACAAACAAGCTAAAAATTAATCAATGTTGGAAATAGTGGAAGCTGTGGAATATTCGGTCGAGATGCTGCCAGGAGTTGAAAAAAAACATATTAAGATTCAAAAATATATCGGGTATTGGTGTGTGTGTGTGTGGAAGATTTATTATATATTAAAAACTGGACGGGGGGTTTGGAATATGTCTCTCATCCAGAACGAATTTGCTGCCATCTATTGTAAAAATACATAATCAAATACTTAATATATATAAAGGTAGCATCTGCATTAAATTAAAAAAAATAATAAAATTTCAAATAATTTTTTATGTTTAATGAATTTTTATTATTTAATTTTCAAACGCCAAGAATCTTCTCCCATAATCTTTTCGGCTTACATAATTCATAATTTATCTCCTCTTTAACTTCGATTAAAATATCGTATAATCAATATTTACGTCAGTCTATAATATTTTGTGTATTCTTTTTTCCCCTGTTGTATAAGTGGAAGTGAATAAATTTATTCTTTAAAAAAATCATAATGTGGCTCTGATAACAAGTAGTCGTTAGTTCTACCGGATCTTCATCCATTGTTGCAAAGCTATGAGCTTTGAAAAAAAAAACCACCTCTTTGAATGTCAGATATATAAAAATCATTACTATTATTCTCCCGAGAGTTGAGTCTTTCTCTCTCCGTTGATTCGAGTCGAATGTAGCACACATGCGCCAACTGCCCTCGCCTCCGTAAAAATTATCCAATGAGCCTCTACTTACTACCTACTGTGTGGACACCTTTCGGAACAATCGGTAAGTTAAAATTTAGTTACCAACATAAATCACTTGCCGCATGTAAACGGGCCTATAGACTAAGACAGTCCAAGAAAACATATTGTCCACCAAATTGTAAGTGTATATTATTAACAAACTGAAGATTATGTGTAAATCATTAAATATAAACAGTACATGCAGTGGCTCACAGTGATGCAGCTTATACAGTTGACTCTGTATAACAACCTCCCCCCCCCCCCCCCCCCATCACACGTATATGATAGTTCTATGAAAACATTTGGGACATCCTACCAGCCATTGTAATGGAATGGTCGCAATAACATGGGGTTGTTATAACCATACTTTTCTGCATATAGTGCAAGGATTACGTTACAAAACCATCTGAATCTTTAAGTAAACATCACTTAGGTCCCCCAGCAAAATACCTGACTCAAATTCACAAATTTTCCTGACTTTTTTCTGGCCCGAACCTTTGAAGTATAGGAATTCAAAATCGTAACCTTCTAAATGTTCATCAAGTTTATTTCGTCTCCTCTTTAGAACTTTTCCCTGCCTTTTATCAAATATTTATATATATATTTCCCTGATTTATGTAGAATATATTTCATTTTCCCCAGACTTTCAAGATTTCGTTATGTAACATAAACCACTGAAATAACACATTCACCCTCTTGCATTTGATCAATAAGGTGGAGCAGAGAAATTTATGGAAACTTGTCACCATATAAAGTGACTTTTCTACCAGTAACATGCTAAAAATTATACAGGACTTATATCGCCAGATAATTTTTTATTAAATATTCTTATTGATTGCAATTGATTTATGTAGACAATTCTTATTCAAATGATAGATTTTGAATTAATGTAGTATGTAGCTGATCCTTATCCATTTATTATGATTTATATGAACGATTATTTTTTATGCTAATGCAAGTAACTTCAATAAACTTGCTGTGTGTAATGTAATTTAACATAAGTATATGTATATATACATGCAATTTACATGCTTTGGGAACCACTTCAATATTTCCTTTTTGAGATGTGAAGATGGATGTGCCTGATTCATCCAATGTCAATGAAAAAATCAAAAAGCTTGCACACAGTGTGAACAACACAAATGACACTCTGCATCCAGGTGGTAATTTCTATGGGGGAGAGGGATTGACATATGCCACCCCCCCTTATTTGAACAATATAGGCCCTATATTATATTAACCCTGCAGTGCTCACGTGGCATCCGAGAGATGCAAGCACATTTCTTTTTATTCACTGTTTTTAAATAGATTGACTGGCTGACTTGTACTTCCATCTACCTTCCTACTAACTAAATACTAGAACTATTAACTACATCTAGAAATCAACATGGCTCCATTTTGATTTCAGTGCTAGAGAGAAGAGGTTGTTTATGAACGCGCACTTCTGGAGACACCACGCGACCTTATTAGATTCTGAAGTAATAAAAAATTTATTTTCCGTCTAGTATTTTTAATTTTTATTGGCAACAGATGTTCTCAATAGTTATTTTCTTCGTTTTAGATGCAACACGACTTTACAGAAAACATTCAATCTGGAAAATGAACGTGACTGGGTGAAAGTATTATGTATGCTAATGGAAAAAGATGGATTTTTTTCAGACACTTTCCTCAAACTGTACAAATGTATAAAGTAATTATTTAAATTATAAATTTTTTCAACACTGCAATGATGATTTTTTAACTTCTATTAGCATACGTTGAATAAAGTAAAGAATGTCATACAGGGGGAAACCAGCAATTCTCAACCTTTTCTGACTCACGGAGCCCTTTTTAGTATATTTATATGCTTGTACCCTTTAGGCCTTTTGTTTTGTCTATCACATTTATTGATTTATTTTATTATTCCCGAGTGGCTGCAGAGCCCCAAGGGTTCCACGGAGCACTGAGAACCGCTGCTGTAAACTGAAGTTTTACGATTTGTGTTTACAATGAGAGAAACTACAATATATATATATAAATTACTTAGAAGTTATACATTTGTTTGAGTTTTAATTAGTTAATCTGTTTACTGTTATAAATTTGAACTGAATAACCTAAATATATATTATTAGGGCAAAAATATACTTGGCGTCTGTGAGACGGCATGTGAAGGTTAAATAACCGATTACAGATTCCCCAGTTGCAAGCATGCATAGTGATGATGCATGAAAAAATGGTTTTTTTTCAACACAACAAAAACTATAGTAAAATCTCTTTTGTGGACACCAACGGGTCAACAAAAAATTTGTGCTTTTAAAAAGGAGGGTGACCATTAAATCAGGGGTTTGAAAAATGCATACTTTTATTAACATTTGACCACAAAATATTATTTGGCCATATAAGAGGGGTGTCTGTTAAGAAGGGTTTTACTATATATATATACATGTGCATAAAATTACCTGTTTGTTTTGGGCACACGCATCTGAAATTCTTCTAATTTTTTCTCTAAAACCTAATAAAAATACAATTTGAATTAGCCAAATAAAATAACTGCATTGAATCAATAAGAAAATATCCAATTTCATGTGTGCATTTTATATTTCACAATATAATCATGAATCAGAGCAAAATCGAAAACATTCCATTCACAATAAATTAATGCTAAAGAATAAGAATAGGTTTTAGATACATGACGTTGAATAATATTTTCTGTTCGGCGAAATGAAAAACAGTCTTTCTAATCAGTTTTGCCAACTGTACATAATTTTTTAAAAGATATATTTACATATTAAGAAATCAGTGTCGATGGAAGCACAATGGACCTGAAGACATGGTGGAAATGACTTTGCGATAACAACCTATCTTATCCATGAGGAGACAGTATCTAGCAACGCTAAAGAATTCTGTTTCTACAGAAAATTTTTTAAGCATTTCAAAAAAAATGGAACAAAGGCCTAGCTCTCCTTTATTGCATTTTTACAACATAAGCTAAGTTTGCATTTTATTGGCATAGTAGTTATTGCAAATGAGTGAGTGAGACAAATCAGCATGTGTAATAATACTTTCTTACAGCCTGGTGTAAGGGTCTCGGATTTGGCCTAAAATCGGTTATGAACGACTGTGTCTCCAAAGTAGAACATGCTCAAAAAATTGTGATAAACATCTTAGAACTATCAGTGCTGCCATAGAGCAATCTCAATTTAAGAGATGAATAGAAAATACTGTATGGGAGAGAATGTTTACTTTCATTCGCTCAAACTGAGCACAGCTCAGGTCTATTGCCACTGGAAATTCACCACTAAGTGAGCTGTGCTGGAAGTGTAAGTGTGTGTACCTAAGTCTGAGTGCGTATCTAGTGTTACATCTGATTTTTCAGTGCTGCCATCTATATTTATATAAAAAAAATTTCAATGTGATCACTAAGAATATCTAAATTTCTTAATCATAATGGGATGAATGCAAAATATTTTTTCACAAAATATTAATTTGCAGTTTTAAAAGGAAAATGATAAACTTGTTTATTGCCTGCGTAAATCGTAAATTTAGGGGGTCATGTTTAGACCCCCGCCCCACATAGAGGCGCTTACTCTATGTGGGGCGGCGGATCATCAGGCAAAGCTACCAGACGCCATGACAAAATAAAAAAGCAAAATTACTTTTACATCACACTCACGATACAATAACTATTGGTGTTCCCAAAACATACAGCAAGAAGCAGGATATGAAAAAATCATTTAAAAAAATTGGATTTTTTGGATTAAAATTGACTGCTTATTAATTACAACAAATCTTATTAATCATTAAAAATGCATATTTTTATATTAACTGTTTTTTATCTGTGTTTATGAAATGTGAAAGGTCAATGAGCACAAATTTACTTCATGTAGCCTATTGTTTTTTTTTTATAGAGAAAAGTGCTTTTATTCATGAGCCCCCTCACATTAAAGCAAATGAGCGGCGGTAACTCAGAATCACGTATCTGGTGCAGACATGTCAATTTGCTCGATGCACAACCAAAGGGCCATGCGGCATCAACTAAATACAACAAATTCTATTGGCAAGATTGTTTCTTACACAATGAATGGATGTGCTTCCGACTCGCATGATGTTGCTTAATAGTTTAATAGTTCACACATTTTTATTATTTCAGATTTAATGAGTTTTGGTAAAAAAAAAAATAAGGAAACACAAAAGTTTAATACGAAAAGTTGAAAGTCCAATGATACGTTGACACATCATCATTTTGAATCAGCAATTGGGGTGTAGAATTCAAGGTTTTATACAAAAAATTATTCCTGTTTTTTGATAGTTGGAACCCTAGTGCCACATGGGCAATGCATTGAATACAATGAAGTTTAACTAAGTTTATCTCCCTAGCGGCACTAGAGCGGCTTTTTTTCTGCATTATATCTAGGGATAAAGTTTGCGATTAAAATAAGAATAGAAGATCTCTGGGGGGTAAATATAGACTTGAACTTAATCACATATCAGTAACATAAAACTATACCAGCTTACATTTAATTTAATATCATTGAATTTATGTAAAGAAAAAACAATTTAAATTTTGTGATTTAAGTCAGATTTTTTTTTTTTTAAATCAAGTGATTTAAATCATGATTTACAGCAAGTTGATTTAAACATTCGCACCCTGGCAAGAAGGTGTTGCGACTTAATCAAATCTGTTATACATGGAATGAACGTTCAGAGTAACATGTCTAATCAGACAAGAAGCGTGATGTCACTTCCAGCAAGTCCTCTACACTTGTGCATATACATATCCTCTGCATAACTATAATAGGCTAGTGTACTATCGACCTGGGATATTGTACCCATTTCTCATTGCAACGAGGGGGCACCCCACAGAGCCCCACTCTATCTGGCTACTGTGCATTTTAATGCTGAATTCTCATTGGGAAATCCCTTCCCATCATGCCATGGGCAGAGATATGGGGTCATGGGGGTTCATTGCCCCCAGCACCAGCCTACAGAGCTAATGTACGTGTATATATGAATTGATATCATCATCGTGCTCCCCCCAGAATTTAGCATATATTTCCACCTATGCAACATGCATAAACAGAGATGTTTGGAATGTTCGGGGGGCACAATCATGTCAGCACACATGCAATAGACTAGCCCCCCCCCCAACCCCCAGCATTAACTCTGGGTGGGCACTGTTCCTATGAACCCCGCATCTTCACCCATGGTATCATATGAGGCTACTAATAATAAACAAATCAAAAACTCACATGAATTTGACAACTGTCATTAGTTGTCAATCAAACATTACTTGCACATTGACAATGTAAATAACTGTAACAAAATTTCAATTTATAATTTATGAACTAAATAAACTACTTGCCCGAAGCTAAATAAATTACAACGTCACATACTCTCGAAATATCAACAAACACGGGGGGAGTTCAAATATTCTTTTCACACATTGACAGGTGACGTTACGAAACGGAGCAAACCAACATCACGCATTGATCGATCCTCCAAGCATAATAAAATGCATACACGTGAAATATATTAGGCACGGTAATAATGCCTAGGCTTGGAGTACACAGGGAAAAACTATTGAATAAGAAATAGGTATCAAAATGTTTTTTACTAGGCTTAGTTCATACCGGCGTCGTCCAGCTGGACGACGTCGTCTGCCATCGACATTGACATCACGCAGAAGCTGTGGTCTTCCTCTTTCGAGAAAGATTTCTCTTAGCGAACATGCAATAGATGTAATGGCATAATTACCCCGTTTTCTATCATGTCCTCCCAACTCTCGCACACATCGTCAGATACGTCCTGAGCCATGTTCCTAAGGAGGGGGGGGGGGGAAAGGAGAGGGAAAAAGAAGGCGAAATAGTTGTTGTTGTCATCTTCGTTGTTGTTGTTGTTTTCTAGAGAGTTTTTTTTATGACTGGATCATAGTGACCATATAACCTGCTTTTCATAGGGTAATAACGTATTTTTGTTTGTCTAACTTCACTATAAACATCTCAGTATTTTAAATTGATTCAATGAATGCAAAACTTTACCGACGATCGGTGATGCTAATTATTCTCTTGTTTTGACTCATTCCCTCAATTTCCAGCATTTGTCTTGGAAAGCATATGGTCAACAATTTTTACATCAAAAAAATAAGACAGAGTTTGTTTACCTCTGTTTTCAACAGGTGGCGACACGGAAAACGAAACTTGCACATATTTTTTTCCTATTCTTAGTGGGATTTTTTTTTTTCCAGAAAAACATTTCTACCGCAGGGAGTCCCTCATCGAGAGGTTAGCGCACTAACCTCTTTGGTGGGTATAAAGAAAAAGCTGCTGCAGCAATCCCAAAGTAAAGTAGCTTTTAAAATTTGCCGTTTCGAATTGTGTTTTATGCTCCTGATCGATTAATTTTGGTTACCAGCGATTAGGCTTACATGCCGTCTTAGAAGGCATGGGCCTACCCGGGGGCCTCACAAAAATGAGATGTGGTTGAAATTTCCGAGAATTCGCCTGGTAGGGCCTCAAAAAAATCACTTGGCCCGAGGGCCCATGATGCTCGTAGGACGGCCCTGAGGACATATGTCATTCAAGCGTCCTCTTACGTTTCAATCTATTGTCCTCTTTTTTAGGTGGTATTTTCTGGTATTCTTCCACTTTGAAACATATATTTGTTCATTGAGTTTTTGTGGTTTTAACAAATAATTCGTCGAAATTCCCAGAATTTTTTCTGTTTTTGCTTTTTTTAGCGGTACCGTTTTAATTGAGGAAAAACTTATCGTTGTTGCCGGTTTCATTGGCCAGAACAGTAGCGCCATCTCTTGTGAAAATTTGGAAAAGTGATGTCACTATCTCTATACGCGTGCAGGCGTCCTCCTTTCTCAGTTTTCGAATTTGGTAAAGAAGTGACCCTAAATTTCCTCGACTTAACGAATAAAATTGCAGGATTCGTTAAATCGGGGTTTGGCTACAATAATTTAGTCTATATTTAGCATATAAAATCATCATATTCGAATCCCCTTCCCCACTTCTCCTCCCCCCCCTTTTGATCAAAAGCGAATATCCTCCATTGGTGCTTACGTATTAGTATGTAAATTACTTGAATAATCCCTCAAACTAACCACATCCTGATTGCATTATTGTCGATAAATTCATCCGTTATGCTTGAGGATTGCGTATTCAATTTTCATCTTTTTTGCACCTAATACTGATACAAACAAATATCAATGCATTATTTTCCGCAAAAATTACAAAAAACATTCAAACTGTTAGTGAATTTCAATATCCCACGGTATCCGCAAATGACAAATATTAAAGTTGAGCAAATATATTGTGTTTGTTTATGTTGCATTGGAGCATGTGTTGTCATCTAAGGAATTTCGAATAAAACAACATATTTTAATACGTAGTTCATTTTTTCTCTTTGTTGGTAAAAGTGGGTTACTCGTTACAAGTGAAACAAGTAAACACCACAGTCAGGGTTAGGGGTCATTCAAGTATTACGTCAGCATCGGGGGGGGGGGTTCGGATTTGCTGACTTTTGATGACAAGGGGGGGGGGAGGGTTTGAAGGTTGCTTACGTCATCAACCACCCCTTTTTGAAGATATGAAATATTCTAAGTGGCTGACGGGGGGTGGGGGAAGGAGGTCAAAAATGGCTGAAAATCTGCTTACGAAATACTTGAATGGCCCCTTACAAGATTTAAAAAATCCGAAATGAGGACGCTCACTTACTCCAACTCACTTAACTTTGTTGACAGCAGATGACGCCACTACACTGGGAAACGATAATACAGTAGATTTCTAGCCAAAGCGTAACTCACATATACGTTTTTTCACTTTTTTTTTTCCTTTTTTTTTGCATTTATTTATTATAATTATTTTTAGCCTCTAACTATGAGACCTACTACATTTTCATTTGTGTGTGTATGCGCATGCGCTTGCTATATTATCTCTTATTACTATAAATTACGAATCACTTTCCATCTTTTCAACCTAAACAAACTTTTTTACTTCACAAACATATCATATAATACACAAAGTTAGACATATTTTACACAAATACCTATATATATATAAAAAACAAAATACATACATATTATAAACACACATAATACGCGCTTTGCAGCTTCAAGGGGGTGAAAAATCCTTCCAGCAGGCCTAAAAAGAAATTAGTTATTAAATGGTTTTGTTTTTGCAACAGCGTTATTATTTTCATTTGATATGTGTTCAAATGTGTTTCCGTTTGCGTATATTTTTGAATAAAGATCAGAATTAAGTTACTTATTGTGAAGCTCAATATAATATGTAATTATCATATATGATTTCTCTTTTTTATTATTGTACTCTGTTCAATATTGTTTTTATTATATACTCTTACAATACATTCATCAAAATGGTTTCGTAATCTGTGCTTTTAACGAAGTCCAATATTATACGTTTTATGTTTTTATTATTATTTAGTTGATTTTCAGTGTGAAAAATATTTAATATCTTAGGGGCAATGAATGTATGAAAAACTCTTTTATATACAAATGCTTTTATATGAAATGTGTAATGTTTTATTCGGTTTTGGCACTTGATAAACTCAATTATATCTATTTGTAGTTCTATTTTTATTTTTCATTAAGTATTTTACATTTAATTGGAAAAATTTGATACCATCATCATTTGGCGTCCCATAAGGGAAAAGCCTAGGCAAATTTTGCCCATTGCTCTAACACCAAGTGGTTTAACATGAGTTGTTGGTCATGTGAGAATGAAGAGAAACATTATTCTGTGGAAATTCCCAGAGTTTGGTGGCTGCTCCGGGGACGAAAATTATGGTACCTGCTACCACATTATATTGAATCCCTGTATATGGGAGATTATGGAAAACCGCAACCGGTAAAGCCATATCAGAAAATTTGAGGCTGCTCCTGTCTGCGGTGCCCGGGAAAATTTGATAACTTTTACAAAAAGTTTTGTCTCAAAGATAAGAGTATGGCATTGTATTTTGAAACTATCTATTAATATTCGACGTCTTATTCTGTTATATATATATTATCTAATTTCCGTATAATATGCACGTAATATGATCGTCCCCGGGCACTGATTGCGTAATTGATAATTGAATACATCCCATGCGTAAAATAAATCCTTTAACAAATAATCTTAATATTTTAACACTAGAATTCACATGAGCGGTCATTCTGACCTGACCGCTTTTGAAACTTTGATCACCCACTACATCTTTATTTTCCAAAATTTGACAATTTCGTACCAAAAATTTTGTTTCATTTATCTTAAAGTGTAAAATATCATCTGCCCCATCTGGGATGGGGGAGGGCCGAGTGGAGGGAAGGCATAGGTGGTGGAACTCAATAGATTCAAGTTACTTGAGCCCTCAAATATTTTTGTGAAGCATGCCCCCAATAATTCATGAACAGACAAAGCGATGCTCCCCGGCACGCTTTATTTAATCTATTATAAGCAAGATGTCTCTGTCATTCCTAGTAACCCTTAACTGTTTTGCCTCATCAAAACTCCTGTGCAGGAGTTAAGGGTGGGTGGAGCAATTTACATTCCGAAATTCTGAAAGCAATGTAAATGTGAAAAATATAAACATGAAATTTCTTCACGGGGTTTGGGTTCCCGTATTCATAAAAACTCCCATTATGGCAATATTTCAAGATAGGCAACCCTAGTTTTTATGGGGCTTGTTTTAATCCAAAAATAAATCTACATTTACAGCTGTATCATGTATTTTTACAATGGCGGACATTTTGACCCCTTCGGTACCGTAATTCTTGGACGGGTGGAAATTCTGGTGAGTTCCTAACAATAATGTCGATGTCTTATTTGTCACACAAAAAAAAAGAACTAAACATTCAAATTATTAGTGAATGATACTGTTTCTATTCCAAAAAAAGAAAAATTCCGGATCCTGAAAATGGGGGGGGGGGGGTAATGAAGTTTCAAAAACGTATGAGGAGGATTGAAATGATATAGGGAATGAAAACGTCTGGCCCGAGGGCCGAAGTCTAGTCCTGACTCAAAATCACGGATGAATACAAACTCTTCACCTGTTCGTGCGTAATTAATGTTGAATTGTTCATCGTGAAATGCGCAGCTCTCTATCTTTAAGGGGGGGCAGAGTGTTGTGCCTTTTTCTAAGACGTATTTTTTGATCCTTTACAGAGAGGGAGAGAGATTTATGTGTTGGCGTGGTTGTGTGGAACAATCATTGGCATATGGAAGGAAAGAGATGAGGATGTGCCCGGGCATCCTTCCCTGGGAAATCGAGGAGTTGAGAGAGGAAATAAAAACCAACATCTCTCGGCTTGAGCGCCATCTGTCGATCCCTTGCACCATCATCATCATGGCGTCTGCGCTGCTGATCTCTCTCACCGTTTGATGGCCCCTAGATACCTATTTCCTTCTCTGTCTTCTTCTTCTTTCATAAATGTTTCTTTTAAATAATATATAAATTGCAAGTCCGCCTGCAAGTTTTCTTTCCCTCTCGTTATTTCTCCCCAATTGAGTTCGTTCCTCCAGACACCCTCCCTATAATAACAATAACAACACACAACAACAATATTATTATTCTTTCCGGTCCTGACATCCATCATCAGCAGGTGAGTGAAGTTTCCGTATTTTCATTTTGCGAAATGTCAAACGTCCTTCAGTCGCACGCACACACACATTGGCGCATAAAACGCTCCGAGTACCATGTGTAACATTGATTACATCGGAAATGAATGTCACGCAGTTGTTTGCTGAAGTCGGTGATGCACATTAATTAGTGCTGTAATGAGCAAACAGCTGGCGTAATGACCTTTAATGCTTTTTGCCTGATATTTACGTGCATCGATTTGTTTCTAGTAAATTATCGCGATCGAGCATAGTTATACATTTTTACTGCTTTGATCAGTATTCCCCACGAGAATGTTTCCACGCAGTGTTTTTTTTTTGGTTTTTTTTTCAATTAGCACTTATTCTAGAACACCTAAGTCAAACACCGAGCCAGGGATCGAACCCCACCTTCACCCCAGTGGTGGACGGCTGAAGTTGTTCCCCGTTTAAAAATCTTGCCACAGAGAGCGACGGGCCTACAACGGTACGAATATCCAATCATTACACTTCACTCACCCTTTGAATTAGAGATGGCAGCACTGAAAAATCAGACACAACACTAGATACGCATTCACACTGTTAGGTATACACACTCACACTTTGTTCCAGAATCTGCCATGAAGCTGGGCTGGAAATGATCTCGTAACCAGGATAAATTCGGTGGCAGAGTCCAGAAAGTTCATTCATTCAGCCAAACACTGAGAAAACCAATAGCCGTTCGATATAATTTCACTTAAATTTCCGCTTAGTTCTGAAACACATCCCCGCAGACGTCTCAGCAACTTCTTGCGCGACCCTTGAGGTCCACGGACCACTATTTGAAAACTAGTGATCTACACTGTTGTAAACCACGCATCCATACAACATTGAATATTGATGAAATAATCATAGAATAAATAATAATTGTATGGTCAGGCTTACTTATTCCAGTCAGGGCCGTCTCAAGAGCATCTTGCCCCCGGGCCAAGTGCTTTTTCTGACGCCCTACCTGGCGAATTCTAGAAAATTTCAAACAGACCTCACGTTTATGAGGCCCCCGGGCCGTGCCTGGGTGGACCCATGCGTTAAGATGGCACTGATTCCAGTAAGTCGAAGTTTCGATTGCTTTCTATAATAACCATGTTTCAGCTGAAGGTGAATGAGAATAATATGCACATGATGAAACACGTTTTACTTAAAATATTTACGAGAGCTTCACGTTTAACCGGAGAAGGTCTACCTGTTGCATCACAAAGCATTTCGACACGAGAATCATAACACTAATAATCCTGGGATTGAAAAATGCCTGATCCTAACGTTTTTTCTTTTTATAACTAAGTTGTTTTTCGCAAATAAAACAGTATCACACAAATTAAATTTCTTTTTACAATACAATGGGTGCATTAACTTTGACCCGTAGGCACGAGCGTCCGAAGTATTTCAGACCTATGGGTGCTCGTCTTGATCTTTATACAGTAGATTTTTATTGCTAAAATCGATAATGGGGGGGGCGAGGGGTGCTCGAACCAGTGCTAAAAGCTATCGTGGGTGATCGAGCCGAGCGCGCATAGCACCCCTGGTTCCGATGCCACTGCTCGTAGGCCAATCTGGCTTATTTGAGAATATGGATGCCGAAGAAATCTGTCAAATGAAAGCATAGGTAACCTACGAATGGTTACTATCGTTCATAAAGACCTTTGTACGAATTGAAAGAGGTACAGGGTGAACATAAATTTCTCCTATTCTCTGAGCTGTCTACAGCCTTAAAAATCTTCATCTAAAAACTATGAAACTTTGCGAACATCTAAATCAGGGGTGCACAACCTCCGGTCCATGGGCTAAGTGCCGAGGGGTTCCATCCGAACAGTGAAATGGTTGTGCACCCCTGGTCTAAATGAATTGATAGGGGAATAACTTTTTCCAATCCTCCCTAATGTACTGTACGCAGGTCTGAAAATCACCGCACAGGTTTCGGTGCAAAATTAACGTGTTTGTAAAAGAGTTCTACCAGCAAAGCACGTTCTTGTTAACTTCTACTCCCAAATGAAGAAATCAGAATGGAAATTATTATTCTGAAAACACTTAGATACCCTTGCCCTGAAACTTGATCAGTTTGGTCACATTTTTTCCCGACAATTAGCACGTACAGGGCGATTTACATGGAAAACACCCTCTATAGGTGAATTGTGAAACTTGTTTTTCCTCGCTTTTATATACTTCCCCACCCTTCCATCGAGACATTCTTAAAGTTTCATAGTCCTTTCTGATCATTATTTATGACCGTAGGTTGCTCAGAGCAGGTGACTTTTAATTATATCACCCTGTATGTTTTATACTGATTACATGAAAAGTTTTTCCTTTAGAATTTGGCTTTGAAAATTAGTTTATCTCTTTCATGGCTATCAAAAACATTCCTGGACGAAAAATACTCACAAGTCAGAAAGTTTGTGCACCCATGTTTTAAACACACAAATATAGGGCGAGGTGGCGTGGGGGGGGGATATCTTCGACCCGCAAAGGGGATTCCATACGGCCCGCGAAAAAGCATAACACAACCTTTCAATTTGCCTGATCAACAGGTGTGCGTTGCGCCATACAAATCAACGTGAACAAGAATGGCTAAGCTTGTCTAAAGCTGTCTACTCTTGTCATGTCTAAACGGTGTGCGCCAAGCCATAGTGCGATAAGTACACAAGTATGTGGCCCGCGAGCGGTAGCCATCTCGATTTTATCATAGCCTCTTCAGTCATATCTAGAACTGAAAAGGTTGTGCAGCTCAGTTTTAGAGCATCATTTCACAACCCTGCAAATTATGATATCTTAATAGACGTTATCTTAAGGAATACTATATATCTTAATGAAGTCGTTTTTAGTTGTATTAACACCTTTCACCTCAAGCATAAATGATTAGTGGTAGTACACGGCTATTATTAGAGGATATTCAGCCGAAACTACAACTCCTTCACAGTCAGCTTTATTCCTCCCACCCACTATACTTCACATTTCTCTGCAATACACGTGCACGAAACCGAAACTACGTATATCCAGGTGTGTTGAGCATCATCCGATTCCTGTACAATTATGTGAAATTACTATCATTATTTATCTGTAACGCTACGAATGTGTTTATTTTCTTTGGTTAGTTAACGATGGCTTTTATTTTGATTGTGGTTATTTTGTTTTTTTTTCTTCTTTGATTGTTCATCGCAGAAAATGAACGGAATACAGTTGCAGTTGGTAAGACCTGCTCGATATAATATAATAATTGATCTCCTTTCGCTCCTTTATTATATTATTATTATTTCATGTTTCTCTCTCACCTATTTTTACCCGATTCTCCTTTTTTTCCGCTATTTGCCCTGCTTGTTTCGATGTTCACGGACCCTCTTCGGAATCTATGTGTGCTGTAAGGAAGCCTCAAAACTGGGCCTTCATTCCCATATCTTTGCTTTTACGCCCTCGCATAATAATATAAAACTATAATATCGAATTATAATTGCTGAATGGTTATTAGCTCTGTTAAGAATGGAGCCAATGACGTGGAATGTGTGCAGTGCCCAAGCTAGGACTTTAGTCAGCCAGCATGCTGTCTCTGGACCTGTTATTTTACTTACATCGATGTACGCATTTTTTTTTTCTTTTTTGCTTGTTACGTTATGCACTGCAAACATATTTTATGTTTCTGCTTCCATCCTTGCTATGTGTAAACCTATATTACATTGCAACCATCGGCCTCACGATGTTAGCGTTTGTGTAAATATCCAATATTCACTATCAGTATATATGAATGAAAAATTCAGTATGTATTTCTTCCGCTAGTATGCAACAACTTCATAAATTTGCTTTTGGTAGGTATTAAGAGACACGAACGTTTCTATTTAGACATTGAATTGATGTGCTACGTCTGTCAAAAGTTTTGCGATATATTTTAGTCACTTTTTACGCGTTAATTTGTGGCAAAGGCAAGTTCATGAAGTAGTTGGTAAAGCGACTGGGCAGAAAAATGTCAGACTTGGGGCTAACTGTTTTACCGCACACCAACTCCGGTTATATCGTCATACAGCACTTTACTACCTATCGAGTTGGGTGGGAAATGAAGACGTCATCCATCGTGGTGACCCCAGGTTCGATAGGAAAACATACTTTGGCTAGTTCTTGTCCACTGGAAGCTACTTCGAGCGGTAAAAAGTCCAGTGTATGCGCAATAGCACCATATCATACAAGCGACGCGATTTGTTATTGCTCGTCGTAGCTTTCAGTGGACGACCAGCTTTAAGTTCACTTGAGAATATCCGAGTGCTATTCATCGGATTTGTGTCTATGATATGGCTCAAAGCCTCGGAATCCAAAGTTTTTGAACTAAGTAACCTTGACTCATCGCGAGGAAAACTTTGTGAACCCGTGGGTGATGTGTATATGCGTATAAAAAATGCGTTTTCACCTTTTTTGGAGCGCGTATTTCAAGTTGCTTCTATTGCGTTATAGTCAAAGAAAGTCATGAATGGAAAATGATCGAATTCTCATCTTTGTGCCTATCAGATATCACATGGGCCATCTAACAGCGTGACAAATACCGCAATGAACTGCGAACATAAGCATTTCTTTTTGCAGTTTGCCCTTGGGGTTCATTCATGCGCAAGTAGAACTTTGCTAAAACGGCTGAATTAAAGAGTTAAAGTTAATGTTTCAACAAATGCAATCCTAGATTTAATTATTACGTATATACATGCATATTCCCGTGAAGAAGGAATTTCCAACCTATTTCTTGCGAGTAACGATCTAAATCACCCAAAAGTGCTCGATGCTTCTGCTCAATCTTGTACTCTCGAGGTATTTCGCCTAAGCGTGATCAAACCATATTCAAATTGTATTCAAAGGTTAGCATTAAGCTGAATTAATTTCAAGTATTGGCTACTATAGTTCCTTACATGGGTACTCTTCTTCTGATAATAGGTATAGACCGGGTGTTTTCAACTTTTTTTGAGACTCGCTCTCCTATTACACTCAGCATCAGAAGGACACACATACCACAACTTTGGCATGTGCTCTAATTGAGATAAACAGCGAGAATTCGTTCGTATTTGTCGGTTTGATAGGTTTCGATAATGATAAGAGCGCAGATTCGAGCACCACCGCCACCATAGAGCACTGTTTCCTATTGTACCTTTTTATACGTATTAATAATTTCCATGCCCTTGTTACCGTGGGTCACCTCGCTGTTCACGGTCAAAAATGCGGAATTTTCGACTCATCATGGTAAAATACCGTAATAATAATAAAAAAAAAAATTCTCTCAACACAACATTTTGCAGGATTCCCTCTCGATGGGTGCCTTGACGGACATGTCCCTTCTTCAGATTTTCTGAGAGAATTTGCCATTTCGTAATACGATCAAGACCAATAGAATTATCTCAAAAGAAGCTTTAATATTTGAACAGGAAATATTTTCCTCTATAAGCTTATTTGAACGCAAAAGTTCTTGGAAATCGTAAAGCGAAGATTGAAACAAAAGGCACACAGAGAGAAAGAGACTTCCCAATGAACATTTAAGTGGGCGCCGGGGCAACCGGGGTGGTTGCCACGACAACATCAGCAGCAATCTTTGTCTCGCGACGTCCCTTGTGTGTGTATGAGAGAGAAACAAAATATCACAGACAGACGAACGCAGAGAGACGCTTCCCCCTATTTTCCTTATGTGTGTGCTGCTCCCCATCATCTTCTGATAAAAGTTTCATAATTAGAAGGAAAACGAAAAGTTAATTACAACAACTACGACTACTCTGTGTCTCCGGGAAAATAACTAACGGTGACATTGCCGAGGAGTTTTTGACATCGCAGTCATCTTCGGTGACGCTTAAAAGCCTTGAAGAAGCACGTTCGAAACGTTTCCGATTAAAAAAAAATAACAAAACAAATAAAAAACCTCATTTAACTTCCTTTTAAAACGTCATCTCGCAGTTTATTTCCGGTAGATAAATCGCAACGTTGTTCAATTGTGAAAATACTAATGCGGATGTTTTCACAGACAGGTGCTAAAATGGCTAATACGGAGTGGTAAATAGGGAAAATAATCATTTGTGATCTTAATCTCGTTATTGGCATCGATCGGAACATAAGCATGAAATATATGGTGAGCGAGAGCAAAGAGAGAGAAAAACATAGAGAACTTGTTTGAATTTATTTCAGTAGCATTTGGACTTGATATTACGTCCGTGATCGTAAGTGGGTTGAAACAGCCATCTAATTTCTTCAGGTGCTAGCGGATACTGTCTATGTACGGGCCAACTTCGAGGCACGAATATGTGAGCCCCTCTGCTATTTGAAATAAGTCTAGCCGCAGAGAACAGATAGACCTGCAACACGATATTCACATAACATGAAACAATTCAAGAATTTCAAGAATTTATCATATTTACTTCGAAATGTGGAAGACAGATGGCAGCAACAGCAAGAACACAAAAACAACCAAGCCTCTTACAACATAATACGTTAGGGACCTCGTATACACATACACATGCTCCAATTCGTTAGAAGTTTCACAGCAAAAATCACTATATATAAATCCTTCCTCCTTTCAAAATACCATATATACACTGAAGAGCCAAAAAAACTGGTCACCTGCCTAATATCGTATAGAGCCCCGCGAGCCCGCAGAAGTGCCGCAACACGACGTGGCATGGACTCGACCAATGTCTGAAGTAGTGCTGGAGGTAATTGACACCATGAATCCTGCAGGGCTGTCAATAAATCCGTAGGAGTAAGAGGGGGGTAGAGATCTTTTCTGAACAGCACGTTGCAAGGCATCCCAGATATGTTCAATAATGTTCATGTCTGGGGATTTAGGTGGCCAGCGGAAGTGTCTAAAGTCAAAAGAGTGTTCCTGGAGCCGCTTTGTAGCAATTCTGGGCGTGTGGGGTGTCGCATCATCCTGCTGAAATTGTCCAAGTCCGTCGAAATGCACAATGGACATGAATGGGTGCAGGTGATCAGACAGGATGCTTACGTACCTGTCACCTGTTAGAGTCGTATCTAGACGTATCAGGGGTCCCATATCACGCCAACTGCGCACGCCCCATACCTCACAGAGCCTCCACCAGCTTGAACAGTCCCCTGTTGACATGTAGGGTCCATGGATTCATGAGGTTGTCTCCATACCCGTACACGTTCATCAGCTCGAAGCAATTGGAACTGAGACTCGTCAGACCAGGCAACGTGTTTCCAGTCCTCAACAGTCCAATGACGGTGTTGTCGGGCCCATGCGAGGCGTACACGAGTAAGGGTACACGAGTGGGCCTTTGGCTCCGAAAGCCCATATCGATGATGTTTCGTTGACTGGTTCGCACGCGGACACTTGTTGATGGCCCAGCATTGAAATCTGCAGCAATTTGCGGAAGGGTTGCACGTCTGTCACGTTTAATGATTCTCGTCAGTCGTCGTTGGTCCCGTTTTTGCATGATCTTTTTCCGGCCGCAGCGATATAAAATATACGACATAAAAGCGTTAGAGCCACGCATATATAGCACGCATGCCGGAACGTGTTAGAAATTCCGCAGAGGAATGCGTACGAGGTGTATGCATGATCAAGGAGCAAAAACATAATATTTTTAATGAACGTTATGAAATATAATCGGCAATACGGGAAGGATTCCGTACCCTAGGAAATGAAAAGAGTTAAACTTTGATATAAGAGACGTTAGACGAAGTTCTCTCTGTCTAGAGCAAGAGACTAGGTCAGTGAGTGATCAAAAGAGTGACCTATAAAGTGTGTAAGCATTAGAGTGACCAAAAGGATGACCTATCGAGTGTTAAGCGTGGAAGTGATCAGAAGAGTGATTTGAAGAACAAGTTGCCAGGCCAGTGCGAGACTGGAAGAGTGACCAATACAGGGTGTAAACATGGATAGTGCACTTTGGAGGGACGAATAGAGTGACCTAGAACGTGTGCAAGCATGTGAGTGATCAAAAAGTGATGTAGAGAATGTATGACCATGGGAGCGACCAATAGAGTGACAGAGAGCAAAGGACCAGCTGAATGAGCGACCAAAAAAGTAGCGGGCGTTATAGCCGAGGGTGACAAATTTGAGTAATGAGTAGTCAAGAAAAAATATATACTGTAATGGGAGCAGGGGGCGGTAGAATTTTTGTGTAGCCTACACGTGCCAAAACCGTAAATCCGCCTGTGCCAATGCGATACATCAGTTTCACTATCGACCACCAGAAAATGAATTAGAAAGATAAAGAAATCGTTTGCACTCGCATAGAAAGGGAAAAAGACCAAATGCTTCTCGTAATTCAATGCCTTTCGCAACAGCATCACAATGTTCTTCTATGTGTTTGACTCGTAGCCGAGACAACCAAGACGCACGTCACCGGGTGGCACCCAAACACACATCAGAGAGAAATAAATAAGTAAATAATTGCCATTAACAGTGATTGAAGAAAAGGAAAAGAAGCTTCAAACGTGTGTGTGTGTGTGGATATTATTAGTTTTCCTTCAATTCAGAGCATGCGTTAAATTTTGAAGCAGTCTCGAATACACTTTCGTTTTCTGAAGGTCACAAGACCTAGTCCTAATTCATCGAGGTCAGTTTACTACTAGAAAAGGTAAGTTGCGTTGGATTATTTTTCTTGCCTGTACTGACAACGAATGCGCGTATATCGGTGAGAGTGCTGCCATCTAACTTCGGATCCGGAAGATAGAAATAGGCAATTAGTGAACGTTTGTGAATGTAGTTCTTATAACCGTGGCTCTCGCGAGATTTCATTCTTGAACTGAGAAAAACATCAGTCCGAGCAGAATTTCTTATGATTTTTAAATCTTATGTCATTTCCCACGACTGGCCTACCAAGGATTCTCGTTCACTAAAAAATTGGGTTAGGCTGCGTCATAAACGCGGCAGTCGCGTTTTTTTGTGCTTTCACAATCGCTTGGTAGGTACTGACATAATTTACAAAGCGTAAAACAATGAATCTGTTGCAAATCACGGCAACGAACCTAGTGGCCAATATATCGAAACCGATGCGATATTATTGGATATTTTTGTAATATGCATCTAACGATACCATTGATTTTGACTTGCGAATCCTCCCAATATCGTCAGATGTAAAAGACGTATTCACGTCAATAATTGTGTTATTAGCATAGGCGGAGGTGGGCAATCTCCTCCCACCCGTTCGAAGAACCTGTATCCACTTATGCAACACGACCACTTTATGGGTACGAACATTGCGCACGTTGGTTTCCGATTTTGCGAGTCGGCGCCGTTACGACTGCTTAAAAACTTGAAATTTAGGTTTTTAACCAATAAGCAAGCAACGGTGCCAATTTGCAGTATCGGAACACTATGTTCGTACCCTTAGGGTCCTAAAGGCACCAGAATCAGAGTTATTAGTTTCGAAACCCGGATGGAATAAAGGATTGTTCCGGATAATTTTCCACAAGACTCCGGGATTGCAAAAACAAGAAGCGGTTCGACGGACAAACACAGATTTATTTACAGAACAGCAATTTACACGTATTTACAGGCTAATCAGAGAGCTAACAACTTTCTCTCAACGTTCAAACACATCTGACTGAATCTCCTTGTGCCTGTCTAGCCTGCCATCTTGTGAGAGCCGCACTATTCATAACCCCGACAGAAACTTCGACAAATAGAACAATCGACAAAATTCTATCTTACATTTTCCTAGTCGGCGGCGCTACTGTATGGAGGATTTGGACCACTGTCTGGAGGGGCGGGTCTTTCTAGAATGTTCCCGCCAATTCTCTGCCAATCGCATACCTATGCGCTAGATCGAAACCGGTATCAACTGATTTCGACATTTTGAGAGCCATCAGAAGAAATCGCGCCATCTATCGTCGATAGTTCGTAACATTGCCCTCTCTTAGAATTGTTCGTCCCGACAATAAAGTCCTCAAATCGGCGGGTTGTCACTGCGGTAAGAGGCCAGTCTGTTGAAGTGGACTACCTTGCACTTCGAGGATGGCGTCTTCTGGATCCGAGCTACGACGTCGTTCATTCTCTTCATAACTCCTTCCCATGACGTCTGAAGTTTCGGGCACAGTCCTTCCTGGCGCTTCGGGTTCCAGAGCCAGACGAGGTCCCCTTCCTTGAAGTCATGAGTCGTGGCCCTCGCACCGTAGCGGTTCTTCATCTTTTCGAGGCCGAGGGTTATCCTGTGTCTGGCGATTCGATGCATGTCCTCGAGGCGCTCCTGGAGTCCCTGGACGTGTTCTTCCGGTGGAAGAGCAGCATCTACCGGTCGCCGGAACATCAGATCACCTGGCTTGCGAAGGTCCTGTTCCATCAGCGATGGCGAGTATCCGGTGCTCACGTGGGCGGTCCTCGGTAGCGGTCGTAGGATGTTCGGGGCGATTCCTTTGCGGGCGGCGAAAGCGTCGCAATTCTTGCACCACTCGTGTACATCGGTCCTGGATTTGTCCCAACAGAATCGTTCGCGGACCTTCTGGAGAGTCTTGATCACGCCGAAATGTCCACCGGTCGGGCTTTCGTGCAATTCTTTCAGCACATCTTTCACACGGCTCCTTGGCAGGACGAGTTGCCACCGGAACGTCTTTCCACCCTCCGACTCCCATCTGCGGTACAGCACGCCATCTCTCATCTCCAGAGAGTCCCATAGCGCCCAGTATCTCTTGGTCGTCGGACTGGAAGAGGCGACGTCTTGCCATGTCGGCTTATTACCGGTGGATTCCTTCAACTCCATGATCGGTCGTATGTCGGGATCTTCTAGCTGGGCCTTCCGGGTAATCTTGTCGCTCCAAGGATCGTCACTTGAGACTTAAGATGTTATCCGTCTCACTATAGGGCTCACCGGTCCACATTCTTCTGCCTTGGGGCAACGACGACGGTTCCGTGGACCCGGTCCTCTTGTCAGGGCGTCGGCATTTCCATGCGCATTCTCTTTACGAGGCCGGATCGTCCTCTTCCTGCCATCTGACCCTCGTGAGAGCACAGTCCTGGTCCTGCCATTGGTCTTCCTTGCATCGGCGATGCACTCTTTTTCCGCCTTTGGAATGTCTATCACTTTCCTTGGAGGTACATCGTCACGACCACATCTGAGCAGGGCGATACGCTCCTTCGGCGTATGCAGCTGGTCATCCCTCATGTCCAAGGAAAATCCGTGTTTCCTCAAGAAGTCCACTCCGATGATGCACGGATCCCTTATGTCTGCCACGAAGACGGTGTGTCGATAGGTGACCGTGGCGAACTTCAGTGAGACTTCCAATTTTCCGCGCACAGTCATTTTCTCACCCGTGACTGTCTGCAGCGTCAACGATAGTGGTACGTAGAGAAGTCGTTGCTGGAATTTCCGAGCCAGGTCCGTCCTGACGATGCTCACGTTGGCTCCGGTGTCGATGACCATCTTGCACGGCAGTCCATCAATCTCGCCTCTTACGTGGAATCCGTGGTCTCCTCCGTGCAGCTGTGAGACGTGGTACACTCGGCATGGCGCATCTTCCGTACCGGTAGCTGTGGCTGCGCATGCGCTCCGTAGGTGGCCTTTTCCGTGGTGTTTCCAGGTTCCCAACGACTTGTCTTTCTGGGTCCCACGATCGCTCTTGGCACTCTTCAGGAGATCTTTCAGCTATCTGATGATGTTCGCCCTGGTATCCTCCGCAACCGAGCCTCGGGCCACTCGGTGCTCTCCCCTCGAAGCTTGACGGACTGCCTCGTACTTCATGGCGTAGACGAGAGCACTTTTCACGTCCTTGTACTCGCCCAGGCGCAGCGCCTGCTGGATGTCGGGGTTCATGACGGAGTCGACGAAGGCTTGTAGGGTCAGCCCGTTCCTGATGTCCGGCGGACAATCGGAGTATGCCAACCGCGAGAGTCTCTCGATGCAGCCTGTGGAAGTCCTTGAGGTAATTTTTCCGAACCTCAGGTCCAGTGCGTTCGTAAGAGCTTCATAGCTGGATCGGTCCTCGGCGGCGAGCATCTAAAGCACCTCGGCGGCCTCATCTCGGAGAGAGGCAGCTAGGTGGAAGGCCTTAAGCATACAGTCCCATCCGTTCGCAGAAGCGATCATCTCGAGCTGGGTCCTGTAGATCGACCACGATGTCCTGCCGTCATATGCCGAGGACTTGATGTTCTGCCGGTTGACGTCAGCTATAGTTGGCAAGAGAAGGTGGGCATCCGCGGAAGACGTTGGCTCTTGGATTTTCTTCTCCAGTTCCAGTATTCTTTTTGAGAGCTTTTCGTCGACAGCATTCACCTATTCAGTGATGGAATTCATTTCTTGAGAGAGTTCTTCTTTTACTCCAGCGACGGCAGTGGCGATGTCATCCTTCACTCCAGCAATGGCAGTGGCGATGTCTCCCTTCACAGTGGCCACATCCCCTCTAATTTCAGCGATGGAGGAGTTGACGACGGTAACATCCCCTTTGACTTCGGCGATGGAGGATTTGATTGTGGCGACATCCTCTTTGACAGCGGCGATAGAGGAGTTGACGGCAGCGATGGACGAGTTTATCTCGTTCAGAATGCCCATTTTCATCTGGCCCATCACAGACATCAGTTGGTTCAGCTGTTCTTGCATCTCATCCATGCCCATTCTTCTCGTTTTCATGCAAGTCTTGAATTATCCCACTTCTGACACCAAATTGTTCCGGATAATTTTCCACAGGACTCCGGGATTGCAAAAACAAGAAGCGGTTCGACGGACAAACACAGATTTATTTACAGAACAGCAATTTACACGTATTTACAGGCTAATCAGAGAGCTAACAACTTTCTCTCAACGTTCAAACACATCTGACTGAATCTCCTTGTGCCTGTCTAGCCTGCCATCTTGTGAGAGCCGCACTATTCATAACCCCGACAGAAACTTCGACAAATAGAACAATCCACAAAATTCTATCTTACATTTTCCTAGTCGGCGGCGCTACTGTATGGAGGATTCGGACCACTGTCTGGAGGGGCGGGTCTTTCTAGAATGTTCCCGCCAATTCTCCACTTAAGCACTTAAGTGACCCGCGGGACATCTACATATTACTAAAGGGACCCACGGTGCTGTTTGACATCACTTAGGCGGCTTCTGCCACATTCCCAGATTACTCAATGACCCACGGCATATTTATAGATCACTTGGGTGACCTGGGACCAGATTCCAGAGCATTTAAGTGATCCTCGGCACATTTCCAGATCAGTTTAGTATCCCGCATCACTTGAGTGACTTGTGTTGCTGTCACCGAAGGGGCCCGCGGGACATTTTTTTCAGAACACTTAATTGGCCCCCGACACATTCCCTGATCACTTAAGTGACCCGCGAAATGTTTACAGATCACTTGGGTGGCCTGTGACCAGCTTCCAGAGCACTTAGGTGGTAGGCAACACATTTCCAGATTACTTAAGTGACCTGCGGTGAGGTCCCAGATCACTTAATAAAGTGGCCGGCACTCCCCCATAGGTTGAGCTCCACGGGTCAGGGCACAGTTCTGGAAGGCCAGACAAATGTCCAAGTCAGGTTTTCGAATCTAGGCGTGTTTTATCGGCGCGTTAACCAATCAATAGCTAGTGAACTGAAAAACACTTCGCTGCATGAAAAGCTGAAATGAAGGGAAAAATTTAGAAAAAAAAATGACGTCACTTTTCAGATGTTTTCTTTGTATATATATATATAAAAAGAGTAACAAAGAAAACGAGACAGTTGGAAGATGTGCTCATAATGGATTCAACACGTGGAGAGGTTATTGGAAGAAGCTAGAGAAAGCCTTTCGTTGCTCTCGGTCAATATAACATTACACGTGCAGAGGTTCACTTTCGTGCGTGGTCTGCTATTTGTTTTGACAACGATGTATACTAATTTCGTGAAGCGTTTCCTCGCAAAATGTCTGCTGGTATGTCTACCTCTGAATTGTTATATTTGATGCTACCCACATCACAGTGCATATCTATTAATTTATTACTTGAGTGTTTGAAAACCGAGAACACAACGCGTCCTGAACCTATTTCGATGACATTCGACACCTCGGCTGTAACGCCAATAAGAGTAGGTCTAACGATCGATATAAAATAATTCTAATGAACCCCCTTTAACGTCAACAAAATGCAATGACCTTGGATAAAACGACACATTTTTCAGAATTTTTGCATTTTGTATTTTAAACGTATGTCGATGAAATGTTTGCCGGCGTTTTCTATTGAAAAATATGACACTATAACAACGAAACAGGATTCGTTGCATGATTGCGATCATTGTTCGGGTTTCTATCCATTATGCGTAGGAGCGTTTACAGAATTCTCGGAAGCCATGGGTCCCCCTATTGATTTTTTTTCCCATAGAAAGAAGATTGAGATCCTAGACTCTCTCCAATCTATGCATTTGTCATTTGAGCTATGTTTTTGAAGGGACTTGAATTAGTTTTAGGGCTTAGTTGAAATGATAAACAAGCCCATTGAATGTTGTTTTTATCTCTGAACAAAGACCATCCAGAATTGATGCACGCTATATTTCTGTAGCATTTTACAGTCAAATTCGGTTATAACTATGTTGAAGGGGGTTTAACAGCACGAATTGTGCTGAATAGTCGCGAACGGCGAGGTTTTTAAGATATAAAGGAAAGATATATATACCTTATAATTATATATCCTATTAGTCGGTTATTCAATCCTTATATAAATGATGCAGAAATGAGCAAAGCTCGCATCTTCAGGCGAGGTCTTCGTATTAACCCTTTCCGTGGCACCACAGTAGAGAAACTAAACCAAACCCCCCCTCAATAAAATGTCTTTTTTTAATGTCAATGTCATAGGCTTTCTTATTTTGAGCAGGTGCTAAATATTGGAATGTATCGGGAAAAAAGTTTCATTGAGAAATCGGCTTCACAAAATATCTGGGCTTGAAAATGCTGAAATAAGATGCTTTCAGGGAAGCGAGATAACCTCGTCAATGCCGCTTAACCCTTGGCGACAATCCCGAGATATCTCGTCGAATTTGATCTGCTTTATTTCGCTCACCATAATCGAAATATCGCAGCTTCTTTAAAATGCCTCGAAGTAATTTTTACAGTAAAACGTTTTTCATCTCCCCGTCCAATCAATCGACTGCCGGTGGGTGGAATCAGCTCTTGTTCAAGGTTAGATATGAGAAAGAGCGAGAAAAAGACTGGGGGTTTCCGTTTAGCACTTTATATGCTCAGTATAGATAATAGATTTTTTTCCCCCCAAAAGTCTCTTCCTAGAAAGCTACACACGTCATAGCAGGTGTTTTTGTATCATAGTGAGGGAAGTAAAAGCAATGGGCGTATAAATTCTTGGAAATAGGTGGCAATTTGTGGATTTTTCACAATTTCAAATGTGGCAGTTATAATGCGGATCAGGAAAATTATGAAAACCGCTTTAATTGTTGAGGTGAGCGGAACGCATCTTTGAAATTTATGTTGGTATTTAAAAAAGTATGTATTTTCACCCTCAAGTATTTCTCGATTCGATGTAGGTTCTGAAGTGAATTCTAGAACCTCCTCCCTTCAAGTAATAGGCAGAAATTAAAGGTCTTAGTCAACATTCACATCCCCGCACCGATACTCGCTATGGATACAAAGACCAAAACCTGCATTGATCGGGATCAGCTCCCCCTAGGAACTGGATCAGAAGTTCTTAAGTGTTTCTGTTCCGCAGACCATTTGTGACAGACACGAGGGCCTTCGATTCTTCCCCCCCCCCCGTTTCCAATGAAATGAAATCCACGCCCCCCCCCTTTTCTCCTGCCGATAAATTTCGTGGACTCCAGTGTTGATAAAATTAAGTCCACGGAACCCCCTTAATATTCGGTATATAGCACCATTGAGTTGCTTTCTTGCCCAAATTCACAAACCTTTTGAAATCTCAAAGGACCCCCTGGTTAAGAACCCCGCAATAAATGGAAACTGAGCGACGATCGGCAGTCAACGAATTCTTATTGCTATAATTATCGAGAGAAAAAGAAGCTAGCATTTAATCAACGTATTGAGCCTGAAATTACAAGTATTTCTTGGGTAAAAAACACTACGAGAACGAAATCGCTGGAAAATTTGTCGTTACATCCGAGTTCGTTGACTTTAAAAGCGTGGCTCGTTAACGTAGGGACGAAATCAGAAAGAGGCAAAATGCTCAACTGGCCCGGATGGCAAACCGCAGGGGGCGGTAAATTTTAAGAAATAACGATATACAATGTCATCGAATTTTACAGTATGAGAGGGCAGCAAAACCACGCCCTTCCCCCCCCCCCCAATCATGAAAATCCTAGTTACGGCCCTGGTAAACGTTCAAACTTCGTGCTAATCCACTGAGATCTCCGCTGATTGACGTTATACAACGAGTGACATTCGAGAATCGCGTTCGGGGAGATTAAGTCGATCATTTTTTTTTCTTCTAAGAGTGATAAATAATCTGTTTCTGACGGAGATGATGATAATCATGGGTGGTGATTTATTTCGTTGTGAAGCGAAGGCAGGGGAACCCCATCTCTCGCGACGGGCGATCATCAACGCCTATTTCATAATGGCGCCGCTAATAAAACAACGACGAAGGCGAGTAAATGAGAAGAAAAAAAAAACAGAAATAATTTTCACATGTTATTTCGCACTAAGAGACTTACTTGTCTTTTTCTTCTCATTCGACGCAATTGAGAAGAAATGAGATCGAGGAAGTGTGTGTGTGTTTGGTGTCTGAGCTTGGTGTGTGTAACTGACAACCCTCGTCGGTTTTTTTTTTTTTCTTCTCAAGCTCAGAGGTCAGTTCTTTTGAATAGACGGTGGTTTTAATGTATTTTCTCCTCCGATGTCGAAATAATCCCGGCTCTCAGTAAGTATTATTTATGTTTCGACCTCTATAAAAATCTAGACTTTTGTCCTTGGCTACTTTGTAGCCCAAGGGTGGCCCGACCTTTGGGAAAGTGCGGGCCGCTTCATTGGTTTGAAAACGTGTCGAGGGCCACCTTAGTGATCTAAAACACCACTGCAGGTCACTTAAATAGTCTGGAATCGTACCGCGCTTCACTAAAGTGATGTGGAACTGGTTAGGGCCTTCTTAAGAGTATGGACCTAACCATGGCAAATTTCATGCTTCGAAAATTTCAACTAGATCGCATCTTTGTGAGGTCTCGCTCTTCTCTTGAGGCCCGGGTGGACCCATGCGTTAAGATGGCACTGTCTCGGGTGGCTTAAGTGCTCGAATTGTGCCACGAATCATTTAAGTAATCCGTAAATCATGGGGGGTGAGCCCTTCCCCCAGAGTCAAAGACGGAGCAGACTGATCGAATGTTACTTCATATATACACATATACAACATCATCGTGCCACCCCAGACTTTCAAGTCTATCTCCGATTATGTTGTAAATGTGCCGCATTCTCATAAGTGATGTAGAAATGTACTGCGGGTGGTAAAAGTAATCTGTAAATGTTCTGCGGGTCCTCCCTTGAGTAATCTGTAAATGTACCACTGAGTTCATTTTTAGGTTTGATATCGCGGACCACATAAAATGACTCCGAGGGCCACGTTTCGCCCATGAGCCATAAATTGAGCAGAGCATACCATGGATTGAGCATGGCAAGTATGGTGTAGCCATACATTGTGTTCGAAGTTTTCACGACTGGAAATTTTGTAATATCTAGTGAGTCTTGCCAGGGCTACCCTTAACAGACACGAGGCCTGCTGCGGAAAAATAATACCCCCCCCCCCTTCATCATGGTACAGGCACGAAACCAAGGTCTGGGGAGGGGGACTTATTATAGTGTCCCATATGTTCGTAAATAGTTTACCAATTCCTTCAATTTTTATGAATTTATAGATTCGAACGTGGTTTGCAAAATAGGTTATTTTCATGAAGGGTATATTTTGCGGTACAGAAAACAATTCTTAATTTCCTCAATAGAAGGAGCTGAATCTTCAATCTTTTCGGTGTCCAAAACATTCGCAAAGCTTCAGTCGGCGATCCGTAGCTAAAGTAAAACAACTTCACCAATAGTGCTTCAACCACCAATGTCAATATCGCAATGAAAACCTTATGTAAGCGTCAGTGACAGGAAAATTCAGAAATGAGCTGTTAATCTTACATTCTGCGTTTTATAGGACTTGCATATTTCCAGTGGTTTGCTTCCGTGCAATGGTGTGCTTCATCTATCAACAGAAATTTGAACTATTTTTTTTTTTTTTTTTCTGTACAGAAACCTGAGAACTTTTTCGCAAAATGCATTAAAAATGCCAAATCCTTCAATTTTTATGAATTTTCAAACTATTGACGAATTTTATTCGCATATTAATGGCCATTAACGTACCGTATTTTATGGGACGCCCATTTTTTAACCTGTAATGGATTTTTGGGGTGAGGGGTCGTTCAGCCCTCATCTGGATTTAAGAAAGATAGATTTGGTTGGAATATACTGTATAACTAACGTTCGCTAATTTCTCATACAGATATTTTTAAACGTTCATGAACATTTTCATAATTACGGCGAAGATGATCATGAGTGAAGGAAATTTTTTCATTCATATTCCAACGAGTGTGGGGGGGGGGGGGCTACCAAAAGCGCAGGGTCCAGTTTCGCCGCAACTATCACTTACCTTCTTTAGTGTAGCTTTAGCGGTGCCCCATCTCACAGGGGATTGTCCACTGAAAAAAAACCGTTCTTAATAGCGGCTGCACACCACGTGAATGTGAGAAAGTAATGAGTCTATCCAGTCACGTTTGAAGTAGACATTTTAATGAATTCACCTGAAATGAAAGACAAAAAAAAAAAACCAGTATTTCACAACATAACGCATCTTATTATTAAATTTTTCTGGCATTAACACCAACCTAGCCTTGTCGTGTGAAATAATTGCGTGTATTTAATGATGATTCGTGTTGGCGATCGGATTTTCCCCGAGTCACCCTGCGCAACAAACACGCGATCACATTTTTATGAAGAAGAGGGTAATTTTCTCAAAAACTAACTTTATCCTTAATTACCAGTTTAGCAAGTTTCGTATCTTTATGAAAAGATTTAAACGCAATGCGCAATTTTTTTTTTTTGGAACAATACTGAATAATCTCAGTCATTTCATGTATCAAATTTTCAGAAGTCTAAGAAATTAAATTTGGTGGCGAGACTAATTTCTCTTCCCCACCCTAGAAATTTTATCGAAATAACCGGTTCGATTTTTAAACGAAAATGTGGCTGTACCCTACTCACTCTTGGAATAAACCGATGGCGGGTAAGTGTAGCCTACTATAACCTAGAATCTATTTCCATGAAATTTATGTAAATTAAAAATTTTGACTTGACGATGCGGGGCAATCGTACGAAGCTTCATCTGCCTTTTTAGTTAAACTACTCCTGTCCGTCCTGACCCAATATGTTCGAAACTTGGTCATGGGCGAGTAGTGTTGCCGCTCCATCATTGGCAATGATCGCCAAATGTTGGAGGCTGGAAGGTGTTGGAAGACTGGTGTCGAACAGAACCACCAGGGCCTTCCATATTCCATCCAAAATCAAAAGGGGTGCCTTCCTTCACGATTTTTCAATCCGTCTGGCCACGCACATCGGTCGAAGAACGTCAACAGTCACAACACGGTGTATTCTGGAACATTGGGGCCAGCGTGTAGCCAGCTTATTTCATTTCTTATGAAAAGAAATGAAATAAGCGCTTAATTTCAGAAAATATAGCGCATATCACATTTAAATATTTTTACTACATATATCGCTCTCATTTCGTGTATCGAATTTTCAGAAGTTTAAGAAATTGTTTGGCGACTAGTTTCTCTTCCTACTGCGAAGTTAAAGCCCTAGGTTTTGGCATACAATTGCCAAGCGTCGTACAACCAGTATTCTGCTTTTGCTTCATTGCAGCAAGAAAAATTGGAAGAAATAATATTTGTGAATGCCTATTGGACTAGGCTGAAAACGAGTAGCCCTATCTTAATGCATGAAAGCCAAAACTAAAGGCTTCAATTATTTCTAACTGAAAGGCAAAACTAAGGCTCGAAATTCCAGGATGGCTTATCCGCCATATTTGTGTGAAGCACGACATGTCATCTCTAACACCCAATTGCTGTTTCATTTTAACGATTAGAATCACTTTGAACAAAAGCAGGTTTTTTTTTCATGGCCACCAAGACGCGACAACATTGGCAATGATCATCAGATGTGAAGCTGAAAAGTATTGGAAGGCTGGCCAAAGAGAACGACGAGGACCTTCCAGCCCCAAGTCAAAGGAGACGCCTTGACTTCGCGATCTTCCGTCTAACCACACATTGGCCAACAGTCGCAACACGGAGATTGTTCTTGAAGCAAATATTCGCCAAAGAACATTAGCCAGGCTAGACCAGCTTGTAGACAGTCTACTCTGCTGGTGCTTCATTCCGGCAGAAGCAAGCAAACATTGGAAGAAAATATTTGCGAATGACCATTGGACGAGGCTGGGCGTTATTGTGACCCTAGCTTAAGCCCCTACTGCGGATTATATGTAGGAAAATATGGTTCTTGTTTAGTTCAGATTTCAAGCATGCGTTCAGCTGACATTTTCGCATACATATATGCAGGAGGGTTGTAAAAGCTTTGTTTTTTTTACTATACTCGTAAAGCGGGAAATAACCCCTTAACGATCGATGAAATATTTTTCGTCCAAACGCCAGCGGGATAAATTCAATCCAGTTCTGTTTTTTTCTCTCATCATCGTGAATCCTTGTAGTAACCCTATGAAGCTCAGTAGTTCCCCTCCCCCCCCCCCGTTTTTCCTATACTCCTGTTGGTTTTTTCCCTACATATATCTTTCTACTATACAAATGTAAGGGTGAAAGAAAATACGGAAGGTTAAAAATCGACAGTATCCTTATCTACTTATCTGTTATACTGTTTTTTCCTTTTTTTTGTTCATCTTTTTCCTTTTCTACTTTTTTCCCGTTTCCTGTTTTATGGGGCTGTTACGTTAGAACAAGGTTACCAGATTTATCGCCGGTTCATCAAATATAGAAAATCCAAATTTGTTGCCAAAACCTTGTACGTGAAGGGAGTTAATGAAGATATATCTTAACCCCCTTTGTATAAAAGCTGTTGCCGAAAAATCTTATCTGTAATAGACGTATAGGCGAGATAAATATGGTTGCCTTGTTCGCATGATAAAAAAGAGGCAAAGAAAAAAAAAACTAAGGATGGGGAGGAACAGAACAGGCAGTAGTAATTAGATAAGCGTTAGAGAGATTAGAGATGTATAGTACCTTGATTTTTCACCCTTACCTACGTGTTTTCTTTCATGTATACTATATAATAGGTGGATTTATTTGGAGAAAGATACATTATATGTAGGGGAGGGGAATGCCCTGGAAAATTAGGAAGGGGCGAAAGAGCTGAGGAGAACGGGGGAATCTTAGAAGAACAGAGAAGGGGGAACATACACAACTTTGTTTCATAGATTTACAGTAAAGCTTCACGATGAAGAAAAAAATAGATTGAAGACAAACAATCAGCTCTGGATTGGATTTATTCCACTGGCATTTGGACGCAATATTACGTCCCTGATCGTAAAGGGGTTAAGAACCAAGGTTATAACGACACCATTTTGGGATGTCTTGAATGTCGTAATAACCGAGTTTGACTGTATTCAAAAGAATTATTGGAAAACCACTACACCGATCGTTTTGAAAGAATGCGTGGCTTGTTTCCGGTACCAATTAACCATCCTCGTTGTCCAACCATATAAGATAATGATCTCCGTTTTCCATGCCGAAAATGCGTTTATTGGTGACAGTGATCAGTAGCCGTAATCCTCTCGATCGGGTTTTCATTTCCCCCCATCAGTTTTGTGGAAACCAGTAACGAGACTGCGTGTGGTGTATGTAATTGCGCGAGGAGTGATGACCGTCTCTGTGGAGTCGGTGTCCACATCATTCATAATTAGCGCCGTGTTTAAGCGTATAACAGAGTTCTCAGTCTCGGTTGGGGGATGATTTAGTTATCCGTGGATTTATGATGCTAAATAAAGCTCGTGAATTGCATCCACTTCATTTTGTGCACTTGTGTCCGTTCCGATATTACAAAAATCGTGCGGAATCTAACAATTTTCCCTCAAATTTTCGCTCTTACGAGGGTCGTTTATGAAGTAAGGTAAATCTGAGAATTTTGCAGCAAGATTGCTTTCAAATTATTTCAACCGTGAGTACCTTTTTTTTTTTTTTTTTTTTCAAACCGAGCACAACCCTAGTCTATCGCCACGGGCAATTTACTACCAATTGAGTTGTGCGTAGTCGATTTTTGACTGTGGATGAAACATGGGATTTACCAGTCAGAAGAACAGAGACTAATTAGTTATGTCCTACTTCTCGGAAATTTGAAAGAACTGCCGCAGATAAAAACTGATAGGGCTGTTTTTGTGTGTCATCTTATCTCACCAATCCAATGCTCCCATCTCAAAATATACCATTGCAATGGCCTAATCGCGTGAATTAGGCTTTTCGTCCAGGCCCGGACTTGGACAGGTGTGAAAAATTGTCTCACCAGACCGCAATTTTCCTGAAAGAAACCCTTTTATGGAATGGGAAATATTTGTGGAAATTTTAATTTTTTCTCCTGAAACTTGCATTTCGTGGGAAAAGCTGCTTCCAGTTTCAACCCCCCGATAACACCAAAGCGCTGCTAGCCATTACAATTAGTGAAAGAATTCCGAAGAACATATGTGTAAACTTGTATTAAGATCACTTCCCCCCCCCCCATACTAATATTTGTAATAGCAATGGAAACATTTGGATTTAGCCCCCCCCCCCCAATATTTCCAATCGGGACCGCCCGCTAAATGTTTGGTCAGCTGGGGAAAGCACGCATTTTGGCACCCCTCTCTAATGTTGAAGAGGTTGAAAGGGTGAAATTTGTTGCCCCTCTGGTCTGACGGACTCGCATCGCGAGGATCCAGGTTCGAACCCCACCGTCACCGCAGTGGTGGTTGACTGAAGTTGGTTTCCTGTGGTTCCCAACTTCGAGGTGCTAATGCGAGCCGATCTTCCCATTAAAGTCTCGCCACAGAGAGCAACAGGCCTACAACGATAAATTACTCAATCATTACACTTCACTCATAGTTAGAAAAACTGGTGGTAGATGGCAGCACTGCACATAACAAGCATTACACACAAACAAACTTCATGTCAGGTTTCACTACACGAACATTCACGCACGTACCAATTCGTTAGTGGTTCCGCAGAGGAATATGGACAAGGTACATATGTGGTTTAGTAGTAGTAGTGGCCCCTCTGGTCTGCCCCCCCCCCCAGTTGTGACCCTGTTCCAATGTACACAATGAAAATGACTAGGCCTATACTAATAAACTTTTCTCAACATTATTTTCCCCTTCAACATCCCGATTTTTTTTTTCCTTCATCACATTGTCCGTACAATTTTCGTTACACGCTGTGCAGCCAAGACTGCCAAAATATTTCTGCTCGCAACTCGGGAAGTTCATAAGTCGGGAAATATTGTATACATTTTTTTTAGAGAACGGGCCGCATCTTTTTTTTTCTTTTGCCCCGGACCACGAAATTCCTAAGCCTGGCCCTGCCCTCATCCTCCAAATTCTACAGATTTGTCTCCCGCGCGACTTTTACCTGCTTTCAATATTGAAAGTTTCGCTTTCAAGAAATTTTTTCGTGACGAAATGAAGAGGCCATTGCAGCTGTGAACGACTTTTATTTTTTGAAAAGTTGTTAAAATTTCTTTATCCCATTTTCTTATCATTGAAAAAAGTGCGTGGAGCTTGAAGGAGAGAATATGTTGAAAAATATAAAACAAATATATTTTCCCAGAAAAGCAAACACACCATTTTTTACTTTACGTATGAAACAACTCTCGTATATCGGATCGATAAATGATCGAAAGGAACGTCCTGGGCTTCCCTCTGTTTTGTCTGAGAAAGGTTTTGTCCACCCTCGCAGTAGAAAAGCGAGCAACGCTGGAAAAATCGATCGGGTCTTTTGCCGTTGGTTGTAGTAGCCTCAACCTTGAAAATGTGTTTGCGACGAGTCGTAGACGCGAGAAAGAACGTGCGCCCACCACCGACGCCACATCAGCTCTAGTTCAAGAGGAGGAACCGTTACATGAAACGAGGCACATTAAAAATGTAACCATTCTACTCGTTATCGCATTACTGAATCAAACGTAATAAACGTCGGACACATCTATGTCTCGTATAAAATTATGCGTGCCTCGTGTGTGATAAGAGAAAAAAAATCGGTTCGACGAGCCGATTGGCAAATTTATCATTTTAATATCCTTATTATTCAGAAATTTATCATCCATTGAATAGGGTTATCATAAATTTCCCATAATGTTTTTAGACGTATAACCGCATTGAATCGGCACCTCCTAGAGATAGGCCTCCATACGGGCTGCCATAAACGTCATTCAGACTATCTAGCAAAAGTTTACCACATTTTGAAACATAGCATCCCATTTCGTTTCTTATTTTAGTGTGGAATATTCCTGGTTGGCTTCCAAATACCACAGTGATTGGATGTGGGCTATAGAAACCGCCAATTCTGAGCACGATAATTTTTTACACACATGGTTATGTGCACGAGCAGGGAATTTTTTCCTGAATATTCTGAGTGAAAATGGACTACTTGCGGACGTCACAAGCAGCGTGCTATCTCTAGGAGGAGACTGATTACCCATATTTAAGATTGCTTGGATGCAACTTAAAGGTAAGCCCATAACCACCCTCATATCATCCGATCCGATGAGAAGATAGTTTGGCTACGTTCTTGTGATAATTTATACAAGCACAAAAATTCAATTACCTCTACTTTCTAATGAGAGATGAAAACACTTATCGAACACGAAAATCTCAAAACTCTGACATCATAATAAAATACGTTAGGGCAGTGTATAGCAAACCCCACGCTGACTCATCTGCCGTTTCTGACACTGCGGTATTATCACTACAGCCAATAGCTGTTCCCTATGCCGGTTTTCTCCAATTAAACGCAGCTTCGAATGAGAAGTGGTTTTTCTCTTTTTAAAAGGAGGACGATGAGTCCGCTGGGAATTTCGGTACTCTTTAGGCAGTGGTTCTGAAATTGTTCGCCTTGGCTCTTGGAGCCATCGCCAGTGTTTGTTAGGGTCGTCACGGTGAGCTGCCGAAATTTAATTGTACCTGCTTGGCACTTTCGGCTAGGGAGCCGTGGGTGACAAAAGAATCATTGCGTTAGGGTCACACATTTAAACTCTTATCTTCCGCTGTACATACCAGTTCGATTTGAATTCCCGAGACGAATGTTTATATTTACGGTGCAGTGGTAGTGATAATTTTCAGATAGTTCTTGGTACGTTTTACCTACATAGAGCGAGAATTGTTTTTCCGAAGTTTATGCTCACTCAACGGCATGCTTTGTGAAATGACAATATAATCAGCACATCCTAGAGATTGTAGGCCTCCACACGCTGCTTGTGACGTCAGTAAGTAGTCCATTTTCCCTCAGAATATTCAGGGGGAAAAAATTCCCTGCTCGTGCCAGTGTCATCGTTGTGAGGAGAAGAAATGATCGGGCTCAGAATTGGCGATTTCTATGCCCCACATCCAATCACTATGCAGTATTTGTGACCAATCAGGAAGATTCAACGCCAAAATAAAAAACGAAATAGGATGGTTTCAAAATGTGGCAAACTTGCTAGGTAGTCTGACATTTATTGCAACCCGTGCGAGGCCTTGTATCTGTAGGGAGGTGCTGATAAAGTCCGCTCAATTTTTATACGAAAACAGATTGATCATGAACTGAAATTGTCATCAGGCAAAAAATAATAAATAACATGAAAACAGTGTTCTCTGGAAGGGTTCCGACAACCACTAATCACAATAAGGGCAATTGAAACCTTTCAAAAGAGCACTTACTTCAGAAAACCACCTTCAAGAAAAGTTGCATTTTCAAAAGGATTAACCCATGTGAACGGGGGAGATTATGGATCAGAAAAAATTGATCATATTGAAAATTGGCCTTTTTGAGAGGTTTTACTGTTTTATGAATCGTCGATATCCGGAACTCAATGGCATGGGCATATTTCTTGCTGTTCACGATATTCTTTGGCTTACACACACTAAAGTACACCAACAACAATACTTACGAAGCGAATATTTTCCATGTGTAGAAAACAGCTTTAACATTTATTCATATTTTATTACCACGTCATACGTGCGTTTGTTACAATAATTTTCTGGTGATGGCCATATAACCTGGGAAAAAAAACCACAAATGAAATTATTCTAGTAGCAATGGTGCAGCCACTTAGAACATCCCCTTCGACGTGACGCTCGCAACGCAATTCTAGTTCTTTTTAAATGCGGATCCAAGACTCATCAGATTTTTTCCTTAGCACACATTCATATGAAGAGCCTGCATTCAGCCTAATTGCATACGTTCACACGTGGGGTTTAAATATAAGAGAAATCTCATTAGAAGTGACATAAAATTTATTTAGAGAAACCCTCGATATATAAAGTATACACTGAGGAAAACAGAACTACAGCTCTTTGAAGAATTCAAAAAGAACACGATGGAATTTAAACCACTGATACACCAAATCACGTGTCATGAGCATGTGATCGTTTTGACGAAACCTCACATGCGTGGCGTGAGCAGATCGAGGTGAAAAGAAACTGGTTTGTTCAAATCGCTCACCTCGTTGAGCTCTTTTTCTTTCCCTTTGCTTCTTGAGTATGTGGGGGTGTAGAAAAAACAATACAATTGTTTTTTTCTCTCTTATGCACTCCCGCACCCCCTTGATCGCCGCGCTATGTGCACGGCCTTAGTAGCGTCCGGATCACTTGGAGTTTCGCTTCGAGCTGAAATCGCCAATCGCAGTATGAACTCGTCTTCATAATTCAAATCGGTGATTGCCTGATTTTAGGGTATGCTGCTTTACAAGGTAGCGCTGTCATGGCACCACTTCAATTCTTTTTCCATCAAGAGGGATGAATCCAGATAAACCTGGCACTACTGTTGGACATCCTACAGGATTTCTAGAGATTTCTTTGTAATGCTTCCTCTCAGAGATATTGAACATATTTCCACTCACGCGCAAAATCAATATATGCACCATTAATGTATATGACGTACTGCCTCACCGTAGAAGAGAAAAAAGTAGGTCCACGCACGTAAAAAAATGGCTTTTTTCTTGAACAAATATTTATATTTTCTTGATAGACGTCGAATAGATGCGCCTCCTGCCTGGACACAAACAACGGAATTAATTAACAGTAGCCTTTCCTAATAGATGGGGGGGGGGGGTGTAGGCAGTGCCAGATTCCAATAGAAATAATACAAATAGTCGTCTCGATCTGTATCGGAACATACAGGAATCTGACGCTTCGTACCCATTAGGACACCCTGTACCACTTCATTGCATTGTCTTCGACGATTTCTTTTTAAGCTATTTTGCCTCCTTAAATTCATTCCCTCGTAAATTTTTGCAATGTTAACAATTCGATGTCGCTTCATTCATGGATCGTGTTAGTCTAGTTTATTACAGTCTTCACAAATAGTACTATTTGGGTGAAATATATCGGCGAACAGATGGGAAAACTCAGCAACACGTTTCCGATAAGATTATGAGTGTTTGTGACTCGGAGCTACATTTGTTTGATTTCGCATTAAATATATTACGCGCCGTTTCCTGATAACGGCACCCATAAAGATGAATTAATGGTATTCTGTTTTCCTTACCCTCGGAAACACTGTTCTATTTTTGTGAAAACGCACTGTCCCATCTCGTTATACTATTAATGAAAAATCTTATCTTTTTCGCTCCTTCTCTCTCTTTTGTGGAAAGTTATGTTTGTTGTGAGACTCTTCGTAGTTGTAACTTTGGAAACTGTGCCACACACACACACTCGTGGTGCGTCGTTTTTTTTAATACTTGCAAAACTTTTTAGCATCTAGTAGTTCTCGTTTCATTGTGTGTTTACAGTTGCATTGTCTCAAAAATGGGATTGCTTTCGCATCGCCGTGTAGTATAGGTAAGCTAAAATTTCTATATTGTGTGGCTCGAGTAACATGAGGCATGTGTGTTTCAGGCATCTACCGTTAAATTGATAAGAAATTCCTCAGAAATGTTTGAGATACATACACCCAAGTTTTCTAGAGATAGTTAAGGTGCCTTGAAAGGAAGGTAGACTCATCGTCCTCAATCTCTAAGGGGGAAAAATTGATTTTGCCAGTCCCAGTAAAACGCTTAATCGTTAAAAGAAAGTAAGATATAGAACAGCGGTTGGATATAACGATAGTACCGACGTCACACTGTAATTCAAAGACGGCGGATGAGTTAGGCTGAAGTTTCTCAAGTGACAGCAGCAGCAGCAGCTAAGATAGTTTCCACCAAAACACAATTGTGAAAATGGAAGGGATTCTCACTTCAAAACTAGAAACACTGCCAGGCAATGTCATTCGTGAAAGTGTTTCTTGTCATTTTTCGATCATATATTCTTCTTTTCGATGCAAATTTAATTCTCGTGGTTTCCGTGTCTTATACTGATGTAAAACCCTTTCCACTCATTGAATTTATTTTTTAAATTTTTATAATCACGTGATTTTCACGTATTCCCAAGGGATCCATGTGATCTGTCCAGGGAATTGGTTAATTTGAATTTTTTGAATAAAGTTATATTGAAAAATATAACAACCAAATATACGACAGGTAAATTGCTTAAACAGGTGGCTGTAAATCACCAAGCACAGGTGCGATGACCAATAAGAAGTCTTCAAAGCTGGGTCCCCACTACCTCTTGTTTTCATGTTGTACTCTTCATGCTGCGTTTTGCTGAGCTCTCACGTAATGTGAACAGGATGACTAGATAATTAACGAGTCGGTGGCTACATCTAAGAGGGCTCGCGCTACTCTTCCCTTATATCGCGTGTAGCGGAAAGCTGTCAATCCCTATGATGCTCAATTTGAGAAATCTAGCAATACATCTTTTTCTCTGCAATCAAGGCATTTTTTAATACATACATTTTTCGACTAATTGTGTAAGTTCTGCATGTTAAATTTTGTTTTTAATGCATAATACCGTTATACGCAGATGCCTCGCTATAAGCGAACTGAGTTGGACGAAGAAGACACCAGCAGCATGGCCAGCATGGCGGCCGAAGCTCCCATGGTGTCCACATCGGGCAATCCGGCAGTATGCGGTCCAGGTATGATGAACACGCAAGTGCGTTACTCTACGGGAAGGAAACGTAACGTGTGGCAGAAAGCTTCTCCACTCGAGAGGTGTTTGGCCATCATTGTCCTGGTCCTGCTGCTCGTCGTGATAATCTTGTGGTCCATTTTGTATTCATGTTCAGGTGCCGAGCCCATGAAAGTGGTTCGAGTAACGTCCGTTAACACGTCGATTTCCGGAGGTAACTATGTCTGAATTATTCCAAGTATGAATTCTTATTCCAAAGGGCTGAAATAGCCCTCAAGTACACGCTGAGTATGCTATTTCGTTATCGTAACCATGTGTAGTAAATCATTATAGCGTTCATGGATCTGTTGCAATTGGTATATTCTGATCGTTTAACACCAGGTACAGAGTATTGCGTAACACCAGCCTGCGTCACTGTAGCGAGTGCCATACTGAACGCTATGGATCAATCTGTGGAGCCGTGCACGGACTTCTACGAATATGCTTGCGGTGGATGGATCAAAAGGAATCCGCTCCCCGATGAGAAATCCATCTGGGGCACGTTCGGCAAACTTTGGCAGGAGAACCAAGTCGTCATGAAAAATGTTCTCGGTAAGACGAATGGGATTTTCCTATGCAATTTCGTATCCTATCCTGCAGTGTAATGTTGCAGTTTCACGCATTATGAAAATTATTATTCGGTAGTGATGGCATTTCATATTTCTTCTGATAGTGTTTCAATTAACCTTGCCATAAATTTCTTCTCGGCAGAGGACGAAGCGGTAGAACTGCAAAGCGATGCTGAAAGGAAAGCTCGCACGTACTACCTGTCCTGCTTGGACAAGAACGAGACTGTTGAAGAACTGGGTGCGGCTCCGATGCATGATCTTCTCACAAAGGTTCGTATATGTGAAAAGAGTTTTTGTCCCATTTTTGCGGCAGTGGGATACTTGAGCGTCCGAAGACTGCACGTATCGCCCTTTCCCGAGCTTCCGAAACTTGCTAAGCATAGACTTAAGATATAAATAGACCGCGCACGCTATTCATAAAACTTGTCGAACGTGAAGAAAAGATGAGCAGTATTGTCGGGGAAAGAACAGGTTCTGCGCTATTACATTTGGCGCGTTTTCGCAGAAGCTAGGATGTTGCTGTAACGAAATTTGACTCAATTCGATCAAGTTGATGAAAACTTTCCTTCATTTTTTCAATGAATTTCACTCATTTTTATGTGAAATATTTAGGGAGTATCAGATTTGAAAAAATAAATTCTATAAAATAAACAAATATTGGAAAACGGAACAACGTATATGTTGTAAAGCCTAATTCATTTATATTTTTAAATATTCTCTTCATTCACTTTGTCGCTTTTAATTTCGAAAATTTATTTATACTAGGGGTTATTAAAACAAAAATATATCTTTCCAGAACATTACAATTACTCTATATACTCATAATTAATGTATAATTAATTATAATGCATCATATTATGTTATGTAATGTAACACATTCACACTCATGCCATATTCAGTCATGAAATAATATTCAAACAATAAGAAAAAGTTTCATTTCTAACATTCCTGAAAAACCTTTTATAACCTCATCACACAAAACTGGAAACACTTACATAATATTTCAGGATTAAAATAGATTTTACTCAAGAAAATTACAGAATCTCATCATCAATTTCTCTAAATTATAAGAATTAAAATTCCATGTAGAGCATATATGTAATAATTCAAAGTGTGTGTGTGTGTATATATATATATATATATATATGTATATGTATGTATATGTATGTATATGTATGTATATGTATGTATATGTATGTATATGTATGTATATGTATGTATATGTATGTATATATATGTATATATATGTATATATATGTATGTATATATATGTATATATATATATGTATATGTATATATATATATGTATATATATATATATATATGTGTGTGTGTATATGTATGTATGTGACATATGTAATCTCTTCGCTCCAAAAGTACAAAAGTATGCATATGTTAATCTTAATTTAAGGTATTAAATCGTTTTTAGAATGATTCTTTTTCAAGATAACATCTGAGGTACACAATATATGACTTCAGGTCTTAGTACAGATATTGACTCAAAAAATCAATTGAATAATTAATTTTCTTGTTTGAAGCGGCAATTTCACATGCAACAAACATAAATTAATGAATAAAAAAATTTCTTTTCTGTAATAGTTTTATCTCAGGTGTGAAGAGGGGTAAAAATACTATTATTTTTAGAGGTTGTTATGCATTTTTATGCAAAACTGCAATTGTCTAGAGGGGGGGGGGGGAAGTTTTTCTCACATTCTATTTAAATAGAATATTTTTCATAAATTTCTCCTTCTGAAAAGCATATTTTCTTCCAAGTTGAGCAAAACTCGAATGAACTCACTAGCTCGCCAAATCTCGCGGAGACGTATATTTCAGTTAAAACTTCATAAAACTCACAATTTCAATCATTTATTGCCAAAAATTCTATTAAAACATTTAATAATGATTCATGACATTTGAATTTTACCAAAACTTGGAACTTTAATTGAATTAAATCCAAAATGGAGTCGTTAAAAACTGAGATTACGTCAGAAATCCATTGCATCGTCAATTTAATATTCCAATTTTTAATTTATAAGAAGAGGAATAAGCAAAAAAGTATTCCCTTGTGAAAGGATACTGGTCCCTCTTTCCTAAACCGCTAAGAACATCCGAAAGCTGCGCAAGTGTTGGCCATTCTAATCGAAAATAAGACAGCGCGTGTAGATCGTCATACGAGTAGCCATAAGGAAAGCATTGCCAGCGAGATTCCCTGACCAGCCTTTCGACCGGAGTCACGTGACTCCGGATCTTTGCTTCACATTGTAACCCCTCGCGCGCACTCTATAGTATTATTACTCTGTGTTGCTAAGCCTCGATCCCTGTCATGTTTTTTTCACGTCACTCCTCGTTAGTGGACAACTCCAGTTAACGAAAACTTAGTTTCGTATCGTAAATATTCACACGTGTTAATTTCCCGAGTGAGACATGCTTACCGGAGACTGCAGGGGAGAGTATTACTCAAAATTCCGTAGCACGTGTAGGCGAAAGCAAAAAAACCCATCAGTTCAGTTGTAATAACGTCAAAATAAACAAAGCGCAAATTTTTTGCCCGTAATGCGAATCATCGCTCGTTAACAGTCAAAATTTGTTTCAAATTTTTGCTCGTTATGAGAATTGCTGGTTAACCAAATCGCTCGTGAACCGAAGTTCCACTGTATACGGATTTCATGAAACTTTTTTATTGTGAGACAAGCAACGGAGACGAATGCCAAACTTGAGCGGATTAAAAACTTAGTACTCTGGTGGCTCAGTGATAGGGCCCGCCTTACTGCAGCGCGCATGATTGAAGAAAGGATTAAAGACTTTTAGAGACTTAAGTTACGCTTCCAGAATCTTGCAAGGTGGAAGGTTTATACACTGCGGTCACAACCGGCTTGAGCGTGAAAGGGAAGAGGAGGAAAGCAAAAGTAAGCAGTATTTATTACCCTACGAGGAAACAGAGTGAGTATACCTTCACCAAAACATGCGTATGTGAGGGAAGAAACTTCTACCATCTATTATATGCAGTATCAAGTTGTGAGTGAACTGTAATGATTATTTGTACCGTTGTGCGGAGGGGGGGGGGGTCTGTTATGCTTTCTGTGGCGAGACCTAACGGAGAGATCGATTTGTATTTCCGCCTCGAAGATGGAAATCGCAATAATCCTTCAACCGATCAATGACTATGTGGATACCGTGATCACACTCGGGACCACGCGCCCGTACAGAAAAGTACGTGCTCCCGTATAATTCATACGTACTCCCATCAACATAATGCTTGAGAAAAAACTTATTTAGGATTTAAGTTATTGAGAAGTTATTATTCCCCAGGGACGTGCACCTAGATGTATCGCATACAATATACTATACTCTGTGTATTGTCAGTATACCCATCACTGTAATAAATACGCAGTAAAGTACACTGTATGTTGTTTGAAAATAGATTTTTGTATCTTCGTGCCACTTCATCTCTCCCTATACCTTAGTTTCCTAACGGATATCTAATCAAGAATTTAGTACACGGTTTCATTCTGTTACGAATATTTCTGGTTTTTCTTGCAGATCGGTGGCTGGAACATAAGCGGTGATTTCGATATAAGCGAATGGAATTTCCAGAACACTCTTCAGATCCTCCACAACCAGTACAACAGGGGCAGGCTGTTTTCTTGGGGCGTCGGCGAAGACGAGAGGAATAGCTCCCGGAGTATACTACAGCTGGATCAGGGCGGGCTCGGCCTTCCATCCAGAGACTACTACCTGAACAAGAGCAAGGACGACGAGGTGTGGCTCGAATTCAAGCTTTTTTTTAATGATTCAAATCGCCCCGAATCTTTTTTTTCTGGGCTTTTAATTATTAATATTCCCAATCATTGTAACTGCTGATAAAAGCTTAGCAATTTACGTAACACATACTAATGACGTGCTAAGGTTACTTGATCGCTATTTGTGTGCTGCATATGAACTTATTTTATTTGTTTATTACAAGGTTCTGTCAGCTTACTTGACGTACATGACGAAAGTTGGCGTCATGCTCGGAGGAGAAGAGAACTCGACGCGAGCGCAGATGGAAGATGTCATCGAATTCGAAACGAAGTTGGCCAACGTAAGATCCGTTATTTGTGGTCGTCATCGCGTATTTTGTTTTCTTATTTTATGCACATCAAATCAGAAGTCATCAAAAGATTTCTTTTTTAAAATTCAAAATTCCACCTCTTTTGAAATCCCCGATATAGTCCACACCTCTTAATGTGATCACATCGAGATTCGAGGTTTCTAACAACAGTAACCGAATGATAAGAATATCCAAAAGAACGCAAGTACTGTGACCATACATCCCGTTTGATCGAACGGAACGTATAGTAAACGGAAATCGATAAAATGGGACAACTGGGGTTTTTTGAAATTCTAAAACCTGACTTTTTCATCCCTTTAAATTAAAATCCTGGAGTTTTTGTTTTGTCAACTTTGGCGTTAGAATAGAACTGTCTAATGCGATAGTTCTCAATGGCTGTTGTGGTGGTCAAGTGGTCATAGTGACGGACTCGCACCCGGGTTCGAGCCCCACCTGTGCCACAGTGGTGGTCTGCTACGCACTTGGAGTACGTATCTAGTGTTGTGTGTGATTTTTTTAGTGCTGCCATCTATATTTCAGAAGTGAAATGACTGAACATTTGTACTGTTTGTAGTTCTGTTGCTCTCTGGCAAGACTTTTAAACGGGTCCTCCCTCCGATCTCCCAAAATTTGCATGCCCGATTTTTATGCAGATAGCGCTTATAAAGGAGGATATCCACCACGTCGTTTACGTATAGCTATAGTTTCAGGTTAACTTTGCAGTGAAGAGAAAGGTAGAGTGTGTGTTCCTTCGCCGCAAAATAGTTTTCATATATCGGAGGTTTATACGATGATCCTTTATACAGAATATTTCAATTTTTTTTTTCTACGATTTTGAAAAAAATACTTAAATAAACATCGGTTCAAAACGATCTTTTTGTTTAGAATTTTTAAATCGGAAAAAATATTGGTTATACCATTATATCAAAAATCCATAGTAACGGCAACAACATTCTGGCGCGATATCCTAGAAACTTTCCCCGCCAATATCACTGCCGTGCTTTTTTCGTTTTATAGACTACTCATTTTACGAACCTCCAATTTACGAACAGTCCTCTGGTCCAGAACAATGTAGTTTCCTAAAATTTCAAGTTTTATGGTGTTTCCTGGCCACATAAGTCCGTACTTAAAAAAAAAAAAATCTTCATGCATTCAATATTAGTGCTTCAAGAAGCACCAATGTTCAATGTGCATGTCCGATTTCATGCTCGTAAGCACTTTATTTATTCAATATTGCTTGGCCAAGGCTTCTACAAGAGTATGCGGTGGTTAAGTATGACAAAAATGACGATTAGTCTTACATGAAAATTCGGAAATCGTAGTACAATCTACAATATTTGGTGGTAGGTTGTGTTCCAGTCAATAACAGTTCTTGGGAAGAAAACTAAATTTATGACAATCTGAAGAACCAAAGATGGGCTGAATGGGGGGGGGGGGCTGAAAGGATGGGCTGAAGCAAAGATGGGCACAATTGATCAATGCTTTAATTAAACACCCTGTAAAAATCGCTCGGTCGGTGTGTACCAGCCTTTGAAACTACTCGGCAATAAGCCGTTTAAAGTTTTCTCGTGTCCCTCTCCCGTGAAAAACTTCGAATTCCCTTCCAAGGGAGGTACGTTCGATCACTTATAACTTTTTATAATTTTAATTTGGAAATAATTTGTTCCGTAACAGATAACGATACCAGCTGACGAGCGTCGAGACGACGAAGAGCTCTACAACAAGAAGACTATCAGCGACCTCAGGGAGATGGCACCGATCGTCGATTGGCTTCAATACTTCAACTTCGCCTTCAAGAAGGTCGACCGCAAGATCCTCCCAACCGACGAGGTCGTGGTCTACTCGCCCGAATTCGTCAAAAAGATGTCCGACCTCGTTTCGCAATACCTTTCCACACCAGAGGGGAAAATGTAATAATTTAATACCTTTTTTTAATATTTTCGTAAACACACAAATGTCATTTTGACTAGAACTCTATTAGAGTTTTTCTAGTTAATTTAAGCTCAAAATATTCTATTTTGTCCCGTATATCAAACCTAGTGTGCTGAGCAATTACATGGCCTGGTCTCTGGTCCAAAGCCTGACTTCTTGCCTGTCGAAGCCGTTCAGAGACGCGTCCAAGATACTGAGGAAAGCTCTCGCAGGCTCCGAAGGTGGCGAGAGCCCCTGGAGATATTGTATATCTGACACCAACGGAGTCATTGGATTCGCTCTCGGCGCCATATTCGTCCGCGAAGCATTTCACGGAGAAAGCAAACCTATGGTAGTTATGTACATCATTATATAAAGCATTATATTTTCCCAAACTTTTGGCTCTTCTACAAATTTTCAAAATTTTATATACACATATACAGTTTGATCTTATCTAATAATTAATTGATTATAATTTCCACAGTCGAATATTTCGGATTTGTGCAATAATCGTAACGATCCAAATATTTTGTACCTTTCTAGGCTGAGCAGATGATCAATGAGATTCGTGCAGCTTTCAAGCAGAATCTGCCACTCCTACAGTGGATGGACGCCGAGACGAGGCAATTGGCAAAGGAAAAGGTTCGTCTAATTTCTCTGTGAGGGTCGATCAAATGAAAACCATTGAAGTCTATTAAGACACACGGAAAGATTTGACGGGAAGGCGAAATTAACCCCCACCTTCACGTACAGGTTTTCAGAAGGAAAAAACTCATCTCTGCCTCTACCGGTAGAGGCAGAGATGAGTTTTTTCCTTCTTTAAAAAATTAACATCTCAAATAATAAATATCTTCGCAACATCCAGTCTTCTGCATATCTTGTATTAACATGTGGAGAGCGACATTCATGTCATATTATACATAGACGTATACTGGCTACTTAAAGGAGTGACAAACCATTGTAAAGGCATATGCATGTCTGAAACACATTTGCTAGGGAAACCACGGTAACCAAAGTAGACATTGAAAAAGTCATTGTTGAGGCCCAAAAAAACATTGTTGCTCGACAGTTTTTGCCCATTTCGGGCATTTACCCTGCTCTGACGAATTTTTAAAGTAGCCTATCGTTTAAGTCGAGTAACGTTTAGTATATTTGCAAAATTTGGCGAAGCTCGATTTGAACTTTGATTTTCTGTTTTCTACACAAATCTACAATTTTGTATGTATAGATGAAACAAAAGCATTAAGTATAACGGAAATACTTCGGAAAAAAGAATCGATAAGCATTAACGCGCACGCATTTCCTTCTAGCTCTAGGGAATTGCATCTTTAACCAACTGATCTTCAGCTAAATATTTTTTTAGCCAAACTTAATCAAGAAAATGAGTAGTGATAGTGATTGATATGCACTTTTGTAATGACTACGTTATATATATTACGATTTTTTTTTTTTACAGGCAGATGCCATTACGGACATGATGGGTTTCCCGGAATATATTTTGAACGCTACTTTGTTAGATGAAAAATACAGTGGCGTAAGGGAAAACTATGCATGCACTTCATAAATAATCTTTTCCTTTTAGAAATAAGCTACTAAGAGCAATATCTTCTGGTAATATTCTCTATCGTTACGTTTCTAGCTGGAATTCCGAGAAGACGAGTATTTCAACAACAACATAAGGATGGGGCAATTTTCCCTGACGAAGAGCATGAAGAGGCTCGATAAACCCACCAACCGCAGGGAATGGGAAATGACTCCGCCGATGGTGAACGCCTATTACACACCTACCAAGAATCAAATAGGTACTGGTATAAAATTTTCTTCTTTTTTTTTTTTTTTTTGTCTAGTGATGGCAGTGATATTTCTGTTCGAACTAACGCTAGCTTTCTGTTACGCATTTCAGTATTTCCTGCCGGTATACTGCAAGCACCATTCTATGATCGCGAGTACCCCAAGTGAGTTCCAATCTATTTTTTCCTCAATCCATCGAAATTGCTCAATTAAATCATCCGTTGGATTTTCCTTTTTTTAGATGACGGGAAGTTAACTCCCCGATGTCCTTTGGAATTAATTTTTGATTCTTTCAGATCCCTCAATTTCGGGGCGATGGGTGTAGTGATGGGTCACGAGTTGACTCACGCATTCGATGATCAAGGTAAGCTATCTCCGTTTACCCTGTTGTAAAAATAATTTACAGTGGTGAGCTTCATACTTCCTTAACCTTCTCTTCGGCAATCGCGAAATATTTTGCCTCCTTTAATACCCTTTTATTTCAGCAATGGCAAGCCCAGGTAGTGTGGTGTTTGTTCCCTACTCGAACATGTTTTTCATCTCCCACAACCTGTCGATTAACAGCCAGTGGGCGGAGACAGCTTTTGCTCATTTTGATAAAGCCAGGGTAACACCTGGCCCAATAGTCATCCGCAATATATTTGCTTTCAATATTTGCCTTCCCCTGATGCAAAGAAGTGGCATAGTCTGGCCCAGCTTGGCGAATATTTGCTTCCAGGACACTCTGCATGTTGTGACAGTTAACGGTCTTCGACCAATGTGTAGCCAGCCGGATTGGAAGATCGGGTGAAGGGTGGCACCTTTGACTTCATTTGTCCACGATCTCCCTATTAAAATGTCTCGCCACAGAGAGCAACAGGCCTGCAAACAGTACAAATATTCAATCATTCCACTTCATCTCTGAAATATAGATGGCAGCACTGAAAAATCTGACAACGGTATATATATACGTACACACAGTTGGGTACACACATTCACACTTCCGGCACAACTCCTTCGGTAGCAAATTGCCCGTGGTGATTTATCGGAGTTGTGCCCGATCTGAAAGACAGCCATCCAATACTTTCCAGCCTCCAACACTTGACTATTATTGCCAATGGTGGGGCGGCCACACTACTTGCCCATGACATCAACCTTGAAACGTATTGGGCCAGCCTTGGCACGAGCGTGTGGTCCTGGTGGCTTAACAGAATGAGAGACTGTTTGAAATGAGAATTTCTCCTCCTTTTGTTTAGGTTAATAGAATCTATGTACAGTATAAATAACAGAAAAAGGAGTAACTTTTCCTCGGTTTATTATTCTCGGAGTTGCAGGGGATTGGATTCTCCCCCCCCCCCCTCCCTTCCACATAATCGAGAAAAATAGACTATAATGAGACATTGATATATTTTGTAAATCTTCTCTGGTGGTAGGTCGAGAATATGACAAGGAAGGTAATTTGCATCGCTGGTGGAATAACGAGACTATCCAGAGCTTCCGCGACCGAGCCCAGTGCTTTGTCGATCAGTATTCCGCCTTCGCAGAGAATGACGAGCACGTAAGTCCCGTTTTTAAACCGATTTTCGTCGTAATAGTAATAAAAGCTTCAAACTGATGTACGACTATTATAGAAACAGAATTTGATTTAAAAGCAAGAAAAGAAATAACTCTTTCTATCGAAGCTATCGTTCTTTTCCAATTTACCTGATTGAAATGTTTTTCACGCACGCAGCTCAACGGCAAACAAACGTTGGGAGAAAACATCGCCGACAATGGTGGCTTGAAAGCGGCATTTCATGTAAGCGTTATTTTTCTGCTCTTCCCCCCCCCCCCTAGAAATTTTTGATTAGAAGAAAAATAAGAATTCGTGAATGATTGATTTTTTTTTTTGCTGTTTTTCCTTTCCCTCACAAGGCCTACGAAGATTGGTCAGCCAGTCATCCACCAGAGCTTCCTCTACCGGCAATACCACTTAACCACAAGCAACTCTTCTTCGTGGGTTTCGCTCAGGTGTGGTGTTCTACGAGCACCCCAGAAGCTATGCACCTACAGATTCTCGAAGATACGCACAGCCCCGCTAAATTCAGGTGAATCGGTTCTCGAATTGTTTTTTTTTTTAAATCTTTTTCTTAAGAAAACCTAAAACATTCAGCAAAATTTCTACATTTTGAGGCGTGATCGTTTATCCATCTTCACAGATTCTAAAAATTAATACGGCGTTGTGTTGTGTCAGAATGAAACAATCTCTTCTCGTGCTATGTGGGATTTTCAGTTTTAGATTACGAATCATGGAGGAAAAAACAACGCTTTATTGATTTCTTTTTTCATTCACAGGGTGATAGGCACAGTATCAAATTCAGAAGATTTCTCCAAGGAGTTCCGCTGTCCGAAAAAGTCTGCCATGAATCCCGATAAAAAGTGTGAGGTCTGGTGAACAACCATCTCTACATTTCAATTACAAACAAAAAAAAAATGTAATTATATTTGATCATTTTTAAATCGTAGAATATTTCAAACTCGTGAGTTGTTACACGCACATTTCAACACGTAACAATTTGTTAGAAGTTCCGCAGAGGAATATGGACGTGGTGCACGTATGGTCCAGTAGTAGGTTAGTCACTGATTTCGAAACTAATTTCTATTCTCATATACTGTTACTTTTTCATCTTCAAACTGCTCTCAAATGGTGGGTCATGGGAGCTGATGTTTCCCTAGAAAAGTGCCGTTCACAGTGGAGAGGAATAAATTTTGATCTTGTCTTCTCAAACTTCCATGAAACTCGATTTGAAATCGTCACAAGTTTTTGTTGGATTTGAATGACGACTTCATTTCGAAAAATTTGATCGAAATATTGATTTTAGAAATTTTTAAACATGGTCACATATTTGGAGTGTTATGTATTGAACGTAATTTAAGCCATCTAATCGGTCTAGTCTTATCTAACCAAGTTAAATTATAAACTTTTAACAAATTTTAATCGAGTTTTGAGTTGATTAACACAAATGAATCTTTTAACCGCCCGATCAATTGGACCAGCCCTTGTTTTGGAGAGTTACGAGATTTACCAATGGCAACAAATATCCGAGCTCTAAGTGCGTTACTACTTTTTATTGATGAAGAATCTTCGAGTCTTTGTCTAGCTTATCCTCTCGAGAAACATACGTTATTTGCGTGATTTTGTCGAAGTATGGTGAAACTGTTTAAAATTACTATATGATGGTGCCGAAGTGTGCGTGATGAATGACTCGTAATTTTATAACATTTGTTTTCCTCCTTTTAGCTGCTGCACCGTCATCAGAATCATAAATCTTTCATCTGCAAAATTCTTTTAAACTGAAAAAAAAAGATGAAATTTCTTCACATTACTATTATGGCGGAACTATCCGTACCTCGAGGAACATTCAGTCCTATTCGCTGCTGCTACTGAATTCATTCCACTTTTCCACGATTGGAGCAGAAAGAATTTTCCAGAACGTTTCTCCATGTCATCAAATTTCGTCAAAACCGGAAGAAAGTTTTCGAGATACCGTGTGACCATTCTCATGTCGGATATAAATTTTGAGTTATTACTAGTTATTAGTTTAAATATAGGACTATTGAGCCACTATATGTGTTACAGGTAACTCATAATGGCACGACATATCTATGCATAGAAATACATACAATTTTTATTTTTTGGGTATAGAAATTTATTTTCAGTAAACATCTGTCTGTATCTCATGTGATTTGTTATGTATGAAATAATGTTGGACAGCTTTAAATATACATATATTACAAGCATATATTTGGAAGGAAATTGTTTAAAATTGTTCAAAATATACGTATACATAAGTATATATTAGTCAATCATATGAAACCTGTTTGAGTAGATTCCTGAAGACGAACGGAAGAGATATAACTTAGGGTGTGACAAATTAAGAAAGCGAGAAAGCACTTGTGTTCGTGAATTTCCCCAGAGGCAATTTTGACAGAGATCCGAATTCTTGAAGACCTGATACCATCCGTGAATACGGGACGTAGTTAGGTACGATGGCACATTAGCATGATGGCTTTAGGTAGATTGTCAGAGTTTCAGCATGCTTTCGTGTGATGTGACTGTTGTACGACAATTATTGTTATTACGTTGCGAACATTATGCTGGATGCTATACGTATGGGGTTCTGCAAACTTCTTTCACCGACTACTTGACGTTTATTCGTTAAGACTTCCGCAAAAAAGCTTTGAATACTGGTTGACAAAATTGCACCACTCGAAGAGCATACTGGGCCATCTGATCATGACAGCTTGATGCACTTTACCCAATGCAATCAACGTAGCGGACAATCGGAAGTGTCTTATTCAGGGCAAATATCCACTTGGCACCTAACTTCTTGAAGAGAAAGATATTTTACCCCCGAATATACATATATAAAGTACTTTTGTTTGTCCACTATGATGACCGCATTGGTCAAATTGCATGAAGCCATTGTAACCAGATCTAGAAATTTTTCGCGGGCTTGATTTTGTTGCACGACAGTGCTCGTCAGCATTCGCAGCGAAAAAGATTTTTTCGGAAGTCTTAACGAATAAATCAGTCGGGTCGTGAGAGATAGGTTCGCCGAACCTCATACGTAAAAGCATCCTGAATAATGTTCTCAACATGGTAGCAAGCAATGTCTTATAACCAAGTCACATTATATGAAAACATACAGAATCACTTGCAAGCTGCATAAAGCCTTCATAAAAAGAGATTCGGCATGCTTCCGCGTGGTTTGATTTTTTTTGCTCGGCAATGCTCACTATCGTGTTGCGAACATTATACTTTAAGTATGAGGTTCTGCAAACTAATCTGCCGCCACACGACGTTCAATCGTCAAGATTTCCGTTCTGAATGCTGACGAGCATTGCCGTGCCACAAATCCACACCGAGACTTCGCGATAGCTTTCTGTACCATCTGGTCACGATAAGTTGTTTTGCGCAAGAAAATAAGGCGCTTGGGTTGGTCCGCTATGACCACCACATTAGGCGAACCGCATAAAGCTGGTGCGGTCAGATGGCCTGGCATGCTTTCACGGGGTGCGATTTTGTTGCACGATAGTGCTCGTTGGCATTCACAGCTAAAAGGTTTTTCCCGGAAGTTTTAACGAACGTTTATCGGTAACATATCCATTTGCAGAACCTCGTACGTGAAGCATCCAGCATAATATTCACAACATGATGCATGAAAACATGCTGAATCATTTTGGACAATCTCCATGACCTAGCACGTCAATGTGTCATCGTAGCGGTCCAACTGAATGAAGTCCGTTTACGGATGGTATTTCCGAGAATTGAAATGTCTAAATGCTTATAGTGAAATCTAACAAATTCATTCTGGCTCATAGACCGCTTCCTTCAATTCTGCCATTCTTTTGGATACTCCCCCCCCCCCCCTCCCCCAATCATCCGTCTTGATAAATCCACTCGAACGGGTTATTGATCCTATTTATAGATTCAAATGTGATAAGATTCCAAGGGGTATTTGAATATCATCTTATAGAAATGTGGTATGTGACTGGAAAAAAGTGTAAATCTTGAATTTTTCTACGTGGAAGGAAAACGTAGCGCATAATGCGCAAAAAAAAAAAAGCAAAGTAATACTGCGGGTCAGTGAAATCTATCAAAATTAAAATAGCGCATAATGAGAGATGAATCATCCGAATTCATAATTTAGCCATTCATTAACTTTTTCAGTATTCATTGATATTGTTCTGTTCTTTTTTTGTGTGCGTGCGTGTACGCCATTGTTTTCTGTAAAGCATTTCTTGAATAAATGTGTGGTTATGAGAGATAGCTAATATATATATTTAATGAATGTTGTTGACGCGAGAATTCGTTTCACCTGGGTGTGGCTCATTCATAGTTGTATTTTAGCTATCCGTGTAATATGTATACATAATTATTATAATGTAAATTATATCGCCTACGACGTGATACTTTACTGTAATTGGTTTTCCGTACCGCTGTAAAATGTTTATCGGTGTGTGTTAAGCATATAGTTGATACTGCCTAAATATATGCTTACTATTTTGCTTCCCATTAACTATTTTTCGGCGTGTGGGTGTGAAAATTTATATAGCGTGTAGTATGTATGTGACAATTCGATATTTTTGTCGCCGGTTATAAACGTTCGTTATTTTATAAACTAAGATTTTTTTTGTTTTTCGTCGTTGCGAGTGTTATATTATTTATTCTGTTCGAAATTCTGAGTCATGGTGATACGTGAAAAATCAGAGCTACTTTACTGTGAAAATGAAAGAAAAAGTATTGCGAAAAATTAAATTTTTCTGTATACAAAATGGACCAAAGCATTCCATTGAAAAAGAAATTAAAATTCTGCAAAAAAAAAAAAAAGCTAGCTTTTTCCTTTTTATATGAATTTTCGTTTCAATTTTTCGTCAGAGAAATGTGTAAAATTGCCCTCCCATATTGATTTACAAGCAAATTTATACAAAGCACACAGATAATAGCATTTGTGTGATGCGAAAGTGATATTGCGTGAGGATTTCAGTATTGGCTTGTATATTGTGCGTTGAAGGTCTCCGTGCTCTTTGTGAAAGTTTTTTTTCATCTCAAAGATCTAAGCCATAGTCTCCCAAACTTTTTGTTCCATCGCCCCTTTCATCAGAATTTTTTTCCTCTCATTGCCCCATCTCAAGTAAACCCATAGGATCCAATGTTAACTCAGTAGGTTCTATCGCCCCCTTGGACCATTCCATCGCCCACTTTAGGGAACACTGATCTAAGCCCTGTCAGCCTCCCCCTTGTGAGGGCCATGCTGATGGCAGCGTTACCGTATTTTAACGAGTATAAGGAACCGGGGCCGTAACTGGGGGGGAAAGAGAGCGTTGGCAACTGTCCTGGGCGGCAGTTTTAAGTGGGAACAAAAACACCATTGTAAAATTATTCAATTTTCAAGTTGTGGGGGCGGTGAAAATCCTAGTTACGGCCCTGTAAGGAACCCCTTTTTTGCCAAAAAATGGGAGAGGGGTGTTCTTATGTATGGATAGTATAATAAATCGCTCAATTCTTGCAATTTAAGCTGACTGACTCATAATCTAGTTCAGGGGTTCTTAAACTGTGCACCTCAACATTTGTCAGAGGCGCCGCGGAGCGGTCATCCCTGACAAGCTAAGATTTAAAAACGAACATGGCCGGAGTGAAGAGAGATCTGGGGGGGGGGGGGACTTTTGGGAAGGGCCCCCGGCTTTTGAAAATACACTAAAAATGGTGTATATATAAAATATATTGAGAGTAAATGGTCTTTGCTCTCCCCTGGAAAAAGTGGGCACGGTAGCCCGTATCAATTGATACCCACCAAAGGATGTTCAAGGTGTCGCAAGTTTGATGCCAGCTTCAAAGTGTGGATTATATATTTATGATCTATTCATGAGGGATCAGTCCTCTCTCAAATTCTATTTGAGGAGGCTCGAGCCCAGTGCTGTAAGCATGGGCCTGGCCGGGAACCTCAAATGCAAAGATTGAATGAGGCTTTTTGGATCACGTGATATTTTTTTTAGGGACATACAAGGTAGCCAATATGTGTGTGTGGCGACTTCCTGTGCGATTCATGAAAGACAAATCTAAATTAAAGAAGCATAATGAATCGTTTTTTTCTTTTTAACGGGAGCTAGACATTTCGAATTTTTTTAACTTCAAACATTTAACCTTAAAAAAATGCTTGATTAAAGCTGCGGTTCTTCGATGTAATTTATATGGGCCCATAATTAATTTCAAAACATCCTAAACTATATGGATTGATGAAATTGGATAATATATGACAATACGGAGACATTAATTCTAATTTTCCCGCTTTTCAAATAAAAATTTGAAATCAATGTTATTGCATATGAATATCCACCTCAAAAGTGGATCTGGCTCATTATTTTATATTTAATTTTCTAGGCTTCGTATCTCTAAGCGAGCTCAATATTTCGAAAACCAAAGATTCAATTCAATTTTTAAAATTATTGATATGGCGGAAAACCCCACTAAATTTCCGCATTTCTACGCTAAAATCAGCAATTTCAACATTGATCTCTATATATGTGGATTATCCAGTGTATGTCCCTCAGGAGTGTGGGGGGGGGGGCTTTGTGATCTGCCCTCCCCCCCGAAATGTGAAAAAATGACCGAAAAAGATGAACAAATCTATTGTTCTATCACTTGGTGTCCCCGAACGAAATTTCTGGCTACGCCCGTCAGGAGTGATGATTATGACGTCTGTTCGAAAAGCCTCATTATAGTAGTGTGATCTGGTTGCAATTTTCGAGAGCAAGCATGTAAATTGAGGCTACTACTTACGTAACTGTTCATTCACTCATTTGCTCGCCTGGTTATACTGACTTGCGCACTCTTTTGTTCAATCACTCATTTGCTCACTTGGTCATTCAATCACACATTTGATTGCTCGTTCACTGCCTCATTTGATCCCTTGCTCGATTGCTCATTCACTGTTTCGTTTGGCCACTTGCTTCTCTCACAAGGTGCCGAACTGTTATATGTGAATTTCCCAGCCCATGCATTATCAAAATTCAATCTTCAAGTCACCTATACAATTAAAATGCTTACGCGAAATTCTCATTTAGACGCTCGAACATGGGCGGAGATAACCCCAGCGTCAACGACGTAGCCGACTGATACAACGTGTATGAATTCACATTATTATCGTGCCCCTCCAGCCTTTCAAGTCTATCTCAGCTCTCAAGCATGCTTGTTAAACTTGCTGCTACACGTAGCCGCCTTTGGGCAGGTATTTATAATTAGGTAAAGAGGGCTCAGAAAAAATCGCGCTGGGAAAGGCTATAATGCTCTCAAGATGGCCCTGCCCGAGCCAAAGCGGCTCGAAACCTTTAATACAGCTTTGGCCCGAGCTCTCTGGTTTCCGGCGCTTATGCGCATCACAAAAAAAAAAAACGAGATTTATTCTTTTTTTTTCTTCCATCAAGGGACCGTTCAAGTATTACGTAAGCAAATTTTTAGCCGTTTTTGACCCCCTTCCCCCTTGTCAGCAAAACGCTCACCCGCTGACCCCCCCCCCCTTGTCAGCAAAATTTCGTCATCAGCTCTACCCCTCTGAATCCAATTCATATTTTCATAAAGGGTGGTTGATGACGTAAGCATTATCCAAACCCCCCCTCCCCCCCATCCATCAAAAGTCAGCAAATCGGAAACTCCCATCGATGATGATGTAATACTTGAACGGCCCCCAACTGAAAAACTGCTAAAAGAAACGAGACTTCAACCAATTAAGACCTTCAAACAGACACAGCTGTATACACCCACTTACGACTTAAATTATCATTTTATAACGTCGTAAAATGTACGATAGATATGGTGAAATAACGATTAAGTTGTAAATCAGAAGTGGAAAAAAAGTACACTGTAGTAGTAAAGTTACGATAAAAACCATAAGTTTGACCTTGGCACCCCTACCTATATAATAAATTTTTATTTGGCCCAGATATAACGGTGGCAACAACTGATTTATCTTTGGATCAAGCCGCCTGAAAGTTGTTTGTTTACGAGTTACGAGACACGCCGGCTCTCGCTTCCGCAATGGACTTCTGATTACTTTTTTTTTTTAAATATTGTTTATTTTGTTGGATCTATATCTGGCGATCGATCGATTGGTCGGCGAACTTTGTCCTTCGGAATCATAATCCTTACCAGATTTATGTCGGGAGGAGTAGGACAGCTGGAGTTGACGTGTCTGTGATGAGAGATGCCGAAGTAGACACATGGAGTTCGTGGTCGGCGGAGTAGCAGCCTGCTGCGCCGGAGTGTTCACGAATCCCTTGGAAGTCGTCAAAACTCGACTCCAACTCCAAGGGGAGCTCAAGAGCCGCGGTGTCTACACCGTCCACTACAGGAATGTCTTCCACGCTTTTTATGTCATCGCAAAGGCGGACGGACTCCTGGCGCTGCAGAAAGGTTTGGTCCCGGCTCTGTGGTACCAGCTGTTCATGAACGGGGTGAGGTTAGGTACGTACGACGTCATACAGAAGCTCGGTATGACCAGCAGGGGAGACAATAGTGGCGTCAGTTTTCCGAGGAGTGTTGTGGCTGGAGCCGTTGCCGGTTCCATCGGAGCTTTTGTTGGAAGCCCATTCTACATGGTATGTTGGCTTTTTCTCTATATGAAATCGTGAAACAGGTTATTTTAATCAAATATAAAGTGACTTTATTGGTTCAGTTGGTTATGGTAACTGACAAATCCTAACCTTTCTTGCAAAACCATGTGTACAGCCTGAGCCGTAATTACGGGGTAGCTAAGTAGGCTGAATGAATGAACACCAGAACTTTGCCACTGGACTTATTCCGTTGCGGAGATGTCTTCCAACGAACAGAGCAGCTAAGTGGGCTGTATCGCAAGGCATCAAGTTCAGCGGGGTGGCAAATTGAAGAATGGGTTGGTAAAGCAATTTCTGGTAGAGTTAGAAGGGTAGCAAAATCTGTGGGGCTCCATTCCATGAGCCATAAATCTGTCTCTGGCTGGGTACCACTGTGATTAACTGGAGCAAATGGGTTTGGAATTGTTGCTGCTGACAAATGGCAGTGCTTCTTGAACACAAAATATCAAGGCTGGTAAAGGCTGTTTTATCCCTTTGAAGTCCTGTGTCAAGTGGGTGTGGTCTTGCATTTAATGCAGACTTCACTGCTCAAACACTTTATTTTAGCTGATGACATCAGCACATGAAGCATGCTGAAAATTGACATGCCTTTGTTTGTATTTTAGTTGCTGGTTTTAATGTTTCAAGTGAGTGATTTCTCATTCATGGTGTTGTTTTAGTATGACAGGTGTTATGCTCGACTTTGAGTCATCTAGCCCAAAAAATTGAAAAGGAAGGGAAAGTTAAATGAAAAAGTTCATGTATGCAAATTAGAAATCAAAACGCGTATTTACACAACGAGAATTTTTTTTGACATTATTGACCCTGTGTCATGTAGTGTGCCGAAAGGCACGCAACATAGGCATGTAGTTACAAAACTATACCTACACATGGTACAGTAGACCCTTGATTATCTAGACTGTTAGGGTTGATGGTCTAAGATAACTGAAAAACATGGTTATCCTTTTCCCCCGTCAGCCATTCCGCACAGTTATAAAATGTACTACGAGGATGACAAATTAGGAATACTGCTGGTGCAGCTGATGAGCCATTCGGTCATGGGACCACATCCGAAACTGGGCCATTCCTGTGCCTTCCAGTTGCAAAAATAAAAAAATACATTTTGATGAACTTCCTGGCATTTCTTGTAATTTGATGTATATCTTCAAGTGCCTATCATCCCAGGACAGTGTCCTGAGTGCATATGGAGGCTGCCATTTCAATGAGAGTTCATTCAGAGACATGAGAGTTCAGGCCTGAAAATAGGACTGGGTGGAAGGGTTCTATAACAAAATGAAGAAATCCAGTTCTACAAAATGGAAATGTTTGTTTTCACCACAACCTTCATAAAATCTTACATAAGCAATGAAAATAAACAGAAACACAGATAGGGAAGAACTGGACTTGAAATTGAAAAGAAACAAATATTTTCTGGATATTATGTCGAGGTGAACTCTAAACGTTTACGCTACAGTACGTTAAATAAGGACGGCAAGGTCGTGTCTCTAGTGGTGTAAATGAGTGGTGCAAGAGGGGTTCAAGCAGCACCTTCTAGAGATAGAAAGCCTCTGCACTGTTTGCCATAAACTTCATTCAGAGTACCTAGCATGTTTGCCGCATTTTGAAACACAGCATCTTATTTTGTTTCTTGTTATTTTGGCATAGAATCTTCCTGATTGGCTCACAAATACCGCATAGTGATTGAATGTGGGGCATAGAAATCATCAGTTCCGATCATTTCTTTTCCTCACAACAATGATACTGGCATGAGCAGGGATTTTTTTCCCTGAATATTCTGAGGGAAAATGGACCACTTACTGACATCACAAGCAGACTGCGGAGGCGTTCTATCTCTAGGAGGTGCTGAGCCGACTCATACAATGTGTATGAATTGACATTATTATCGTGCCCCTCCAGCCTTTCAAGTCTATCTCAGCTCTCAAGCATGCTTGTCAAACTTGCGGCTATACACGTGTAACCACCTTTGGGCAGGTATTTCTAACTAGGTAAGGGGGGGGGGGCTATAATGCTCTCAAGATGGCCCTGCCTAAGCTCTCAGGTTCCGGCGCTTATGCGCACCACAAAACAAGAGATTTATTCTTTTTTTCTTCCAGAAAAACTGCTAAAAGAAACGAGACTTCAACCAATTACACCTTAAAACAGACACGGCTGTATACACCCACTTACGACCCCAGGTAATCATAAATTGTTAATATTTTTATTAAAAAAAATTAAAATACAGAAAAACTTCTCTCAATGGATACTCTTCATATTCAGTCACCCCTCTTTTATTATAAATAATAATTTCGCCTGGTGTAATAATAGTATGCATTTCAAACCCCTGATTAACAGTCGCTCCTCTTTTATGGAACAAAAATTTTAGTTCGTCCCACTGGTGTCCGCAAAAGAGAGGTTTTACCGTATTGATACCAAATGCTAATTTTGGCATCGGAATGGTCCCCCTAAAACTTTTAGGTCCTGGGCACTTGTTTTCCCATGCAAGCGACAGACAGGCCCAGTAGAGGAATGCTTACAAGGTGCATGCATGCTTAAAATCAGAATGTATCAAAAACTGTGACATTTGTCGCAGAACAATCAGGAAGATTTGAAGGAAAAGGAAGTCTGCATAGATAACATTGAAATTTTTTGAAGTAAAAGTTCCCATAACAGTTGGATGAAGGCCTGTTGCAGTACAATCCAAGTATTCTGTTTTTGGGGCATGTATGGGTAGTGATGGATGCTTCAGCGGCTTGGAGAAAGTCCTTGTATCTTCTGAGGCGTATTAGATAAGAAGCAGTGTTGTTGGTGAAACAGCTATTTCCCATCAAAATTTTGTCTTTATGACAAAATTTCTTTTCTAAATCGCTGTAATTTATCCACATCAATTTCTGGCGAGTGTAGGTAACTCTGAATGACGCAATTCTGACATGTGTAAAAATGTCTTTTCATTGACTTTACTGATTCTCAATAGAGACGTTGCTGAACCATTTAATAAATACCATTTGTTTTCAGATAAAGACTCAGCTACAGGCACAGTCCACTTCAGTGATCGCTGTTGGCTTCCAACACAAACACCAGACTATGATTCAAGCATTCTCAGTGATTTGGAAAAACCATGGTTTTCTTGCATTATGGCGTGGTGTTACAGGCGCCATGGCCAGAGTCACTTGTGGATCAGCATCACAATTGGCAACATTTTCGAAATCGAAATCATTCATTGAAGATCTGAAGGTAACCAAGACTAATTCTTGAACTACTCATATATCTTGCATATGCTTCGCACGCTACAGTAACCCAGGGCTTGACAAATAAAGGAAAATCTGGGTGCCAGTCATAGATTTTTAGGAGAGTCAAACATTGTTTTTTCTTTGGCAAAAAAAAGTAGGTAAAACAATTAAAACGTACAACACTCAATAATCTAACCTAAATTCATTAGCATAAATTTAAAATAAATTGTACTCGGACAGAAATTTAGTAATCACATATAGCTGCAGTGGATCCTATTTATAATGTTTTTAAAAAATTGCCATGAAAAACAAGAGGGAAAATGCTTTAAGCTTAAAATTTCCCTGATCTACATTACAGGTTAACTGTCATAGTGGGAAAATCACTAAACCTTCTAGAAATCGCCACCTGTTTTTAAGAAGTTTTTTTTTCCTGGTCTCATGTAGTTATGAATGTTTTCCCCTGAATTCGAGAATAATAATCAAAGCGTAGAATATATGCATTAAAAACATTGCAATATGCTACAAAATATGCAATTAAGGATGCCAAAATATGCACTAAGAATTCTGGAAAGGTTTAAATTCCCAAATAGCGTATTAAAAATTCAAAAATGTGTACTGAAAATGAAAAAATATAAGTTTAAAAAAATCACCATGCAAAAAGAAAAGCAGATAATTTTAAAATGTGTATTTCGGGGTTTAAGCTAGATAAAAAAATTAGCAAAGAAAGTGAAAATAGGGAAAAAAAGCTTTCCAAAATGCACTCATGCCAACATTGGCTTGTTGATAGTGATGAATGTTAAGCTTCACCATGGGGGTTACCCCCCTCTAGGACAAAATAATCATAGTGCAATAAAAAAATAAACAATTTTTTTAAAAAATTTTAATTGATTTTTCATTATATACAGTAGCTAGGCACTGGAACCTAGAAGGCTCAGGCCACATGACTCCCTCCACCTCCCGAAGCAACTTTCAGAGGTAGCTGAGTCCCTTAATAATTCATGAATATTCAATGCAATTGCAATCCCAACCTGCATACGCCCTTTTGCACTGTGCATGCAGACTTCTAGCAACCCCAGATCCCCCTCCCTATTACCATTTTTTTCCTATCAGAGTTCCCACAGCACCTATGATGAAATATTCTTTCTGGCACAAGTTCCACGAGCTTGATCATGCACTATGCAAATAAAGCCAGGGGACGGTTTTGATGGAAAACAGGTTTTTTTCACATTTAGGCATCAAGTAGAGTGGTGGGTTTAAAAACTGTTTGAACTTCCTTCTGCACACAGACACAACAGATTAGCACCAAGTTTGTTTTCTCTCAAACTCTCTCACATGGGTATGCAAATTCACCGTTATGGTAAAGATTGATGCAATTTAAAGTAAAATAATAATAAAAATAAAACACACCGCAAGAAACTCAAAGATCCGATCTTTTTTTTAAAACCGATTTTCGTGTCCCCCGTAGCTTTGTAGTTTATTGTGGACAATGCGTAGCAGTTCTGAAAATACTAAAATGTGTTAATGACTGATGGATGAATGTCTACCCGTTTCCTACCTCCTGTATGCATTTTTTGCGAAAGTGGCTACTACTTTTGCATTCTAAGATTTTCTTTAGCATCTTGCAAAAAATGTGACTGTAGCATAAACCCTAGTATATTTGCTGTTTCTCACATTACTCATTTACAAAAAATATCCCCACACTTGATTATGTAAATAACTTCTATATATTTTTGGTTTGGCATATCTAATTTCCAGTTAGTTGTAGCCATGGGCAGAGCCCCTAAGCCAGACTCTTCACTGCCCTTCTTTACTGAATTTATAACAAGGGAAAAAAATAGAAATTGTCCCAGGCCCTATGGATGGGGTACTGTCAGTACTACCCATTGGGGGACCCATAGTCATAGCTGCTCAGTAACTAAATACCAGTAACAATAGAATTTAGGTGTTACTGGTATTGCTAGAAATAGCTTCACAAAAGCGGTAAATTTTTATTTACCTATTTACCATTTAACTCACAAAAATGTGGGAAACAAATAAAGCACCCGCTTCCATTAATGGCCCGTTGTAGTTCAAAACTTGTTGAAGGTTGAGTTCATTAAACTGTTATAAACTACTGAATTTCTTGTTATATGTATAAATAATGCAACCTCAAACTTATGTTTTTAATCACACTACGTTATACTAGAGGAAATGAATCACTAAATCCTTAACTGCGTGAAAAAATAATGAAAATATTATAAGCAATATTCATTTGAAAAATTGTAAAAAAAGTGAGATTTTGTAAGAATTGAAAAAAATATGTATTTATTCTGAAAATTTTTTGATTTTACGCATTAACTAGCTATAAAATACCCAGTGCTGCCCGAGTTTTCTTCAATTACTGGAAGGATTGGAAAAGTGAATAAACTGTTATACACAAAGATGTATAACACTATAATGTTATCACATTAAAGATATGACAAATCATTGTAAAGGCATGTGCATATCTGAAATGCATTGTTAGGGAGCCACGGTAACCAAAGTAAACATTCTGAAAGTGACTGTTGGGGGTCCAGGAACCATTGTTGCCCAACAGTTTTTCAGCCATTTGTCCAGCTCTGATGAACTTTTAAAGTAGCCTATCGTTCAAGTCTGGTATATGCTGTATGCAAAAAATCAGGCTGCGATTGATCTTTAAGTGTAGATTTGTATAGAGAGCATGCACACACACACACAAGATCAATTTTCTATATAGGCCTATAGATTTATATATTACTAGCTTACCCGTCGCGCGTTGCTGCGATCTCAGAAGAAAGGAAATTCAAGAAAATAAAGGAAAGGAAAAAAGAATTTAAAAAAAAAACTATGCCAGAAATTTTTGTGGGAGTGTATTCAACAACTCCCCAAAGTTTCATGGCGATCGGATGAATGGTGTAGTAATGCATAAAGGACAAACAGACAGGCAGACATACATTCGTTTTTATATATATAGATTCTTTCAACAGGTTTTACTTGTTATTTTAAAATAGACAAACAACAGCTGTTCCTGATTATATTGTGCATGTCATTGAAACTTAAATGATGCTTCCTCATTGCTATAACTTCATATCAGGGATGAACAACAATACTTAATGCTTGCTTTCATTTTCCAGTTGTTTAAGCCCGGAAGCTGGTTAAGTGCTCTCGCAGCGAGTATACTTAGCGGTTTCGCTGTGGTAACATGCATGACTCCATTGGATGTGGTCTCCACACGACTTTACAATCAAGGAGTGGATGCGAGTGGTAAAGGTTTAGTATATTCCGGTGTGATAGACTGCATTAAAAAAATTGTCCGTTCTGAAGGACTACTAGGTTTTTACAAGGGTGCATCTGCATCTCTGTTGAGAACAGGTCCTCACACTGTTCTTTGTTTAATGTTTTGGGACCAGTTCCGTAAAATACACCATGTGAGTTTGAAGAAAGAATAGACTAAAAATATATAGGTCTATATTGTATTTTTGCTAATGAATTTTTATGGGATTTAGATCTGAATATTTAATTAATCTAGTTGTGCTATACAAGATATATTCTATACAAGGTGCTTTTACATATGTCTTTCGCCGAGTGATTTTTCTAGTTGAGTTTATAAATTTACTGATGTGAAAAATTTATATTCCTGAGAATAAGAACAAGATCTGAGAGTGTTAAACATGAAATTCACATATTTTATAATCTTTATTTTTCTTTTTAGCATATTGAAATGAATATTTTCATATGTTATTGAATGTAAAATACTTTCTAATTTTGGAATTTTTTTTTCGAATTTTAGAGATTAACATACAAGTATTACCACATATGAGTATATTAATATGTATAGAAGATGGCCTGTATTGATACTCTAGAGAAAATTAATCAGTAATCACTTCGTCAGATCTTATAAATAAAAGTGAATTTAAAAAAAAATGTTTTTATATTTATTGTCAATTCCATTGAACACTCTCTACTGCAGACCTTCAACAGACTAATTTCTGCTGGCACTAAAATAAGTACTGTTAATGGCATAGAATGGTAGCTCTCAAATGTATCATCACAGCTACCAAGACATTGTTGTGCCAAGCCTAGGGTATCTATGTGCCCTTGCATAGTAATTTGTAAAAATTAGATTTCACCCACAAGAATTTATACAATTGTTACTGCCATGAGAGAGCAAGGAAGCTGTGGTTATCAATGGTTTGAGACCAGTTGGTGTGAAAGGTTGTAGAAAAACATTTTGAGCCATCAGAATTTGCATTAATCCATTGCATTGTAACCTAAAATGTTAAAATTTATCCACTGATTTATAACTCGTAATTCTACGTACACATTACATTACATAAGTTTGATAAAAGATCTTTTATAAGTCTTGAAAAGTGCAATCAATGAGTGTATCGGTCTACAATAATGTCAAAGGGCCTAGACCTTATAGTCATTACAGAATCTTGGGCAAACGATGGGGGATGAATCCTTGTTATACACATCTCAGGATACTGTACTTTTTTCAGAAATAAGATCGGCAGGAAAGAGGGATTCTTGATTTACTGAAATCATCTTTTGAGAGAAAGGTTAGTGGGAGTTTTCAGAGACCACGGTGTAATACAATACAAAGAATTAAGAGCATCTTTTGTTAGTAAAAAGCTCATTTGTTTGTCGGTGTGACAAAGGGCCTTTAGAGAGTATAAAAATGGAGCAGTGACCTGTCATCATTTACTGAAAAAAAGAATATCGAAGGTGATTATAGAGAAAGTAAAAAGGAAGTTGAATCAAGGTGCTGACCCAAAAATCATTTTTCAAGTATGTCAACAATGGCTGTAAGGGGACAGTTGCGCCCCCCCCCCCCCCCGATAGAAGGATCTAGGCCAGTTTCCCAACCTTTTTTGTCCCATCGCCCCCTTCAGAAATTTTTTTCTCCCATCGCAATCTAACCCATAGGATCCTATGTTATACCCGTAGCTTCCATCGCCCCCAGGGGGTGTTAACGCCCATGTTGGGAATCACTGATCTAGGCTATAGAGAGTAATGTAAGCATTCAGTGACTTTTTCATGTCTGTTTTTAATAGGGAAGGTGATATTCAAAGTATATAGAGCATTCGGTTTGTATTATCGTTAAGTCAAATATCATATATGGAGTTGTACTTGCTGATGTTGCTATCAATTTTATAAATGGTATAATTATGAGAAATTTTATTATTTCTTTGGTCATCATTGTTCATGATACACTATGAAATAAATCTACCCTCGATTTTTGCACATTTGTTGGTGGATACATAAAGGTTGAATGCATTTATTTTTACACAATCTGAATACTTTATTCAAATTTCAAATAAAAAACACAATTTTTTTGTGCATGTAAAATGTGTTTACCTTGTATTATCAAAATGCGTTAAAACTAGCAGTGCATTTGCCATCTTTTGGGCATGAGTATTACTAAGACACACGCACCTCATCCACATTCCTGTGGAACATCTAATAAAGTGTACGTGTAGTTAACCTGACATGTGAAGTTTGTTTCTGACTAATGTGTAGTTCCACCATCTGTTTTTCTATGATTGAGAATAATTGTACCGTTGTAGGCCTCTTGCTCTCTGTGGCGAAACTTTTCAACTGGGAGATCAGCCCACATTTGTGCCTCGAAGTTAAGAGCCTGGACTTGAGTATTCAGAAACATTAATTCACGCCTTTGATGTTTGGTGAATGAAACGTGCAATGTGTAAAATAAATATTTGCATTAAAATCCTATAGATCCTTCAACTACATTTTAAAAAAAAGAAAGTTGCACACGACAGAAATCTAATCTTTCTGTAGTTGAATTGAATAAACAGCACGAGACATTTTATTGAATCAGATTTCTCTACCATGCTGGATGAGGCAGCAAAATCTTAATAGAATTATATTATTTCGAGGTACTGTTCATGAATTAAAGAATTTTATGCAACAAAATGATTTGAGTTGATTATAGTACATTCAGTGTGCTTTGAAAATGTAAATTATAACTGCAATATTTTTACTCATAATTTCGAACGATATTTGGATTTTTTAAATCGTAACATTTTTTAAAAAACCATATGAATATAATTTCTATTGCATTTAAGTTACTGTCCAGCCCAGTCAATGCCCAAATTAGGCTTTTGCTAGTGTCTATATATCAATCCTTATGATTTGGAGGGTTGTCACATTAGTGTATTTTTTGTGATAATTATGGCTATTTATAATTAGCCATAGCTGACCATAACCATTATTGTTAGCTATGGCAACCCTAATGATCAAAGGAATCTGAATATATGTTAGTGATCTATATATAGGCCCTACCAAAGCGCAAAATTCATCCATTGGCCAGAACTGGGTTTGAGAACCGGCCAGCTTTTTTTAAAAGCTGCTTTTAGTGACCAATGCCCGCAAACTAATTTTTGGTCCCTTCAACACACATTCCTGTATCAAGGAAACATTTTATTTCCTGGCCTGGATATTATGCCGAGGTGAACGTGGAAGGAAAAGTCTTGTATCCGCTGGGACACGAACCCAGGCCCTCTTGCATGCTGGGCAACCATCAACACCACTGGAGACACGACCCCGCCTGTCTTATTTCATGCACTGTGGCGCGAGACACTGAAGTAGGGACATTAGTAGCCCCTCTTAACTTCAGGAATTGGCCCCAAGAGGGTCTGGGTTCGTGTCCCGAGATAGCACTCTTAATGCATGAGAAACATCACAATTATAAATACTGCAGTGAGTTTTTGTTAATTTGATCGTTTTCAATATAAAGTAGTGATTATCTCAAAATCGTGGTCTATGGTGTCTACCTAAACAGTATTGAGTTACGATATAACAGAGGAGCATAAACCCTGGTAGAGTTTTTATTTTTATCTTTTATAAAAATTTGCTCCTCTACAGGAAGGCTTGAAAACCAAAATAGTTAGTTATAGCTCTTTAAATTTTGGGTGAAAACAGATGTTCTAGTTATGAATTTGATGTTTTTTAGACATGCATTGAAAACTTAATTTGGTATACCATATTCAGTGATGGACAATACAGAACATTATAAGGAAAAAAGGTACCAAAATAATTTAATTCACAAAAACACACACAAAGTTATTCTACAGCATCTTCTTTTGCCACAGAAAATGGTTTTTCAACTGGAATGATGTCACAGTCAGCAATTACTACATCTTTTTTTGGTTTATCAGATGAACCAGTTTTCGTTTGCTCAATCTTTCTCACAACTTTCTAGGATAAGAAACAAACAAAAATATAAGTTGATACTTTTACAATATACATACAACAAAAAGGTTATGGAGAATAAAGTTCAACAAAAAAGGTAGCAAACTTCCATAATAAATTTTGAAAGAAAGAAAAAAAAAACATAATTGGAGTGGCGCAATGTATATAAATAAGAATATTTCAACATTAAAATGTATATAACAGTGGACCAAAAGAAAAACAGAACTGTTATAATTTTGTTTATTTTTGTGTGAATATGGTAAAACTTTGTGTAGAGATAGAGTGGAAGGAAACTCCTACTGCGGAAATGGTATTAGTTTTTTTAGTGCCGGAGGATAGAGTTTACATCTGCAAATGAAGGTAATACACGGTGAATGCACTGTCATTAACTCATGTGCACAACTGATATAAATGTTTCCACAAGGGATCTGAATGATAATACGTGACCTGGTCAAAGTCACCTTGGCACGGACACTTTAGCAAAAGAAGTCGACAGGTTATCAACCAAAACAGATGACAAAATAGGAGAGATCAGCAAGAAGATGCAGTTCATTTCAGTTCCATTCATCATTACTTTACTACAAAAAAGTGAGTGCACAGCGGAAATGCTTGTGCCAGTCCTGCACACGAGTCTATCACAGTGCATGTTCACCGTATATTACCTTCATTTGCCAATGATAAACTAAAAAATGAATACCACCATGTTACTCTTCTTTACCCATAAACATTCCACATGTGCAGATTAAAAAACAGATGTTGGACAATACTGTTGGCTGACCGGCAGCACATACCACGATTCCTCGTGACTACCTAGGGCGAATTCACTTCACGGTAGGGGTTGCCTTCCTCAGATGATAATCTCTACAACAACATTTTTCTTGGTCCTCAGAATGTGGTATTGGGATTTCACTGTACTCATTGACTACCAAGTAGTTCAAGGTTACCTTTTCTTTACTAAAATATTCTGATTTCTTTTTCCTTGAGAACTATTAATTTTTTTTAAAGGGGAAACTCTAAAAATCATCCATGTTATCTCCTTGCACAAACATTTTATCGGATAATCATTGTAAACTTACCATTCCTTTCAATACTTTCCCAAATACAACATGGCGTCCATCAAGCCAAGAAGTCTTTTTGGTGGTTACAAAAAATTGAGAGCCATTAGTGTCCTTTCCAGCATTAGCCATTGATAACCAACCAGCTCCGTAATGCTTCAGCTTGAAGTTCTCGTCTGGAAATCTTTCTCCGTAAATGCTACGTCCTGTTTTAAAAAAATTATATGCATTAATGAAAGATGAATGTTCAATGTAGACAATTGGCGTAAAAGTAGACATTGGAATGAATGCTTGATTGAAATTTCACTGGGGAAAACAAATGTAAATTATTGGGATCCTTGCTAAATTGGTGGCCTTTCATCACTTGAGTTGTCAGGACTGTGACTGTTTTTGTAAGGGAGATAACATGATTTTAATGCTAACTCCCACCACTTTATAAATCTAACTTTGCAATGGTGTTTCACTGTTCCACACGAAATTTACCACCCACGACTCTGCCACGTGGCTGAAACCATATGGGTTAAGCATATTAAACACAGTTTAGTCTACATATATGGTACAATTTTATTTTTTCACTCAAACATTCAATAAGTGTCTCAGAGATCTGACATTAATCTACTTGAACAACGTCAAGAACAAGCAGAACCACATAAAATGTGTTATGAGAAAAGCAGAAATAGGAACACCAGGCTATCATTAGCAATCTAAATCAAAAAACTAAAAAATAAAACAGACACAAGCCAATGGTTCTTTTGATTACTAATGCCCAACTTTAATAGAATGTGTTGCTCAAACAGAAACAGCTATAAAATATAACATACATTCTACATTTGGTTTTTAATTCAGTCTCTTTTATTCAGAAATACAAAAAAAAACTTAAAATCAATTATTTCTTGTCACTCAAATTTCACAAAAACCTATTCAATTTAGATTTGTTGTCACTTGTGGTACCAACTGTTATAATAGTGACTGTGGCAAAACTTTCTTCAATATCTTAAAAAATATTTTGGATAAAATAGAGATGGAAAAAGAGACTTATAAAGAATAATCAGAAAGTTCAGAATTTAAGAAATTCAAAAATTGATAGATTTGAAACAACCGACTTTGAAAATTTGTTCACTAATATTCCTCATGAAAACATCTTAAATATTTGTAGAGGGAATACCCATGGGCACTTGCTTTTTTAGTGCTTCCGCAAATATTTTTTTAACATTTCTATGACACAAATATTTTCGCTGAACATAAAATCATGGGTTTTAGGTATATTGATCTCATTATTTTTAAATTTTCTGGAATTAAGGTTACCTTTATTTACCCTACGGACTTGACACTCAAGAGAACCAATCATGATCCCCTTTCTGCGGATTTCCTTGATCTTAAAATTTGTTTGTCTAATAGCACAGCCTTTAAATTTAAATTATTTTATCAAAAATTCCAATAAAGTTAATTTTCTTTCTAATTTCAATTCTAATAGTAGTATTAGAATTCTGAAAAATATATTTTTTGGACAACTATCAAGAATTAAAAAAACATGCAATAATGTTTTTCTAATAATGTTTTTCTAAACATGCAATAATGATTTTCTAAAAGCATTTTCTGACTTTTTAAAAATGTCTTGAATGGTAACAATTAGCCATCTTCCTTTATGGGTTTCAAACTTCACCCACGTTTTTCGACTTGTTAGTTTACGCCATGTGGCTCATTATTTATGACATTAGTATTACAAAATTGAATTTTAGGTAGGGTTTTACATTTTTATTTTTTCAACTTTTAACCACACCTCTATGGAGGTGTCCATTTAATATTGTGCTACTAATGTATTTTTTGTGTTTTTCTAGTTTTTTAAATTTTTGTATTTTCTAATATTTGCTTTGACTTCCAAAACTTGTTTTTTGCAAAAATGTCGGGGAACTGATGGTGAATTTATGCCTATTCTTGGCTTACCATCATTAGATACATTTTTGCTAGTTGGAACAATGTGGGGGGGGGGGTTCCCCCTTGAGAACAACCTCCTCATTGTTCCATTTATTTTTCATCTTTTCCTTTAATTATTTAACTACATTATTATATTTTTTTTTGGTGATTTCCTTTCTAATCTCTTGGTGCTTTTCTTCCTGATTGGGGGGATGGTCAGCCATTTTCTTGAATGCGTGTTTTCACTTTCTTATCGTTGGTTATGGTCTGAAGGTGATGTCGTTCTCTCCCCCCCCCCCAGAAGTAAAGAGTAATACGCTTTTGTATAGAGCACATGTGTTCGAATTAATTAGCACACACGTGTTAAAGCTTCATTTTCTTTTTATTTGTTATATGTTGTATCGTCCATACCATTTCCCCAGTATGCTACATTACATTTTTTCTTCGAATATTTCATTTGGAATTTGTTCTTTTTATTCATACTTTTTCTACTTCCATTTTAATCTGTTCTTTTGCAGACTAGTTGTTATAGTTTTTATCTTGCATTCATGTTTTTATTGAACCAGAGAGGTTTTTTTTTCGCCCCCAACCGTTGTATTATATAAAAGAGGGAGAATCTGGGTTTTTATTACTTTATATCCAGTATTTTAAATCTCAATCCCTTTATTTAGTGCAAGAATGTTTTATTTATTATTGTTTGTTTTAATAGCCATAGTATATTTTTTACAGCGATATGTTTAAGATATATTTATTTTTTGGCAAGACAGACGATCAAAAGTATGACTCACAATTTAGCTTTCCAACATTTTTCTTGCCAAAGAAAAAGAAATTGCAGACGCAAAAGGGGATTATACTACAGCTGTTCCCTGAACTGTCAATTGATTGAAACTGATGAAATCAAGGAACTAAAAGAATATACTGGCTGCCATAACCTTACCTCCAGTTCCATCACCGTTAGTAAAATCTCCACCTTGAATCATGAAGTCTGGAATGACTCTATGAAAGATTGATCCTTTGTAACCCACCAGAGTTCCTTCCGGCACAGGCTAATAAGATTGAAAAATATACCATTTAAATAAATACACAACTGAAAAACACTGTTTTAGACAGGGATTTACGAATAAAGAACAAATCTAGCTGCCACCCTAATATTTTGGGAGCCAGGCCTATTTCTTTTGTCCTGGCTATCAATTCCACATGAAAATTTTAGGTGCCAATATAAATTTTTTAGTTGCCATGGCAACCTGGGATTTGTCAAACCTTGGTTTAAGGCGAGACAAATATCGAGCATTAAATTCCATGAAACCACTTTGTAAATTTATAAACAGCTTATGGTTATAATTACAAGCTATTCACAGTTGATAGATTAGGCTTAATTTTTAATACAAAATCAACAAATTATCAAATGTTTAATGCAGCATTTAGAATTTTAAAGAAAATATTTTCTTACCTCGTTCTTATGTTTCGTGCACAGCTCTACAAAATTCTTTGCAGTTTTGGGAACTGTTTTGCCAAACAATCCGATTTCTATGCGTCCAGCACTCTCTCCTCCAATAGTGATATCAAAATACACCTGAACAAAATCACACAAGAATAAATATTCTGAAACACACAGGATATATCTATGGGAGAATTTTTCAAACAGGGTTTCATCAGAGACATCAATGGCGATTCAATGAGAAACGGAAGCAAATTATTTTCAATTAAGGGTTTTCCCCCTCTGCCCTTAATTTTGGGTGGCATGGACTTCAAATTGTGAAATATGACACCTTGGAAACGCTCAATTTCTCTGTGTTTATCTGCTCCGACTGGATTATACTGTTTTATTCACCTGCTAGGGCTTTTAAATGTGTTTAGCGAAGTAATAACAGGGAGTTATAAAAAATTTTCATTTTCTTCCTGATTTAATTGAATGCGATTCAATGCATCAAGTTGACCATAATAAGAGCTGCTATCACTTATTGATTCACAAATATTCCAATAGTAAGCTGCAACATTTCTAATTCAATTTTTTTTAATTTATATTTGGCGGAGGAGGCCCATTACAAAGGGGTCATTCAAGTATTACGTCAGCATCGAGGTGGGGGAGAGGGGGTTTCGGATTTGCTGACTTTTGATGACAAGGGGGGGGGGGGGTTAAAGGTTGCTTACATCATCAACCACCCCTTTTTGAAGCTATGAAATATTCTAAGCTGTGGATGAAATTGTGCTGACGGGAGGGGGGGGGGGGAGAGAGAGAGAGGTCAGTGTTTTGCTGACAAAGGGGGAGGGGGTCAAAAATGATTGAAAATCTGCTTACGTAATACTTGAATGGCTCCAAAGTAAAAACAAAATCACATTATAGTAGTAATTTTACTACATCCCTCTTATCTCTCATTTACATATTCACATGTTAGTGATTGGACGGAATACTTTCTGCAACATAGCATTTTTCAACTTGCGCTACCAATTGTTTATATTGTGCTCACAGATGAGTTTCAGCAATGGTTTTTTCCCCGGGGTAAATGCTTAAAAACGTATTAAATGCTTCTGTTGGGCCAAGGCGTAGCAACTACAAACGCTGCAGTTTATTTTCTTCAGTAAATTTTGATTTCAACAGGAAACACTAGTGAGTAAATGAAAAAATAGGTAAAACTGCATAAAATAAAATCACCCCTCCCCCTACAAGGGTGGGGCTGACAGGGCCAAGACAATTCTGATCATTTTTTTTTCCCACGCTATAAATTCATTTTGAAGGAAGCCGCTGCATGCGGACGGGACATTGCCCCTCACAGGGTCAAAGATATAACGCATAAGCGTATGTATATTATATATGAAGTAGCATCATCATGCTTCCCCCCCCCCGCCAGATTTTCAAGCCCGCCTATGCCGCTGCAGGATGTGGGAAGAGGGGCCATGAATAAAATAAAATATATCGGAATACTAGTATTAGAGTTATATATGAAATAATTAATCTCGCATACCATGTCCGTAACTTTGGGACCTTTAGGAGCGGTTTTCTTGTCATCTTGGGCAGAGTGCACGACAACAAGGCAAACAGCAGACACAAACAACAACCCGGCGTAAGCGTAGCCTCTGTTCGACATTTCTTTTCCTTCCTCTTCCCTAGCAATACGGCGGAATGAGCAAATTATGGCGGAGACGGAGCAATTACTGACGTGTAAAACACACAGATGACACAACAGATAACAAACACAACACACCACAGAACAAACACCGGTCGTCTTGTCGTGTCCTTAGGAGGGAGGAAGCCAAGAAATTTCCGCTGCTGTTGCCATATTATCGAGTGAAATCGCACAAAATCTAAATTCCACCATTTTTGATTGTATGATAACTTCTCTGACCATATAACTCGTTTTTCTTTTTCCTTATCATTTTTATTCTACCTCTTAGCTTTAATTTGTATACACAATCAGAGATTTCTCTGAAAATTGACTACTTTTGAGGTGACATTTAGCACAATAAAACAATATTTTTCTACATTCAGAGCCCGAATAATTTATATTTGCCCCAAAAAATATGATCCAGTCCACCATGACCATGTGTCCCATATTTCCCGAAACATTCCCGTATTTTTATCCAAGTAATTTATGAGAATGTCTCGTTCTTTTTCGTATTTCCAACGAAAACCCGCTTTAATTTTTAATCTTCATCAGGATCCAGCATTAAAATTATTTTCCCAAAGCATTATATAATTTTAAAAATTTTCATTCCACGTATTCGGCATGTTTACGATTTTTTTCGTATATTTCATTCTAATGCACTGCAATTTGCAACAGTAATTAATTTCCTACGATTAGAAGTTTTGATATTAGCAACTTTTCATACCTTTGGCTGAATTTGACCAATTATGGCTTTGTACCAACTTGAAATGTCTTCAATTTTGCAATATCAATTCGAAAGATGGCAGCACTAAACCGTTTCAAATATTGTCTATGAGATGCAGACCATATTTGTCGGTTACCCGACGTGTGATTCTCAACGTAGGCGTTAACGCCCACTTGGGGACGATGGGAAGTTTCAGGGGGGGGGGGTGGTAGAAGCTGCGGGTATAGCATAGGATCCTATGGGTTAGATTACGTTGGGAGCGATGGGTGAAAAAATTTCTGAAGAAAGGGCGAGATGGGACAAAAAAGGTTGGGAAACTATTGGTTACCCGGTTCGTACATACGGGCAAAATATGAATCATAATCGTCAATTGTCGCTAATTCCCGAACAGGATAAAATGCAATGAACTAAATTGTACTTCACAAACGTGTCAAGCAATATAGAATGTCAGGTGAATATTTGTCTTTATCTCTTTTGCCATATTTCGTCGACAATAAGGATTTTAAATACGAAATATCACCATTTTTTGTCAAAAACGTAGCCAAACATGAGAAAAAATTGCAATTTTTGGCTTAAATTGCTAAAAAATAACTAAAAAGTAGCAATTTTTTTTCAGAATTATTTTATAAATAAATAAATATGCTTCTAATAGCCGATGATATGCATTCCGTTTTATTTTGAATGAAGTTGATAACGGCAGGAGAGGAAGAAAGGAGCTATCGATAAGATTCCCATGTTGAAGCAGGGGCGGCTCGAGCTGACACCACACTAGAAATATATATTTAGTGTGGTGTTGCTCGAGCTCACCCGGGTGCGAAACCTCTTGTTACCTTCTAGAGCAGAAGGTATTGCTTGTGCCGGCCCTAGAAGTGGGTGTGAAGCCCTTAGAGGAGAAATAAAATTATATTTCTTCTCGATGGTGAAGCCTCCCTGGCGAGAGGCTGACAGTAGTCTTGGAAACTACTGCACTTAGTAGTGCAGTACTGCACTACTGATGTAGATAAATCTGTTTTTTTTTAGAAGAAAGCCGCACACAATTGTTTATCGTACAAAATGTTCGTGACCATACGTCTCGCTTACAAAGTAGATTTTCCTGTTTTTTGGTCCGGTATTACTTCATCGTTCTCAATAATGCCAGATAATTTAATTCTCAAAACAGCACTTATTAGTAAGCCATCATCACTTGCACTTATGCTTTAAAGATGACGCATAATGAGGTTGATTTTTACAATATTAAGAAATTTATTTCCAAAAGCGTTTCTGGTGTTCCAGGGACCGGACAAGTGAGAAGCCAAAATTTTCCTTCGCCCTCATTTGACCGTTCTGAAAAAATAGTATAGGGGTGGCTTTTGGGCCATACGATCCATTGCGACCGCACACGGCGCCAATTTTCCAAAAATTTTCTTTTTGTTAAGAATTATTGGATTAAGTTCTGAGGGTGGGGCTGACAGGTATTCAACACGGGGCTATTCTTCTTTTTTTACGTTTAATTAACTGTAGAAGGGCCATCCATGAAAAATCTGGTTTTACTGGGCCTACGGAAAATTACAGCCTAGGAACCCTGACGCTGGATGTGTGGGCTATGCGGAGGGTAAAGCAGGAAACGTAAAAAATAGGTCCCGCACGGGTATATAGATTCTATCGTGAACCACCCCTAGTAGACTACTTTCTGGTTCTTGTATCCTAGGCTGTGTCATAGCATTGTTCGAGGTGTGTTGAAATCAAAAGTGTGATTTGATTTTTTATTGTGTGAAATTTTTAAAATTTTGGACTTAACTAAAGTCTATACAGCCGCCCCTTACAACCCGCCTCCCGGGTACCCCGCACTCTCGCTGAAGCTGCACCTGGGGGAAGGAGGGTTCGGTCACCGATAAGGATTGAAGGTTGGCCGTCACCTTCACGGCCCTACCAAGGCCATCACGGAACTCCAGCCCTGGGGCCCGGGACGATTCTCATTATTTTTTGTTTTTCACTAGTTACTATAGAGCATAGTTTCCCAACCTTTTTTGTCGCATCGTCCCCTTCTTCAGAAATTTTTTTCTCCCAGTTCCCTCCAACGCAATCTAACCCATGGAATACTATGCTATACCTGTAGCTTCTACCGCTCGCCAGGGGGCGTTAACGATCACTGCTATAGAGGGATGCCCGGCCTGGAGGCCCACCAAAGATCCGAGCCTAGGTGCCCTACTGGAGAATGTGGAAGCTATTGTCACCCTCCCGTCCGGTATTTACACCCTTGATGCTTTCCCCCCAATCACTCTCAATAAGTCTGATTATGGTTATTCCGAATACCTCCTCCCAACCATAACATCGCCTGCTGCAATGTCTCAACGAAGAGATATAAGCAGGTAAACACCGAATGGGAAAAGTTTAACGCTGGCATGAGTTTAAGATTCTTTCAACGACAAATGAAATGGCCCCTGGGGGAGCTGAGCCATTACCTCCTAGAGGTTCACGTGTATCTAGGACAGGCATCTTCAACCCACTGCTCGCGAACACCACACGGTGCTCCCTGAAGCTCTCAGAGTTCTCGATGCTAGTGCCCGATTTTGTGCTCGCGAGCACTTCATCAACTTCCCAAATAAACACCTTGTACAAATTGTATTGATGGATTGAAATCATCCTGATTTCGTGCATTCGTATGTCAAACTTGCCTTCTTTTGATGATGGGTGCAGGTAGTGCTCGCGACTAGAAAAAGATCGAAGACCTCTGATCTAGGAGGTAATGGCTGAGCTGAATAGAGAAGCATATGTCGGTTGCGCGGTTAGTACCGTTCTTCTAATCTTGCAAGTGGGCCAGGAGGTGACCTAATATTGGCCCCTGGGGGTTCAGATGCGTATGGTTATAATGTACCTTTCTTCGGATGCCTTTTCGGGAGGGTTATGATGAACGGGGGAATCTGAATTCTGATTGGACCAGTATGACGTGTTGAATCTCCCTGAAGGCATTGTTTTTTGTTTCATACATTTTTACTTTTCATCGATAAACTAATTGGTCAAGGTATCGATGGGATTGTCAGCAAATTTGCAGATTACTTGACATTAATGGTTATAGTCATTCATCCTAGCAATGGTGAGTTAATTGTTCCAGATAAACAAATTCGTATTAGCAGCATAGGCAAATGAATGGAGCTGGAACGGAATGTCTTTCAGCGTTGGCAAATGAAAAGTTGTTTACATTGGCTCAAATTACCCGCGTTTTACTCGCGAGTTAGATGATAAGATCATTCGGATGCAAGGGCGTAGCCAGGGGGGGGGGACCAGACCCCCAAGTCCCCCCCCCCCGGCTACCCCCCCCCCCCCGAAATGTGAGAAAATGACCGAAAAAAGGGAAAAAGATGGCCAAATCTATTGTTCTGTCACTTTGGTCCCCCCCCCGAAATGAAAGTGGTCCCCCCCACCCGAACGAAATTTCTGGCTACGCCCCTGTTCGGATGGGACTAGGTATACAAGGTCTTTGATCACCTGCTTATATATCTTCGTTGAGACAGAGCGGCGGGCCAAGTTCTGGTTACGAGGAGGTTCAAGGTTCACCAAGTTACGAAATTCATGTTGGAAAGAATCAAGATCGATTCCTCATTTTCAGATTGATGACAACCATATTATATTTATTCAGCATTTGGTTTTTATTCAAAAATCTGTCTTTAGTTTCTTCACTATTATTTCAATGATTTTCGGTTGAAAGTTTCCAGAAATACCCCACATTCATATTTATTATTGACATCCCCACCAGACAACTCGTTGGGTAAGTTGGATTGTTGTAGCAAATGAATTCGCATTTGTATTCAAACATATACGCATAATATCTATTTTTAAATATTGTATTTTACTTGCGAAAGATCTGAGCAGTTCGAGTTTTACTTGGTCGAAAATCTGAAATTTCTGCGTTGAGCCAGGGACCAAGTTGGGTCAGCAGTGGCTCCGTAATTTAGTTTGGGGGGGGGGCGAATTTGAACCACACACGTTCATTGATGAAACACACACACCTTGGCCCCATTGGGTGTTTTGTATTTGTGATGTGTGAAATTCCCTCGGCGGTAATTGTAGCTCAAAAATATTCCTCTCAAGCCTGCTTATACTCAGAAAGAACTGAAAACACATAAAACCAAAACAGAAAAGAAAAATCAAATCGGATTCAAAATGGAATTCACAATTAGAATTGAATTTCAAGCCTTCGATCTCAGCATCTTTATATTTTCTTTCTTACAAAAACATTCCTTGTTTCGAATTGGAAAAAGGTGGTTGAGTCCATGGGCGAAAAATTAATGAGTATATCCACGAGTGTGTGCAAGAATCTCGAATCCACCAGCGAGGATTCAGGGTTCTTCCACCCCCCCCCCCCCACCACACCGTTCCCATTTTCAAATTTTAAAAGCTTCTAATGCGAAATTTAAAAGAGAAACTTCGGTTATTATCCCTCCTTGAGGAAATTTTAATTAAAATTCTTCTGAAATTTCCCCACCACTCTTCTCTATCCCATGTCTCTTTCTCCCTCCGTCTTCCTCCTCAGTTGATTCGACCAAAATATTCCCATTAATTTTGATGGAAGTTACTTGTTCAAATTTTGAAATGAAAGTTGCGTTTTCGAAAGAGAGGGGAGCGTAAATAACGGCTCTCTTTCCTCTTCTAGTTTTGTACGACGGTGTGCATTTCCGTTGCCAATCCGAACCGGGCAAGGTTAATTGTTTCCGAACTTTCATGGCAAGAAATTTGCTTTACTCTTCCCGAAATTAGCGTTAAAAAAACTGGCATTGGTACGTAGTATTGTGTGTAACGTCTCTAATCATCTCACTTTTATAATAAAAGTTTCTTTTCTTCGTCACATGGTGGTTATTTAAAACACCCTCCTTCCAGGCAAGGTGAACACTGGTGTTATATTGCAAGCGATACAGCATGCAAATCGACGCGGATTGGATAAAAAAACCCTGAAATTCAGATTTTGAACTTCTTAGGCTGCGGGAATAGTCGGAGGAAATGCTTTTTTTTTTTTTTTTTCAAAACGGAGGCGATTCCCACTCTTTTCAGTTATCTTTTGTGAAAGATAGAGGGCACTCAAACTCATACTTTGCACTTAGCACTGCAAGCTAAAAAGACGCACCTACAACATCGAAGTACACACCTATAATGGTAACGTTTTTTTTTTCTGGAGGCAAAACAGGGCGGTATTTTTATGTACTGTCACCGACTGCGCGTGTGGCTATTATCCACATAACTTGACCGATCAGTGCCCTCGGAAGCGGATTTATGATTTGATCGCTTGTGTACTGTACGAATTTTCCCGCCGTTTACCCATCCCAGTCTAATTTTCTTACCACTCATTCCTCAAATAGACCACCCTGCCTACAGCCTGCTTAGCCGCCTGCCGCACATATACCTTGCATCTAACTCATTCTTTTGGTCGCTCACATGCTTACACACTCTTTATGTTACTCTTTTAGTCACTTACACATCTATAGGTCATTCTTTTAGTCTCCCACTCACCTCAATCTCTATGTAACTCCCATACTCGAATTGCCTGGATGACTTCTATAATTACACATTCTTTAGGTCACTCACTGACCTGGCTCCTCACTCTCTAGTTCACCCTTTCAATCATTCACTGACTTGGAACTTAACTCTGTAGGTAGACCAAACTATTTTGGTCACTCGCATGCTTGCATGATCTCTAGGTCATGGGTTTTCAACTGGAGTTCCGTGGAACCCTGGGGTTTCGTGGCGTCTGATCATGCGGTGTGAAACATGAGTGATCAAAACAATGTTCAGACATGTGAGTGATCACTTTGTCATTTTGACCATCCCGACTTTTTTTATAGAAATGTTCTATTGTTTTACCGTACTTTCACCAAAGCCTACGTAAATGTTAATTGTTCACTGAAATCAGGGATTAAAATAATTTTCCCAAATTCTGTGGTGTTTGGTCAGAACATGATGTCTCCAAAAAATGGCTTTTTGATCTAAAGTAAGTATCTAAAGTAAAAAAGTAAGTCTTGCTAATTATAACTAATTAGAAGTGAGATAATTGCACAAATACGTGCGTACGGCTAAATAACATGCTGATGTATTGATATTTTCATTTGTATTTGTGCGTATGCTTTATTATTGATTTTTAAATCAAATGACAATGAAAATGCTTATATCTCAAAAATTCGATTTTGGAGTTATCATGTTCTGGCCAAACACCACAGAATTATTAATTAAATTATCATAACCAAGACTGAAAATACAAGTATTCATCTCACATGTTTGTCATGTTCAGTTTTTTTTCTCCATGAAGTGCATTTCAAATTACTGCGATTTTCGGTAGCGCTTCATTTCCCGTCATTTGGCATATTTTTAGTAATTTTAGTCATGATTGAGAGTTTTGCTTACATTTGACATTACTTTTTGGTAACTGTTGGCGATTTTCTGCATATCCCTGAAATTGGAATCTTGAATTCCCGTGTTATTCCCCGTGGAATTTCATTGGAGTCTACTAATGAAGCCTCGGGTGATTGAAAATCGAAAAACACTGCTATTGTAAATGCTTCCAGTATTGTTCACTGAATCAGACAAAACACAAAAGATCACATCGGTAAGTTTTCGAATGTTTTCATACCTCCTTCCAGGCAAGGTGAACACGGGTGCTATATTGCAAGCGATACAGCATGCAAATCGACGCGGATTGGATAAAAAAACCCTGAAATTCAAATTTTGAACTTCTTAGGCTGCGGGAATAGTCGGAGGAAATGTTTTTTTTTTTTTTTTTTTTTTTTCAAAACGGAGGCGATTCCCACTCTTTTCAGTTATCTTTTGTGAAAGATAGAGGGCACTCAAACTCATACTTTGCAAATACAGTGAAACTTATCTGCACACGGACACTGTATGAGACGGAATGAAAAAAACAGACCCTTCATTGGTTAATGCTATTGTGTGCACCTTTGTAAAACGGATACCTGTCTAAAATGGAATATTGTTTCATTTTCTTGACGTTCCGTTTCCTATAGGTGTACAATACAATCGCAATAAAGGTGATGATGCAAATATAAAATCTGTGGTCGAACCCAAAATCATCGATGAAATAGTGATTGGCAGGTAGGTACTTTACCATTATTCAGTAATGTACAACCATTATATTTAGTACAAACAAATATGTTAGGAAATAATAAAAATAGGAAAAGAAAAACAATATATATGAGTACACCATCTATACGCAATTTTAGGAACTTCATGTAAAAGAAGTTAAAAAAATCAGATTATCACAGGATGGCTGAGCATTCTACTGCGCTGACCATCTGTGGTGATGGGAACATTCTGAAGGTTAACCAATCCGCGTCGAGTTGCATGATGTAGCGCACCAGGTGGAATGCGCCTTAAAGTTCCCTCCCCACTCTCGCAGCGATTGTTGTATTATCATAATTTTTGGATTCACCCCTCGTATGTCTTGAAGAACTACCGCTATGGATTCTGTTTACTGAAAAGTGGTGCATTTGAAAATTTCAGACTTTTCTGGAGAAAATAGCACCATGCTTTTGGAAAGAATTATTCTTTATTCCTCACTCAAAAAATGTCATTTATCTTCTATTCGGAGGAGACAATAGATTTAGAGTTCGTTGGCAGCACGCGATCCGTCAAGAACACTAGAGATCTGAAAGAAAGATTTCAAGTCACGACCTTTCTAGAAATAATCATAGTAATAATACACACAACTACTGTTTCCACCACTGAAGAATAAAAATCTAAGAGAATCTGCCTTTTTTATTCGGAAAAGAGAAGAAAATGTCTGGCATCATTGCCAGATTGTGCTTTAAATAGTGTTGTCAAACCGTACTAAGAGGTTTTGTGGTGTTCCACGCAACGCTATGGGCTAAATTAACATTACACCGAAAACTGGACGTTTCGAACCTAAAAACTAGGTTGACAGATTTTTCTCTCATTATATGTTCATTAGATGGTGATACAACTTTATTTTTACACGTGGGGGTCCACCTTTGGCACGATCCGGGTGCATAAGTGGTGGACTCCATGGTGATGAGATCTAGTGCTATGATTCTGAAAAGTATTTAAATTCGTAGGTTGGTATTTTGAGTTAGGTAGAGGGTCTTCGCAATACTATTTTGCTCATACGGCCAATTATGCGGTTGAGACGGCACTGTGTAAAACCCTCTCCAGTGCACGTCATTAGGGGAGTTGCTCAACGAACAGGAGAATTCTTATTGTGCTTTTATTTAGTGCGGTTTTCAGAACAACTTCTTCATACTAGTGCAATGAAGCACAGGCGATCGTGGCTCGTTATCTGTCCTGCTAGGAGACAACTTGCGCACTTCTTTTGCGAATTTCTATGTGATTGGTCAAAACGTGTGTTCAATAATGTGTAAAAAAAGATACATACTGATATGTTTCGCAGTGCATCTTTTTTTTTTTACTGCAGAAAAAAAAATAATTCCGAAACTTGGAAATGACAACCAGGGACGGGCTTAAGTATTTTGTGGACTGGTAAAGAAACAGCTTTGCGGTCTTGCTTCTAAAACGGACATTTCCATTGCCACAGTATCCCTGGTGATCTTGGAACACGCCAGCTTTACATTGGTACACGAGAATGAATATCAAACTAAATTTCATGGTTATAAAAAAGCCATTCGGCAATAAAATTGGACATTTGCCCACTGCCCAGTGAAAAAAGTGCGAGTGTGCCACCAGAACCACTGCTGTACAATATCTAGTATATGTATACAAGGGACCATAGTGGAAGGGTTTGTCGGTGCTAGAAAACCAACTATCTACCCAGGGCTGAAACTAGACACTCTTTCAGTCAGAGCAAACACGAATTTTCCCGTAAGTGATTAAAGGAGGAATTTAGCGCCCTCTCTCGTCTAGTACCCGAGTCACCAGATCCATATGCACCCCTTCTCTTGGCTGGAGTGTTTGGGGCGGGGGGCCTCTGCCAGAGGTGTCTGAATATTTATTTATCTTGGACAGAGTTTTAAGCAATTAGTTTGTTAAGAAGTTAAAGTCAAAATCAGATGAAAGTATTGTCCCGATTTGTGGCCCCTAACATTTAGCTACCCGATGTACTACTGCTACAGGAATCTACAGAGTTACGATGAAGGGGGTTTGATGGGTTACTGCTACCCACTGGAACCCCGTATAACTAATTATGGTTTTCGATTAGCAGCCCGATGCGACCGCACCCTTCCGGCCCTGATGAGGACAAAAAGGGAAAGATTTTAAAAGCGTATGATTTTACGTCCTGTAACTCGTTTTGTTCCGAGTGCAGCGCTCTATCTAGTGGATGGGATTCCACCCTTTTTTCGGTCCAAAATCAAAACCAGCATTTTATCACGCGTGTTTGTTCTTATCTCTTTGCAAGATGTTTTTGTTCCTGAAAAATATTAGTTTTCTGAAAATTTTCCTTACTTTTGAATCACCGTGTATTAAAGCGATTATTTCCCCTCCATAAACTCATCTTTATATTCTTTATGCTGTCGCAGAAACATCTCCCAACATGTTCATCGGTCGAGCGGAAAAGTTAAGCCTCGTTCCCGTTGGCTTTTATATTTTCCTTTCTTAATCAGTTTAGTGCCAGAAATATCTCGTACGCGATTCCTCTGTTTTGCAATAGCATTAGTGGAGAAAGAAAAGCGACGTACTTTGGCCGAAAAAAAGAAATCCCTTCCATTCTCTCTCTTATGTTATTATACATATATATTTTTTTCGTATTTTGTCCTCTCTTTCCATCTTTGTGCCGGAGCGGAGGCAACGGAATATCTTTTCTATGCACAGGAAGGAATTTCCTCTACCGTCATTCCTAATTAGAAGTGGAATGCTCGTCAGAATAGCAACATTTTTCCTCCCGTATCTTTTTCCATTGATGTCACGCAAAAGAGAAGAACCCCTCTCTTTCTCTACAAAACTATGCCAAGAACGGGAAATTGGATGCTCTTCGGTCGACGACAACAGCAACAAAATATACACGTAGATACTTATTACTTCTCAAATGTACGTCTTTTAAAAGAAAATAATATCTATTCCATATAAACGAACCACAATCATGTTCTTGTCCAAGCATTACATTTACTGTTTTTAAGAAGGAAAAGTGGGGGGGGGGGGGGTATGTTCTAGCTATCAAGAAATGTTTTAAAAACATAATTTCAGAAATACCGAGGATAAAATGAAGTTGGGTATCCTATAAATTCATAAATAGTTCAAAAATTCATTAAAATTGAAGGAATTGGTAAATTTGAATGAGGTTTGCGAAAAAGTTATTCGCACAAAGAAGGATTTTTTACTACAGAAAAAAAATTAGTTCAATCTTTTGTCAATAGAGAGCGATGCACGAAAGCGAATATGTAGGGTGATTGAATCTAAACCGTTCTCCAATCTCTTTTGTGTCCAAAACGTTCGTAAAGCTTCATCCTGAGGTAAAATGTGTTATTATGTGTGTTAAAATTAAAATGTGTGTTAATAAATGCCAGGAGCTTGGGTAACAAGAAAGATTTTTTAGAAACTATGATAGTTGTGGAGGACTTGGATCTTATAGCCATTACAGAATCTTGGGCAAACGATGGGGATGAATCTTTCTTACACATCTCCGGATACGATACTTTTTTGAGAAATAGATCTGATAGGAAAGGGGGTGGAGTGTTGATATACGTGAAATCATGTTTGAAGGCTAGAGAGTGTAACGTGCAGAGAAGTGATATTGAAACCATATGGGTTGAACTTGAGAACAAAAGACGTCATAAGCTTATTGTTGGGGTTTGTTACAATCCACCGAATAGGGATCAAAATTATATCGCCAAAATGCATGATGAAATTTCCTACATGTGTAAGCGAAAGAGGGTTCTCATACTAGGGGATTTCAATTACCCGGGTATTGATTGGGAGAACCTTTCATCTGGAAATCAGTATGAAAGAGACTTTCTTAAGTTGGTGCTCGAAAATTTTTTGTATCAGCATGTATCAGAAGCCACTAGGGGTACTGCTATTTTGGATTTAGTTCTTACTAGTTCTGAGGATCTAGTTGAACATGTTTCGGTGGGGGAAGAGTTTTCTTCCAGTGATCATCGTATCGTCAGATTTCTCTGTAACTTTTCCTCGGGTAAGGTTGATAACAAAAGACTGGTTCCTTGTTTTCGGAGAACTAACTTTGATGTTTTGCGAAGAAGGTTAGCGGAAGTTTTCAAAGACCGGTTGGAATCAGTAGGGGTGGTAAGTCAATGGGAAGAATTTAGTACGAAGCTGTCCTCTGTTTTGCATGACGTCATACCCTTTGTTCGAAAAAAGCGTGTTTGTACATCACACCCTCTATGGTTCACGGATAGCGTGCGGAACCTTTATCTTGAAAAGAAAAGAGCATTCAGAGAGTATAAAAGTGGACGAGGTGACCTATCATTGTTTACTGATAAAAGAAGACTGTTGAAGAAAGCGATAAGGGATAGTAAAAAGCAAGTTGAATCTAGGTTGGCAGATAACATTGGCTCTGACCCAAAATCATTTTTTCGATACGTCAATAATGGATGTAAGGGGACAGTTGGCCCCCTCTCGATAGGAGGCTCAAAAGTAGAGAGCAATGTAGGCATGTGTAGTGCTTTCAATGACTTTTTCGCGTCGGTTTTTAATGGAGATAATGATATTCGATATACGGGTGTTGCATGGGGTAATAAAACGCTCAACGATATTCAAGTGGAAGACGTGGAGGTCCTAAATCTTCTAAGAAATGTATGTGCAAGCAAAGCACCAGGACCAGATGATATCTATCCCAGGGTTCTCAGGGAAGGTGCTAATGAATTGTTGGGGCCAGTCGCACAGATATACAGGAGTAGTGTTGCTGAGGGTATCGTCCCGAGAGATTGGAAACTGGCTAACGTTGTTCCGATATTTAAGAAGGGTAGTAGAGAAGCGGTGTCAAATTATCGTCCAGTGAGTTTGACGAGCTCTCTCTCGAAAATTTTGGAAATTATCATCAAAAGGCAGTTTGTGAAGTGGATAGACGAGAATAATGTATTGTCGGATAATCAGCATGGGTTCAGGAAGGGGAAGTCATGTGTAACTAACCTCCTTTGCTTCTATGATTACGTGACTAAGGCTTTGGGTAAGAGCAAAAATGTCGACGTGGTTTACCTTGATTTCCAGAAGGCATTCGATCGGGTCCAACATGGCAAACTCTTGAAGCGTTTACACGAGATTGGAATAGGGGGCAACTTGCTGAATTGGATAGAATCGTGGTTAAGAGATAGGTCGCAACGAGTTATGGTGAACGGGGAATTCTCTGGTTGGACAGACGTCACAAGTGGAGTTCCTCAGGGAAGTGTCCTTGGCCCCATACTTTTTTCACTTTTTATCGATAAACTCGATCAGGGTATCGATGGAATTACTAGCAAATTCGCAGATGATGTGAAGCTAATGGGGGTAATCGGGAATGAAAGCGATAGGGAGTTGCTCCAGACCAACTTAAACAAGATTGCAGCATGGGCAAATGAATGGAGCATGACGTTTAGCGTAGATAAGTGCATGGTCGCTCATTTTGGTTCGAACAACCCACGGTTCTCTTACGAGTTGAATGGTGTCACTATCCCGGATGCAACTAGAGTCACCGATTTGGGAATTCTCATTGACGAGCGACTTAAGTTTTCTGAACATTGTTCAGCGGTTGTCAAAAAATCGAATAGAATGCTTGGTCTCATTTTCAAAAAGGTCTCTTCGCGTTCTCCTAAAGTCATTCTTCCGCTTTTTCGAGGCTTAGTTCGTCCTGGACTGGAGTATGCTGTAAGGTTTTGGAGACCATACCTACAGAGGGACATAGACTTGGTTGAAGGGGTGCAGAGAAGAGCTACGCGTGTCCTTATTGGCACACAGGGCTTGAGTTATGAAGAAAGACTTCATTTTTTGAATATGTTTACATTGGATGAACGCAGGTGTCGAGGAGATATGATCGAAGTGCTCAAAATTTTCAATGGGATGGATAGGATGGACCATGAACTTTTAGTACACCGCCAATCGACTGCTTTTACAAGGGGACACCAGTATCGATTGGTGAGGGACAATGCAAGGTTATGGTGTCGCAGGGAATTTTTCTCCAATAGGGTTGTTAATAAATGGAATAGCTTACCCCCGGAGGTAGTAAATTGTAACACAATTGACACGTTTAAAAAGAAATACGATAAACATGTTGGGGTAAATCGGGAAGCTATCCATTCTTAGAATAAGACAACCATAAGTATTCTTTATGGGCATTGTATAATATTTTATCATGTGTATATATTGTTTGTAATTTGTGTTAATTGCATTTTTAATTGGGTTGCTGTATTTTTGAAACATATGACAACCATATTTTTATGGGCATCTTTTTATCAGCCACCTCGTTGGGCATTTTGCCTGTTGTGGTGTTGTATTTGTATTTGTATTTGTATTTGTATAAAAAAAACTTAACCAATAGTGCTTTATCCATGCATGCTAATAGTCATTATGTAAGCACCAATAACAGAAAAAATTCAAAAATTCAGAAATGAGCTGTTAATCGTACAGAATGCATTTTTTTAAGGATTCTGATTTGTATATTTCTAGTGATTTGCACTCTCTATCGACGGAAATTTGCACTAAATATTTTTCCGCACAAAAAAAAAAAAAAAAAATCTCCTTTCGTAAGAATAACTTTTCGCCCCCGCATTCAAATATACAAATTCCTTCAACTTTTACGAATTTTTAACTATTTACCAATTTATAAGACACCCTGTACATAATTTACAACTCGGTTATAACGACATTCAAGGGATCGGAACATTCTTTGTCGCTGTAAGCAAGGTGTGTGTGTCATTAAAGTCAAAGTTGAGGATTTTTCATACATAAATTTAGGAAATACTGTACTATATACTGAATTATATACACCAAATAGAATTTCATCGTGAAAGAGAAGAAAAAAAAAATTGGTCGACGACAAAATTTCTCCGAAAAATATTTTATTAATGCAGTGTTTCCTTAACCTTTCTTGTTTTCCGTTACCCTCCTCCCGCACTTGGACCACATTTTCTTCTCCCCCCCCCCCCGGTCCTATCCAGGGCACCAACGCTCATACAGGAGTGAGACCCCTCATTTATAGTGAATAAAAGTTTTACAAATATTGTGGATGTTGACACCTTGGCTAGAGAGGAGTGAGTGAGCTTCAGTGAGCTTTCCTCTTGTGGTGGTTCTGTACAGTGTCTGTCTTTAACAACATGAGATTCTCGGGCAAAGTGGGGGGGGGGCTGTTCTAAGGCCCTGTATTTAGTAGTTCAAGTAGCTCAATGTAGAATAGCCCAGAAACACGGGGGAGGGGGTGAATGTTGCACCAGGTTATGCACCACTGTACTTATTATTAGTGTGTGTCACAAAAGGTGTAGGGAAGAAATGCAACCCGTGTCTCCATGCTGAGATAGCTTCATAAGCCGGGTTCTCAAACTGTGTGCCGCGTAATCCTGGTGTGCCTCCAACCTTTGTCAGGAGATTTTTCAAAAATATTCTTTGTTGAACTGCTCTGGGGAGCCGGCGGAGCTCGCGGATAAGCAATGAATAGGAAACAGCGGTGCCGCGGGTGGGAAAAAGGTGTTTGAGAACCCCTGTCATAAGTGATGAACAGTAGCATACACATACGTAACCCATTAAGCCAGGGTTGGCCGACTTCTTTCAGTTCGAGGGCCAACAATAATTTTCAACGTAATAGTCAGACGCAGTGTCGCAGGCCGCATCAGGAACAAAACTCCGGTATATAAGCCGCATGTACGAGGGGAGAGAAGAAAACTCCTGTATATAAACCAGTATGATTGCTTGCTCTGTTATCGCGATCACAAACATTTTGAGGGGATTTATTAACTAATTAACTAAACTCTTCATTTAATTAAATACTGATTACAAATAATTATTAATGAGTTAACTGAACTCTTCATTTTTTGGAAACGAATATTTAAATGTTCTCTCATAGACAGTGAAATCAGCGCTGAAGGAAACTGCGTAAATAGCTACAGCGCGTGTGGACTACAATTTCTTATTCAGACCAGACTCAAATTTTTGCCCTCATGCCCAGCCCTCGGGGCTGATAATGGGATTACAGACGGGCTAGTAAACAGCCTAGGAAGGTGTATCTAATGTACGTCAGTGATATTTATGTGTCTGTGCTTGAGAATTATTGTCGAAATCGGGAAATTACACTCACAAAAATTATTAGAGTTCCAAAAAAATACTGAGAAGATATACATTTATGGGATAAATAAAATTTTTAGAGTTCAAAAGGCAACTCTTGGCTTATTTGACGAGAATATTCCTAGCTTCAGTGAGGAATTCGTCCAGGATAGTTTTTGATCCTTTACTTTATGAAGCAGCACTTCATAATATCCTCCAGGCAGAATTTTGCAAACAACAAGCTTTTCACAAACTCGAGTATGTGATATGTTGAGTTGGAGCTGGCCGCGGAATCATCAGAATCCGGGGTAAAGGACGGGGCCCCAGTCATCATGATTTGATGGGGTATTAGTACTTCGATAGTTAACTTGGTCTGCTTGTTGATGACCGGGCTGCTTCCGGGCAAGTCCTCTCTGGATAGAATTTTGCCAGAGTTTTTGTTAAAAGCCGAGAGATTCACTCCCCAAGTACACAAAACTAAACTTGGAAAACTTTTTGGGGTCTGATTTTTCCAAAATTCTCATCAACTCATTAGATTCAGTGAAGTCAGTAGATCCTTTATATGCAGTATTTGAAAAATTTCTTCCATTTGCTGGATTTTGGACTTTTCCCAAGCACTACGCGGTAGAAATATAGTGATCTTTTAACCGATTTTTCAAACGTGGTGAACTTAATCTTCTCCTGAGATTTTTCAGGTTGCGGCTTTTTAGTCCTCGAGTTGATGTTGCAGTTGTTCGCGACTCGGATAAATCTTTTTTTGTGTGTCTCGCGTATTTTTTTTAGTTCTACTTAATTAAAAGGAAAATTTTCGAGGGGGTAATTTTTCTCGTCGAGATTTTCATCACTGTCCTCCGATGATTGCACAAAAAAATCTGCTACTGTTACTTTCATAAATCCCACAATAGATTTTTGAAATCAGTCATGTGGCCTGTGTTTTTAAGGAGGTTTTGTGTATGCGTGTTGAAGATACAAACTGTTTTTGTCGAATCAAAAATTCTTTTTTCCTACAATAACTGCAATTGCGTCAATCGAAATTAATATCAAAAATACATTTAATAGTTTTTACATCTAGTCGCGGGTGGCCCGGGAGCAGCTATTGGCCACCCCTTCCTTCGAAGCATTAAACTCTGGTTGGTTATGACACGTACCCCGATCATGTTACTACAGACGGAAACATGCAAAATGTCAGTTTCAATTAATGCTTTTTCATTGCCTTCCCCCCGAAGATAAATCAAATGTATATTTCTTAGCAGCGATATTATGTATTTGCAAATAGTTTCGACGTGTAGAGAATGTTTCGAAAAGTCATTCAAAGTTTAAAGTTACCTAATCGTTAATGCCTCATTATATGGAATGACTACAGTCCTGGTAATTGAGGAAATATCTTTGGCAAAATTGCGCTAAGCATTCCCTCTCCCTCAGTATAGTGCCAGTAAATTTTAATGTCTCTCACTAAAATCCGGTTAATGGGCTATTCACACAACGATGTATCAAAACTGAAAATAATAATAATAAAAAAAAGTTACGCAGACTCGGATTGTATTTAATGCGAATGGCGAAACTTCCCGAATTAATGCCCATGTAATTATCAATGTTGAGACAAAACAACCCGCCTTCCATTTCAACACTCATTTTTACTGAAAAAAAAAAGACATTTAAACTTTTTTTTAAGCCGATACGTCGTTCTGATTTAATTAATGTATGAAAAATTTAAAAATAGATGTATAGCCGTCATTTTCAACTTTATACGGGGGGGGGGGGCAAAGAACATGTACTCTCAATGTATTTATAATTTTATATATACAGTCGAATCTCGTTATAACGAACTCCAAGAGACCGGAGAAATCACTTCGTTATAACGAAATTTCGTTATAAAGGAATTCCAAGTGTCTGCATTGTTCCTATGTAAACTTATCTGAGGGATTAGAAAAGTGTGCGTTAAAATGAGATTTTCGCTATAACGGTATTCGTTAAAACGGGATTCGACTGTATATATATATATACCATTTTTAGCGTATTTTCATTAGCCGGGGGGGGGGGCAACGGCTCCCCCTGACCCCCCCCCTCCCCCCATTCCAAATGACGGGTCTGTATATATGTGTGTGTTTTATTCTAATCTCAATTCGATGTAAAGTATGGGTTATGCAAGTATTGGAGGAATGCAATGTAAAATAAATTATTTTTTATAGCATGTAAATGTGGGACAAGACATTGAAACGAAAATTCTATCTTTTTATGCCATGGAGTGTGAGAAGTTTTTATGAATTACAATATTTTTGTCACACGTGAATATGAAAAAATAAAATTACGCTTCATTCATTTTTATCTAATGTTGAAATAAGAACTTCAAAAGAAAGTATTCGATTATTTTTGTCACGTGAATTGAATTGTAAAGTATTCAATTATTTCTGTTGGTGTCTGAAACATGAAATTACTGTGATGAAATGAACGATGAAATTACTGTGATGAAATGAACGATGAAATCAATGCGAAATATGAAATTACGACGTATTCAGTTATTTTGGTCAGGGGGCATCCGAAACAATAAATTGCAATGCATTCGAAAATATGAAATATAGCGGTGCTTCAAATATTTTTCTTGCATGGGAGTGTAAATTGCTACACATTTATCACGAGTGACTGCGAAATAAGTATTTTCAACGCAGACGGGAACGTGAAATAAGAAATTGCGCCAAATTCCATTACTTTTGTTACGTGTGGATGTGAAATAAGAAATCTCGACGCATTCAATTATTTCTTGTACGTTTGAATGTACGTTTGAACAAGACATTGTGATGTGAAGCATCCAATCGTTTTTGTCGGTTGTTAATGTTGAATATGAAATTGCGACGCATTCGAATTTTTTTTTTTTTTTCACCGTGTGAATGTGAAATAAGAAATTGCTAATCATTTATTTTTTATCACGTGTGAATGCGAAATAAAATTCTCAACGCATTATACTATTTTTGTCCGATGGGAACGTAACGCGAAATAAGAAATTACCACGCATTCAAAGTATTTTTGTAACTTGTGAATATGAAATGAGAAATTGCGCGGCATTCATTATTGCCAGTTGTGAATGTTGAATATGGAATTGCAAATCGTTAAAATATGTTTGGCACGTGTGAATGTGAAAGAAGAAATTACGACGCGCACACATTCAGCTATTTTAATCAGACGTGAATGCGAAATAAGAAATGGCGACGCATTTAATTATTTTTTCGCCGTGGAATGAGAAATTGTTATGAAATCAACTATATGTCTGTCAATGTGGTATAAGAAACGGTGAGTTCGCTGTACATGCATACACATAGTGTACATAGAAGCCGAATAACCATTTTTCTGTGCCCAGTTGCACAAACGGCCCGATACTCTAAAATGATTCCTCCTGCTTCCACTTTTTCGTCCATCAATGTTCGTCGAACATGATTTCTCCATCACAATATTGAAAAAGAAAGAAGGAATCCCCCCCCCCCCATTCCCCCCTATATATTCACAGTTCTGTCTTTTCCAGTGAGTCTGGAAGATTTTCATCGCCGACAAAAGCAATATTTCCTCTAGGAACGGTGAAATCGTCTATCTGCGAATGATGGATCTGCCTGGCGCAGATGGCCGAATCATCACCTTCGCCCTTATATTTGGATCTGTCAAAGTGATCATCTCTTTCGCTGCTGTTCCATATCCCATAGAAGAAATAGACGCACAGACCTGCGATGGAAAATACACTAACATAAATACACTGCCTGGACTAGAAAAAGAGCACACTCAAATAACCTTGCCAAATCACTTTTGGAGGCATAAAGCATAGTTCATCGTAGGGATTAATTTCATGAGATCATGCGATACCTCCAAAATTATTTTTACAAATACTGTACGTATTTGTATCCATGTTCTACCAAGAGATATTCGGTTTTGTCTTCAAATTTCTTTACAACAGGTTCCATAGGAACACATTTTGATTCGGAATTGAAAGGAACAAATCCAACGTATCCGAATGGTAACTGGTGCTTTTTTGATTCACGGAAATTTCGTCCCCGACATTTAATCCCGGACATTTCGCCTGCCCTTACCGTGCGAGTGGGTGAGTGACCGTATGAGTGATCAAGTTTATTACCGTATGAGCCACCGAGTGCGTAACCATATGAGGGACCAAGTGAGTGACCGAATGAGTGATCAAGTTCATGACCATAAGAGTAATCAAGTTCATGACCATAAGAGTGATCATTTCATGACCATAAGAGTGATCAAGTTCATGACCATAAGAGTGATCAAGTTCATGACCATAAGAGTAATCAAGTTCATGACCATAAGAGTGATTAAGTGCGTGACCGTATGTAAGCCAAGCGAGTGACCATCTAAGTGATCAAGTTGGTGAACGTATGAGTGACCAATTCATACGATTACGCACTTGATCACTCATACGGTCACGCACTTGATCACTCATACGGTCACGCACTTGGTCACTATTACGGTCACGCACTTGGTCACTCATACGGTCACGCACTTGGTCACTAATACGGTCACGCACTTGGTCACTAATACGGTCACGCACTTGGTCACTAATACGGTCACGCACTTGGTCACTAATACGGTCACGCACTTGGTCACTAATACGGTCTACTCGCTTGGCTATTCACACGGCCATTCACTCATATTCATACAGTCACTCACACTCACTTCATATGGTCACTCACACTCACTTCGTATGGTCACTCACACTCACTTCATATGGTCATTCACCCCCCCATATGGTCACTCATATCCATACAGTCACTTACACTCAGCCACCTATATGGTCCCTCATTCGATCACTCATCCACTTATATGGTCACGCACCAATCAGTTGGTCACTCAGTCAAATAGCCACTCAGTTGGTCATTCACTCGGTAATTCACTTTCTCACTTGATTACTCATACAGTCAGGGCAGGCGAAATGTACCTGAGACGGAAGGTTCTGGGGCGAAATGTCGGAGGTGAAAAAAATTTCCAGATCCCGCTTTTTTTCAACTAATTTTAGTCTGAAATTCGAGATCTGTGTACGAATATTAGGGCAGTGTAATCTTTTGAACATGCATTCTACTGCGTTTAGGGAGAATAAAGATAGCCGTGAAGCATGCTGCCATACTCCGCTGACTTCACTTTACAGCCTTGATGCGCAGTCTCCAGACAGAAACTACCCACAATTTCATAAACCCTCCTCCCGAAGTGTTGCGACGGTGTTTTGGAAATGCAATGTAATAAATAACTGAATACTGTTCTTATTTTATTGAAGGCATAAGAATATCTACCGGTCTTTGGAGTTTCATAGAATCACTTGTGAGTGTATGTGGGGAGCTATTTATGTTGTCAGAGTTATGCGTATTTTGTGTTATAGAGGTGCTGCCATCGGGCTCTCATATTTTGAAGTTAAAATGGCAGATGCCTGAATTTTCCCTGTTACGTAAATATCGTGTTGAAGGTCAGTCAGCCTGCTCTCTGCGAAACCGTGATTCCACATATAAGTTATTAAAACTTATAATAGAGGAGGGAGATCCGTGATTCCACTGGGGAAACCGTGGCAGTGCTCCAGGCCCCCAAGTTAACTAATTAGACGCAGAGAGATCGATATCCGGGCACCCTTACCAGACGCAGTGCGAAGGGTGGTTCTTTTAGAAAGTTATACAGTATTTTATCAAATAGGGCGTTGAACCTTTTGAAGATACATCAAGGCATGAATGAATGCCAGAACTCTGCCACCGGACTAATCCCGTTGCCGAGATCTCTTCCAGCCACAGCTTCAGATACATCAATGCGGGGAAACATTTGGGCCGCTGTGGTGGTCGAGTGTTCACAGTGACGGGCACGACCATGCGCACATCCGGAAACGACCATGACGTCCCTGCTCTGTCCATAGAGGGGGGGGGGATATGTGGGTTTGACACATTATACACCCACACTTAGAGGGTTTGGGCCATGGTGAAAGAGCGATACGACGCCCGGAGCACTAAGCACCGAAAAATCCTCAGAGGACTGAACAAAATTGAGGTTACATTGGGCAGGTGCTTATAAAGATACGCACGTCGCCAGCAGGCCTCGAAGGGGGCCCCGGCCAAGGAGTCAACGGCTTTTTTGCCCTGGTGGCCATTTATTCACGACCCCGAGTGGAACAGAACAAAATGTACCGAGCACGATCAAGCTCAGTTGCTTACAACGTTACATGCCGGAGAAAATTCTGAATTACAAGAGGAAAAAAACTGGGGTCCCTATCGTGTGAACTAAAGGACTCCTAGTCCATTCATACAGTATTCAAAGTAACGTGTACAAGTACTAATATATATATACAAAAATGTGAAACTTTACAAATAAAATCTCCTCAAGGCCCTGTCGTGGGGCTTGACGGTCCTCAAATCATGTTGATTTAGATACAATTTCAAAAGCATGAGCAAGGGCAATCATACACGAAAAAAATTAGGTTGTACCCCGAGTTCGGGCAGGTACTTTTAAAAATGTTTCAAATTGGATGGTTTGATATATTAGCATGCACAAGGACGTCGGAAGTGTTTGGAACCGGTGAATGCTCGTCTTCGTCTTCACGCGAGAAATTTTGATTTCTGAATCAATTCAGTGGGTGCTCAGACCCATGCCATAAATTACCGTGGTTGCTCGAGCACCCACAGCATCCTAGGCTCCAACCTCACTGTGTATGCGTATTATTAGAATCATATTTACCGACCTATGACCATCCAGCCACCGAATCTTATCCACGTCACAGCAGATAGTTTACACATGAGGTACAAATTAACGAAGACACTTAAGAAAGGTACGACGGGCACCAGAGGAACCTAAAAAACGTGGGAAAAAAGAAACAAATTATATAAATTAATGTAAATTTCGATCGGAAGATTATAATATATTAAAGCTGAGTTTGCTTTTGGCATGAATAAGCATTTGTGTAGCGAATTTAATTAAGCCACTTTCCGGGGGGGGGGGAGGGTAATAAAGTCCCTATTCCCCCGCGAGTCCTCCTCGTACATGATGGAGAAATAGTTAATTGAGTTTACGATCATCAAATAATTTGCCCAAAAATTCAGCGGATCTCATTACGACGCCCGAAACTTGGCAGCAAAAGAGACGACGAACTCGAGTAATTAAAGCGGTCTTATTAATTAATTAATTAATTTAGGGAATTTTTCGGAAATTCTCTTCCCCTAATGTTGAACGCGTTGCTTACATACAGCGTGTTTGTTGATATTGAGCTCAGGGTAAGTAGGGAGAATGACACAATGAAACTGAGAGGGACACACGAACAATTTGGCCACGACAGTCGTTAAAAAAGATCGTAAACCGTTCTGACGACAGTCACCTTTTCTTTCGAGGCTTGTTTCTTTTTATCTATATCTTGTATAAATTTTATGTTTATATTTGTTATGTCGGTTATTTGTTGTCCTACCGAAACATTATCAATGATGGAAATGGGTGACAGCTCTGCACTGCACATTGTAATGTTTTTTTAGTAATAGCGCAGAACGCTGTCAGTCTGAGTCGGCTCCTATAAAGGAGAGCGGACTCATCGTCCTCCGTCTTTTAGCAAAAAACTGGTTTTGTCGCTCCAAGTGACATCTAATCGTTGAATAAGGGAGCAGGATAAGGAACAGCAATTGTCTGTAGCACGGATTTCCAACGTAAAGTTCCTCGCGAGAGAAACCCTGCATTATAAGTTTAATTGAGTCATTACAATTATAAGGCTGCTCTGCGGAGCCCTCGACGATAATGAGGCTGTTCTACGGAACTCAAACAACTTTTGAATATTTATACAAAAAACGTGTGTCCCTACTGCCATCTCAATAGTATCATATCCCCGGAGCAAATGAAAGAAAGCTTCGTCACTATCTCTTAATATAAATATTAATTGTCATTAACCATAGAGTCCGATCTTATCGTGGAAGCCCTTATTCAACTGTCTCTGAATGGACCCCACAAGAGGTGAGGGGAGGGGAGCTGACAGGGCTCCAGCCAGGGGCCCCGAGATGATTCTTCTCCGTCATTTTTTTGTTTCCACACTATTAATCCATTATGGGGGGGGGGCGTGAACAGTCTGGCCTAGAGCCAAAAATTATAATTGAATGATCTTAGATTTTTATATTAACAGTCGCAGTAGTAAAAAGGTAGATTCAGATGATGATTAAATGTTCATATGAAGTCGATACATTAAAAATTTGTGTATTCCATATTAATTATTCTTATGAAGAGACGATTATATGAATAAAACCATTACATGAAGCGATTTGGGGCGTTCTTTTTAACAACGTGAAATGATTTTTACAGTTAAATGAATCCAGTAACAATGCGTAGCGCCCGAGTGGCGTGGTGGTAAAATGCTGTTCCGGGTTCGAACCCGAGGGAAGATATATAGATGAGATGTTTTTCCTAACGAACTTGAGGCGACCACCGATAGACAGCGCCTTTATTTCTAGCTCATCTCATTAATGACAGTAAATTGCAATATCGTGATTTGGCCAGAGTTGGTATTTGATGAAGTAGTAATAATGTGTAGTACAATTTCTCCGGCGTGTAAAATATTGATTCGGGCCTATATTAGTTTAAGTCAGATGCTCGACCGAGCATGCAAATTTTTGGAGATTAATCACCCCACTTAAGTCAGTGTTTCCTACAATTTTTGTTACCAGCGGGTTCCTTGCCCAATTCATGGTTCATCTGCAGCTCCCCAGAATAGTTTTGTAGGTATTTTCTCCGTATAAAAGAACCACTTAACTTAAAAGCATAAATAGGCACACAAATCAATATCTCCAGCTTGCCACGGCGCCCCTTGAAGCTGCTACTCTAACTTTGAGGAAACACTGACGTAAGGAATATACATCCACATACTCTAAAAGACAGTTTGGCGTCCTCCATGGGCTGCCTGCTGAGTGTAAAAAGCAGTAGTAAAACGCCAATAACGCATATCGTTATCGCAGTGATGACGTAAATATCGGTAGTCAGAGAGTAATGCTCGGCAACTGCGAGGATCGCGTTCAATGAGACCAGCGAAAACCCTGCAAAAAAATGAAAAGAGAACATTGATCTAGCGCCTTTTCCTTTCACCATGTTATTATTTAAGATAACCTGAATAATTATTATTGCTCGATTGTTCGGCTGTAATCGTTCAGAACAGCGCGTGAGAGATTTTTCTAAACTTACCTATCACGCTTATCAATGCGAGACTGATCTTGGCTGAAGATTTCGTCGGTACCTCGTATGACCTGACGGAAAAAAGCTGCCTCAGCAAACCGTTATCCTCGTTTGACGAATTCGCTTTGTCCACTGATAAGCTTCTGTCCTTCAGAGCGTCTGTTCTGAATAAATAGCATTTATGAACAGAAAAATGCAGTCATAGATGAAGTCGATGCATTAATATAACCATGTATAGTAGGGGTTCTTAACTTAGGGGTCGTGTGGTTCGCGAACTTACCATAAACTTACATCTAGGGATTATAGAGCTATGGTTACTGACCAAACTTGGCTTCTTGGATGGGTCTTACTAGTTCACTTACAGCCAACGACACCTGAGCTGTGAGTCACAACATACCCATGATTCGACAGGTTTCCTAGATGAGTCACGTGAATTCACTTACAGTCTTGCCCACTTATATCTTATAAATGCATTTATATTGCGTCACTGGTTTCACTAATTTCGAAGAACAAACAGTCCCATAGGTTCAGGTTCCTTCTCCTAAGCAGTAGTGGAAGAGGGGAACTAAGGACTGGGACGTCCGAGGAAATGTTGGATTAGGTTTTGATAAAATTATTCAATGACACTTTGTGTGTGTGTGTTTGGATAGGTTCAACCTTAATCCTGCTGCGCTATCCAGACAAAGTGTCGAATAGATGGCAGCACTAAAAATTCATGTGCAGCACTGGACAAGCATTCAGACTATTAAGTACACATTCCTACTTCTGACACAACTCATTCGGTGGTAAATTTCCTGTGGCGATACACCGGAGTTTTACCCAGATTGAAAAGAAGAAAAAGACAAAGCTTTTCGGCCAGAAATGAAGTTTTTCGCGTGCTCTTAATCGAAACTTTGGTAACGTTTCTCATTAAATCAGTGGATAATAACCAGGTTTCCCTACGGAGGGATTTTAGGAGTGTCCGTGAGCTCAGATATAAGACAATTATTCCATATCTCTAACATTGCTATATCTTAAACAATATTTTGTGGAGGGATCTCCGTGGACCTCATCTCATTGGCCCAAAGGATGCACGGAAAATCAAAGGTTAAGTCCCCTGATTAAATATTATCTGACAGTGACACCCACGCACCCTAGCGCTCCTAATTATTCCCTGAATATTTTTTTCTACTCATTAAATGAAACTAGAAATGAAAGTAGTCAAGATTCGGCTCTGTTCCGGACATAAAGAATGTTCTAATCAAACATCCGAACAGTATCCCAGAAAATGAGTTTTCCAGAGCATCCTATGAACTCTATGGGGATTCCAAAATATATGTGAATAGAGGAGGTTCCTACGTGTCTAAGGCCAGGATTACACTATAAAAGTTTCATAAAAGTTCATTTATAAAACTTGAAAATTCAACCAATAAGGTTATCGGTTACTTTCGTGCAAATGCAACCGATGCTCTGATTGGTTGAATTTTTCAAGTTTTATAAAAATTAACTTTCATGAAACTTTTATAGTGTAACCCCGGTCTTTGACCAACAGTGAATATGCATTTATATACATAGTTTGTTTTTCCTTGTGCATTTCAATTTCTTTAGAAAAGGGAAAAATCACGAAAGTTTTGAAAGTACACTATTCAGCGCATTAATTGAATCTTGATATCAAATTTCATCTCATGATTAGCGTCGAATAATGAAACTAGAATTAATCTGAACCAGTGACCTACATAATATGTGCGTAGTCATCATTATCGTTTCAGATTTTGTCTCAAAGGAAAAGATGGATGCATAAATTGTATAATTACCCTGTATCACCGTTCAAAGACGAATTTTCTATTGTGGTGTACCTGGAAGCAAGGGGGAAAAAAGAATATATTTTTTTGCGTTATATCAAACCATATAATAAAATAACGGAGTTTCACCGTGTAATTACATCACTGCATAATTACTGTATTCACAGCTTATATTCCACATGCTGTAACAAAACTACGTACAACATTCACAATAAAACGGAAAGGAATTCTTCTTTCGTAATAAAAGAAAGCACAGCGAGATGGTTTTTCTTGAATATACCCGGACTTAAATAACCCAGAGAACTCATCGACCTCCATCTTAGAGTGATAAAACCAAATTTATATTCAAAGTGACGTCTAATCTATAAAAAAAATAACTGCATGGGGGTTAGCTGTGGGGAATGGGCTGCAGCGATAATATTGTCGTCACACTTTGCACAAAGATGGCGTATAAATCAGCCTATGTTTTTCAGGGGCTCTAGTTTTCCTCAGCCTAATTTATCAAGGAAAAGCCACTGTCCTTGAAAGACACTCTCGTTACCATAAAAATAATGAATTTTTTCCTCCAGATTTCATAAGTAATGAATATTAAAACCAAATTTATGTGTTCTTCATTGATCTAAAGTATAACAAAAGAACATAAAAGCAAATCACATCCACTTTGAGAAATCATGACTGGAAACGTCACCCTAACTTAAGGTGATAAGATGTTTATCACCTTACCCTAGTGATCCACCAGCCCCTAGTGGGCAATTTAAGATTTTCTTTACGTAGGTGACTTTCTAAAAAATGTTGTACGAAATTTCCGTTGCCGTTGAAATGGCACCCGAGACGATTCCGCACGCTGCACAGTGGTGGTTGGCTGGAGTCGGTTTTCTATAGATGGTAACGTTCAAAATTCACGCATAGAACACTAGACTGTTAGGTCAACACCATCTGTAGCAGAAGGCTTCTGCTCGAATCCCATGATGTCACTGAAGAAGGTCATCTCAGCTATAGCCATTGGATATAGCAGGCCGACGCAGAAGCCATTTTTTTACCCTTTTTTATAGTATATCCAATGGCTGATGACCATCTTCAGTGACGTCACGAACTTCGCGCGGAGGCCTTCTGCTATAGATGGTGTTGGTTAAGCACACACGCACAATTCCTTCGGTAGCAAATTGCCCATTACGATAGACCGGAGTTGTGCTCGGTTTGAAAAAAAGAAAGTACACCATGGCTTTAAATGTCATCCGCAGAAAGAAAGTTTCCATTGCCCTCCTGAAGACGTGGGGAACAGCGCCTTCTACCCACCTTCGGGTGGTGACGTTTCTAATTATAATTTCCCATGACAAATTTAGTAATTTAATTTCATAATTGAGCCTGTTGAGAATCTTGATCGCAGCGATAACATTTGGAAAAGTTTGAAATTCATGATAACATGATATTTAAGTTGAAGCTCTCAAGAAAATAAATTTAAAAAAAAGGTGGGGCGGGACACATTTTAGGTTGAGCATATACCTGTGGCACGCGTGTGGTGCATGTAGATACGAACCGTGGTTCATTTATTTGATGTGTTATTCGCATACACTCTATGGTTAGTTTTAGAATATGTTGTGCATGCTTTACTTTGTTAACACCTGTCGTGTTAGTATGTACTGCCCATCTATTACACGTAAAGTTTTCTAGTGGGATACCTCTAAAATGGATGTAATATAATATATACACAGTATTAAAATAACAAAGCAATGGGCAGAAAAAGTACCTCAGAACGAGAACTGAAATTGCAACTAAGGTGTAGGCCAGCAACGTCCCTATGGACATCATATCAGCCAACTCTTGAACGTCGAACATCATCGCCATGATCGCTATATTCGTAACAAGAGAATCATAATAGTATTCTTCTATTTAGATAAAAATACACTATAGAATGGGGTTAAAGGTATTTTTTTAGCTTTGACACGCACGCACACAATTAAATTCGCACGTTACTATGAATATTTGTATCACCTGAAAATTGTCCGGCGAAGAAAGTAGCCGCTATCGGCGTTTTCAACTGCGGGTGAACATTCGCGAAAAAGCGGAAGATGACGCCATCTTTGGCCATCGCGTACAACACGCGGGGCAGAGGAAACATGGCTCCCAGAAGACTGAAAAAATAAAAAGACAAAATGGAAGTGCACCAAAGAAAAAGTCTAATACACTTTATATGGACCACCTTAAACAAAAATTAAGCAATCATTTGTCGTGGAATATCCGAACACTTATTTTTAGCTAATTTTGCATCAATGTTTTGCCAATATCCTAGGTGGATCCATGAAGAGTCAAATGATAAGTACCTGCTGTCGCGAGTACCAGAGTCGCGATTGGATTTAGGAGACACATTAGTGGATGATAATACAAATGACGCCATCAATTCATGTCTGAATGATGATTGGTGCTCTTCCAATCACTTTTTCATAGTTTGAGGTAATTATTATAACATTACGGGACATGCCATCATTTTCAGAGGATAAAAAATTCATCGAAGGGGTAATTATGATCCTTGGGTACACAAAAGTACTGAGCAATCTATTGCTGACCCTAGTCCAAAACAACAGAAACAATTCCAAATCACAACACATCCCACGAGGCACATTCACAAGTGGGTGCAATTAAATAGATTACGTACGGTGGTCTTTTTTTGGTCAGGCAGTGTTATTGCCTTTTTTTTTTTTTTTTTTTTCAAACCGAGCACATCACAGGTCTATCGCCATAGGCAATTTACTACCTAGTGAGTTGTGCCGGAAGTGTAAGTGCGTGTACCTAACAGTCTGAGTGCGTATCTAGTGTTGTGTATGATTTTTCAGTGCTGCCATCTATATCTCAGAAGTGATCATTTGATCATTTTTGTCGCACCACGGTCATTTTTTGCACACGAGGGCTAATTAGACCGGGACCTACAATTTATTGCCGATTCCGAACGGCAGGCTTGTTTCTTATACTCTCATCGAGAGGTTGGTACGCTAACCCCTCGATGGGGGGCCCCCTGCGGTAGCAATTTTTTGCTGCGGTCAAGTCGCCGTTTTTGTTGTATCCCTGTGTCAGGAAAGTTTTCTGACAAGGACGAACCGGGTATCGAACTCGCGACACCTCTGAACATCCATTGGTACTTTAGGCGAGTATCTTATCGACCGGGCTACCGCGCCCCTCTCAGAAGTGAAGTGAGTGATGTGTAGTGACTGAATATTGTACTGTTTGTAGGACTGTTGCACTCTGTGGCGAGACTTTTTAACGGGGAGATCGGCTCGCATTTGCGCCTCGAAGTTGGGAACCACAGAAACCAACTTCAGCCGACCACCACTGTGGTGACGGTGGGGCTCGAACCCGGGTCCCCGCGATGCGAGTCCGTCACTATGACCACTCGACCACCACAGCGGCTGTTATTGCCTTTATTGTACACACAGTATCTACTCTGGAATTAATGTGCTATGCCACGACCACCTAGATCAATGGTTTTTCAACCTGAACGCCACATGGCTCTTTTGTGGTCGTGGGATATTCTGGGGGAAGAGGGCGCTGCGGGTGAAAATCAAGTGAAAGGGAGAGCCATAGGCGGCTATAGACTTCGAAGTCTGGGGAGGCATGGTCATTATTGCTGGGGGGGGGGGCAAGATGATGATGATGTCAATTCATATATACATATTAAACCTTTGACGCTGGGGGGAAATGCCCCCGCATCTCCGTCCATGGGGGGAGCCATGAAAAGTGGGGGACCTACAGGATGAGATTTGATACTATGACTGAGCTGTTACTTCTCCAGCTAAGTTGGAGGCCCCAGAACATCTCTCTACATTGGGGGGGAGGGGGGGAACAAAATGTTGATGGAGTGTTTCGCAAAGTCTCCACAACAGGGAGAAGGAATCTACCCCAGAATCCCCGCAAATAGAATTTGTTCAAAAAATTTGTCTACTATAAATTCCCTCAAGAAATCAGTTTAATACGAAGAGAGGATCATTCTCTAAAGCGGGGGGGGGGGGCATGAGCTAAAAAAGGTTAAGAAACACTGGGTAAAATAATCTAGGATGTCTTAGCAATGCATTCATATTTATTGCTTCTAAGCCAATCATCGTCTAGACCAGAATTTCCAAAACTTTTAGTTCTATCGCCTCTTCCTTCAGAAATTGTTTTTTTCTCTCATTCCCCCCCCCCCCACAGTATTCTATACTAAACCCATACCGTCTACAGGTTCTCCTGGACCATCGCATCACCCTCTAGGGGGCGATATCACCCACTTTGGGGAACACTGGTTCAGACAAATCAACCTTCGCTATCGAATTTTATTTTCATATCTATCCAATTTTATGAAAATGTAAGATTAAGAAGAAATTTGGATCTCTCCCACCCCCACCGCGAAAATAAATAGGGAGTATTCACGGACCAAACTGGGAGAGAAGAGAGGAAGAAGCCAAAATCTTTGTGGAACTTTTACTGATTTATTGTTGACTTCTTGGCAAAGGAAACAACGACCTTTAAAGGGAATTTATGGTTCCTAATGGTGCTTTTATGGTGAGCTTTTGTTTGGTTCTTTTGATCTTTCCAGAAGCTTCGCGAAACTTACAAGATTGCTCTTTTCTCTTAAAGCCCGATGCCTCCCTTTGGAGACCATCATTTACTTGGCAGCCTCTTTTTGAACTTTTTTATTTTATTTTAAAAAACCGACAGTTGTAAATCACGGTAACCTTCGTTAATTCCTTGGACCCCGATCAAGTCAAATAAAATCTGTCTTTCAGGAGGTTCTCAAAAATAAACCTACACAGCGTGGGGAAAAAAAGGAAACAGAGGGATTTTTCACGAGTAATTACTCTTTTTTCCGCGGAGTAATCTAAATGGATTTGTCCGCTCTGGATGTAATTGACGGCGACACACAAAAAACAAACCACCGTAATTATTTACATGTCTCTAGCGGTTGGCTGATCATTATAAATTCATGTCCCACGAAAAGTATTCAACTTGTTACTTTCTTTTTGTCTATTGAATGATGGTGAGTGCAATTCTCTGTTCAAAACTTGAAGCTCCAGTGTTGATATTTCTAAAGAAACGAGCGCGAATCGAATTCTTTCTACATCGAGTTGAGAGTTGGTATCAATAGTGATAGGAAAGAGTATGTAAGTACTCCAGTGTTGGGATTTGTTTTTCGTCACATCACATGATTACATTCTCCTACATGTGGCTTAATCTTAGTGTTTTTCCGATAGCTTCCCCTGAAAGTGCGAGAAAAAAAAAATGGCCGTGTGTGCGCAGTCGCAAGCTTAAACATGAATACGACTATATACCTCGCTACAGTGTGATGCGACCAAAGTGAGCTTTTGAGGGAGGCCTCCCTAGAAAATTTTAGTCATTATTAACTCATTTCTTCAAATGGATTTGATTCCGCTGTAAAACCAATAAATTACTTTTCAACGAACAAATTTGATGAAATAAGAAAATAGTTATTTTCGGAAGTAATGATTTATAAAAAAAAAAAAAGGCGGCCCGGTCTGAATGAGGTCAGGGCCCGGTACTGGGCCGCGGCCCGGCGGTTGAGAAACACTGCCGTAGAGGAATGTGTACGAGGTGCCTACATACAATTAAGTAGTAGTAGTTTATTTTGCTTCTTCTGGCCGCGGGGATATACTGATGCTTCCATCTACCTTCTATCTTTTAAATTTATTCTTTCCTTGGAATATATTCAATCTTATTTATTTATGCAATAAGGATGACAATCATTCTGGGCTTTTTCAAAGGCATATACAAGAGGACGCGATTGATTTACACATAGATATTTAGCAACATTTGACAAGAAATCAGAGATCGTGGGCGAGTTAACAATAGTAGAGGGGAGTTTGTTCCATTCAACTATGGTATTGGGAAAGACGCTGTATGCTTTTATGAATTAAAGTCTAGTATAATTATAATTTAGAGTATAATTAAAATTATTAATATTATGCGTATTCATAATTTTTGCCCTAAGTGATCATATGACCTCTAGTTAACATCCTCCCTCCATTTAAATAATGAACATGCACTAACCGCGTTAAGAATGACGGTAACCTTCATAGTGGAAGACGAGCAGGGCCGTAGGGTGACTTCTCGAGGCAAACTTTTCCTTGAGAGCCCCCTCTTGAAAGGGTTACTATTATGCTAAACAAATGTCAACTTTTGTGGGCCCCCTTCGGCTCGGGAATCAGGAGTAGTGCCCCGGTTGCCCCAGCCTAGTTACGAGCCCTGAAGACGAGCATCTTACCACTGCGCCACTCGGGGACGAGTACTGCTCAGCTGGTTTGTTGGACGTATTCACATTCATTAGTGTATCGTTGAATTTTTCTAAATGAGATGGATCTATATTTCCGCCAATAGCAAGTACATTCAATATGCATTCTTCTTGATATATAAACATGCTGAGTATTTACACCAACATTTCTGAAATGCAAACGCTTTGGTCATATTTTGGTTTAAGAGTATTTCATGTCAGAAAGAAGAAATTTGTGGAATTTTCGGATCATGACAACATGCCTCCCACAAGGGCGGAGCTGACAGGTCTCCAGTCCGGAGGCCCGGGATAATTTTTTCATCATTTTATGTTTTCTCACTCTAAAAAAATTCACCATTGGGGGGGGGGGGGGGAGCGACGGCTCCGGAGGTCCCAGCTGCAGATTGTGAGAGCCATGATGACCATGATAGCTCATTGATGAATTAATCATTAAGAAGAAGTTTCTCACCTGGTGGATAACCCTGCCAGAGCCCCGATCCTGATGATCCAGGCGGCCCAACTCCAACCGACGTAGTCGAACACGAACGGAAGAGGGGCGCTGTTGTCTTGCAAATAGAACGGCACCATCAGAGTTTGCACGGCTGACACCCCGAAGTACGCGAGGAAGACGAACAGCAGAGACAGTACTATGCTTATCGGGATCGATTTCTGTGGATCCTTTACTTCCTCGCCTGTAGAAAAAACATACACATCATTCGGTTCCATTCTCATCTTAGTGAATAATTCATAAAAAATGAATCCTTTCCTGACCTGATAAAGATGAAACAATTGAGAAATAAGGGAAGACATATTTACCAGTCGTTGCAATGCAGTCGAACCCAATGAAGCCGTAGAAGCAAGTAGCGGCTCCGGCCATCATCCCGTTTACTCCGAACGGCAAAAACCCGCCATCACCGGCTTTAGTGGTTACCTGAAGAAACAACATTTCAGACATTGCGGGCCAAAGAAAAATATCCATGAAGCCCAAGGTACCAAGAATTCATACTGGGGTATCAGGATTCGCGTCTTAACGGGTGAGCCCAATGGGGCTAGGGCTCCTAGTCCAACAGAGGACCATCTATATTATGGAAAATTTTATTATTCTGATACTTTTTTCATTAAATATGAGAATTTTTATTTATTTTTTCTGAAATTTTTAGGTTCCATCAGTTCTGAAATTATTTTTTCATCAGTATTAATTTTTTGTTTTTTCTCCAATATTTTCATTAAATATAAATTTTCATCAATTCTGAAATTATTTCATCAAATACGAATTTTTCTTTTCTGAAATTATTTCATTAAATATGAATTATTATTTTTTCCCAAGTTCTTTCATTAAATGTGAATTTTTACTTTCTATGAATTTTTCATTAAATGTGAAATTTTAATTTCTCTGAATTTTTCATTAAATGTGAAATTTTAATTTCTCTGAATTTTTCATTAAATGTGAAATTTTAATTTCTCTGAATTTTTCATTAAGTATGAAAAAAATTTCCACCAATTCTGAAATTATTTCATCAAATATGAATTTTTATTAATCCTCAAATTGTTTATTCATTGAATATGAATTTCATTAATTTTGAAATCATTTTTTTTTTCATCAGATATCAAAACATCCATCAATTCTAAAATTATTTATTCATTAATTATGACAGTAATTATGACCCTCAATAATTCTGGAAATATCTTTTATGAATTGCGAAATGGTTTTTTCCACCAATTCTGAAATTATTCCTTTCAATAATTATTAAATTATTTCTCTCATTTATGCTGAAATTATTTCTAAAAGTAATTTTGAAATTACTTCTGCTCACCAATTCTAGGATACAATTTTCCATTGAGCTTTTTTTCAGCGTTTCTATAAATTCTGTAGCTATGCAAGTCTTTTCGTCACTACTACTACTATTAAATCACACATGCACCTCATCCACATTCCTCTGGGGAATTTCTAACTAATTGGTGTATGTTGGAATATGCGTGTACTTGTTGGGGGGCCTAATGTGAAATTTGTTTCTGTGTAATGCTTGTTATGTGTTGTGCTGCTGCCATCTGCCATTAGTTTTTCTAACTATGAGTCATGTGTAATAATTGAATAATTCCAGGCCTGTTGCTCTCTGCGGCGAGACTTTCAACGGAGAGATCGGCTCGAATTTGCACCTCGAAGTTGGGAACCACAGAAAATCTTCAGCCGATCACCACTGTAGCGACGGTGGGGTTTGAACCCGGGTCCGACTATTGATTGCAACTAATGGGCCTTATTAACTTTACATGCACCCCGTAAACATTTCTATGAGGTATTTTTAACGCGTGCTTCTGAGTGTATGAATGGTCCTATTTTTGTAGTATGAGTTATACATTTTTCGTGTTTTAGTGGTGCTCGGCTGAAGTTGGTTTTCTGCGGTTCCCAACTTCGAGGTGCGAGTGCGAGCCGATCTCCCAGTTAAAAAGTCTCGCCGCAGAGATCAACAGGCCTACACAACGGTACAATTATTCATTCATTACACTTAACTCACTATGAGTTGAAAAAAAACTCATAGTTTAAAAAAAAGATTGCAGATGGCAGCACTACACATATCAAGCTTTACACAGAATCAAACTTCACGGAAGGTTCACTATACGTATACACACATATTCGAACATGCACCAATTCGTTAGAAGTTCTGCAAAAGGAAATGGACGCGGTGCATGTCTAGTTAAGTAGTAGTAGTTCCGTTTCAAACCAAGATAATTGTAGGTTTGTCGTGTCACAGGGAGTTTTTTTCCCAACAGTGTTGCGAATGCATGAAATAGTTTACCTTCTGATGTCGTGAATTCCCCCCACGATAGACACTTTCAAGGAAAAATATGATAAGCTGGGGAGGGGGGGGGGATAATCGATGTCCATATTTAACCCGTTTATGCCCGCACCTTGATGCGCTTTGAATTTAATTTCGATATCGGGTTGTTCCGTTGAAATTGCACCAATTATTCCAAGAGATTTTTTAAATGTATCAACTGGAAATATGACACTGGATGACAAGTGTACGAGATATTTTAGTACACCGCCAATCGACTGCTTTTACAAGGGGACACCAGCATCGATTGGTGAGGGGCAATGCAAGGTTACGGTGTCGCAGGGAATTTTTCTCTAATAAGGTTGTTAATAAATGGAATAGCTTACCCCCGGAGGTAGTAAATTGTAACACAATTGACACGTTTAAAAAGAAATACGACAAACGTGTTGGGGTAAATCGAGAAGCTCTGTCCATTCTTAGAATAAGACAACCATAAGTATTTTTTATGGGCGTTGTATAATATTTTATCATGTGTATGCATTGTTTGCAATTTTTGTTAATTGCATTTTTAATTGGGTTGATGTATTTTTGAAATATATGACATCCATATTTTTATGGGTACCTTTTTCTCACCCACCTCGTTGGGCATTTTGCCTGTTGTGGCGTTGTATTTGTATGTATTTGTATTTGTATAAGTGTCCTCAATTGAGGACAGTCAAATGTGACGACAGATTTGACAAAATAGTTGAATTGAAACGAAATTGAATTGTGTTGATGTTATTCACATTTTACTGAAACCAAATAATCAATTACGAAAGAATCACTTACATGAAAATAACGCTTGTTTTTCTCCCTGTGTGTGTATGTTCTCCGCACAAATCTACAATTTTAGCCCGATCGGCGCCAAATTTTTCATATATAGTAAACAGAACCCGACTTGAACGATACCTATTTCGTATACATATGAAATTTTGGTACGCATCGGTTTAAAATTGTAAATTTGTATAAAGAACACACACACACACAATCAATCAATTATAATATATATAGATAAACAGATCAACCTTTTTTATTATCATCTTGCATTTTTGGATATTTTCATACGTAGTTTGTGAATAAATGAGATCTCTTGCCGTATCATTTACTTCATCGAGAGAGAGAATCTCTCTATATTATTAATCTTTATTGGAACACTAAATAGCCAGTTGGACATGTTTATTGCGAGAGATAAATCCCAGCGAGAAGGTTCGTAAGATTCGAGACTCACGTTGTGGATCGTCGAGGTATCGATTTTCCAGTTGGCAACGTCAGCCTTGAACGATCCGGCGATAATGGCAAAAAGCACGACGAGAAGATTGAAACCGGTGAAGATCTTGTTGAACCTCGAAGATTCCTCGACACCCGCAGCGAGAACAGCTTCAGACACAAAGAAGAGAGACAAATAAGATTATTCTTTCAAACATTTCGGGATAAATCCGGAGAATTTCAAGACGCTAATATGACAAGGAGTAAACAGAAGAAGGTGCGAGTCGGAAGCTTATCCCTCGACGTCATTTAAACGTCAAGGCGAAATAGATTTTTATCGGACGAGAAGTTTTTTTTACATGGGGGGCATAATATAATTCCAGTCGACATCAAATATATATATATATATATATTGTATAACGTTTTCGACTCGCCTGTGAGGAAGAGGGTGATCCCGAAAGCTAAGAAGTCTGGATAAGGAGAAACGCTTGGCAAGCTGATGGGCATGGCTTCTTCGAGATGTCTCCCGATGGTGCCATTGAAGAGAGAATCGATATAGCCGCTGTATCCTCTCGCAACGGATGCGGTTCCTATGGGGGGGGGGGAAGGAGAAAGGAAAAAAAACGAGAATTGTTTATATTTTAAACGTGAGCGACTGAAGATATCAGCAGCTCCTTGCGAACTTCAGTCAATATATGTGTATAGAGAAAATATTTTCGCTGATAAAACACAAAAAATACGTGCAGCTGATGCCTTCGACGTAGCTTAGGCACATGATAACAATACGCTACCGAGCCACAGCATCATTACACTCTGTTATCACAGAACTGACGTTTACATCAATTGTGCGTAGTTAATTAAAAGAGAGACAATAGTGAGAGCTGCTTGGTTTAACGTGAATGCAGGACGTGAGAGAACATTCCTCTGACGATTTCCTGAATGAACTGGTGCGTGCCCCGTATTGTGTTTGTATTTGTCTGCTTCAACGTTCTATTATGTCGAGTTATGCATGATTCGTATTCGAGAAGTACTGCCATCCATCTTCCACATTGGAGGTTCGAGTGGCAGATATTAATGTGAAGATGATTTTACTCTCCTCTTTCTACTCCTGTATAGCATACGGGTTTAGACAACTGGAATATGCGAAGATGAATTCGAGAAAAAAATGAGGGATTCTGCTGCTGGTTGGCTTGTGACTTGGTGTGGGTAGTTTGCTGGTCTTGGATGTCATTGGATTTTTCCACCGTGGCCCACGTCTCTTGAGACGGACTAGCTTATATTCCCTAGTGGGACAGAGCGGGGGTCACGGTTGGTCTGGTGGTGGTGGTGGAAAGAAAATTCGACTGCTTCCGCGGGGATTCGAAACCCTTATCATCTTCGCTCCATAGGTATACACATGTGCACCTCATTTTAAATAGTTTTTAATGATTCTTCTTTCAAGTTAAGACCTGAGGTACACATATGCGTACCTAACTTAAATGGTCCTAATAAAGATAACGGTCGAAATTAGGTAGTTAATTTTTTTTTCTCAAACTCTTCGTTCCAGAGGTACACTTCGTACAAAGTACACATATGTGTACCTTCATTTTTAACGATTTTTAGTGGTTTTAATTATTCTTTTTTCAAATTAATTGATCAAATTAATTAAATTCGACTTAAGGTATGCGTAAGGGATACCCAACTGAAATGGTAATAGTAAAGATATTGACCCAAATAAATAAATTAATTAATTATTTATTTTTTTCCCTTTTTAAAGGGTATTTTGACATATACACAAATCAATCGATTTTTTTTTATTATTAGTTTTGTCTCAGGTTTAAAGAGGATATGGGGGTACTTTGGCCTACAAAATAAACACAAATTAATCGGGGAAAAAAGTCAGTTCTGGCTCGAGTGGGAACAGCGCCATCTGATACCCAATGTCAGCATATATGAGCTATTAGCTGTTAGCCAACTGTTCCTTTTACGGTTCTGTTCAGCGTATTCATGCTATAAGGAAAGTAAGATGTTCACTGTTTTTGTAGCGCTAACACACTCACCTGGATCGCGATGGAAAAGTGGTTCGATTCCCCGCGGGGCAGTCGAATATTTATTTATCTTTTTCTGAATTTATCTTCGCATGGGCCAGTGTTTTTCGAAGTGACAAATCTGTGGTGTTTGGTGAGAACTTGGTAACTCCAAAATCACATTTTTGAGACATAAGCATTTTCATTGTCATTTAAAAATCCAAAATAACGTATGCACACAAATAAAAATGAAAATATCATACATCAGCATGTTGTTTAGCCGTACGCATGTATTCGTGCATTTATCTCACTTGGTTATAATTAGCAAGACTTACTTTTAGATCAAGAAGTCATTTTTTGGAAATATCATGTTCTGACCAAACACCACAGAAATATCACCCACTGGTGGTGTAATGGAATAATGGAAAGTACTAGGGAACGGGGAGGGGTGGCGATAATACTGTAGTTACAGCTACAATATGAGATCCTGTGATTTACCTTATTAAGATGAGGGGGGGGGGGACAAAAGAAGTTTTTGAAACTATAGTCTCTTAAACCTTTGTTTATAAATTAGCAGATGCCTGATTTCCGTTTTTACGTGAATTGACTACTTTCATTACACCATACATGCACCTCGCAATCATTTCTCTGGGCACTTATAACGGATTGGTGCATGCCGGAATGTGTTGTGTGTGTGTTTCGTGTTCAAGAAGATGGCTTATAGATGGCACTTTTTTCTCATTCTCAAAATTCAACGAGGAATTTCGAACCGTCCAGAAAGAGTTCGAAACCGTTGAGTATCGAATGTATACCTGACGCCTATTCACGTAATTTGCATTGAAAAATTCTAAGGGGAAACGGGTTAAAAATGGATTACAACCCGATTTTAAGCGTGATCTAAATTAGATTTTGTATAAGTAAGTCATTTGAAAATCTTGCCAATGGTTGGTTTGTCATACCTATGACGTACTCCAGTATCAAATTCCACCCGATAATGAACGCCATGAATTCGCCGACTGTAACGTAACTGTACACGTAAGCGGAACCGGCTCTGGGAACCCTCGCTCCGAACTCTGCGTAACACAAACCTGAAAAACAAGAATAATAGAAATTTTATCAGCGCCTTTTCATGAATATATAATACGATTTCTCTTTTATTTTCTCTCAGTAATCAGCAAATGGCCTCATTGATGGAGCATTCGAACCTTATCATTTGGTGTATTATCTGGTGTATCATGACGAGTTCATCTGTGAACTTGTTGTCTTATTATTTTTCCACACATCATTAGGTATATGTTTGACACATATTCTGACGTATTTAAGAAAAAACAGTAGGATACTTTTAATTCCAAAAAATAACCGTCTTCCATAGCAATGTAGTTTTATGCCGCCTTTCATTAATTGTAGCGATTTGGCTAATCAGATTAAAAGATTTAGAGCCGAAGGAGGAAAAGATTAGCCAAGTTGACGCGCTGTTTGGTTTCAATGCCGGTTTGGCATTGGAAATGGACAGTCTTTACTTGATATATTAATTAGTGGACGCTCATCTTTCGGTGACAACACTGATGAATGGAATCTCGTTATTTGGTCACTGGTGTCATGTATTATTTCCGTGATGTTGTCGGTACATCAAAGAAATCGGCTCATTAATGGGTGCTGTAGGGAAAGCCAATCCCCCAAACCAGTTTCTGTTCTGTCCGTTGTCGCACCGTGTGGTCTGCGTGGACTATGGAAATGACGAAGACATGAATAACAGCATTCTGGTTAGCGAACCGTTCTTCACTTGAAAAGAAGGGGTTCTTAACTGACATAAACGTACTAAAACGTGAGGAATCGAGCAGATTTTTTAAAACTTTTTTGTAGCTTCAAGGTGTCTAGAAACTGTCAACGGTAATACAACCAGCACACAAAAATCCATAAATATCAATAACGCATATGTATGATGGATTGATAATTACCAGCGAATACGGAAGCCACAGCAGCGATTAGGAAAGATACGGTGACGGCTGGTCCAGCCTTTTGGCTAGCGACTTGTCCGGCCAGCACGTAGATACCAAGACCCAAAGTACTTCCGATACCTGTAGAAATAGGAAAAAAATAATCACCCCCTTCTATATACATATAGACTGAGGAACAACACATGAAATCAACGTCACTCGTAATCACAATACTGGTACGATGTTTCAAAAAAACATTTTACACACTTCCGATTTTATTTTTAACTCTTTTTAAGAAGTTTCAGAATCTTCTTTTGAAAACAAAATTAATTAATGGCGTATGTCTCAAAATTTGAATTAACAATCGATAGAAATGCTCTGAAGATTTTGGAAGGGTTTTGGAAAAATTTCCCCAACAGGTTACAAAGTACGTGTTTGTTTGCATTTGTTTTCCACTTTTTTGTGTAGTTTACGTTTACATTGTTGTTTTGTACATGTATTACGACGCATTATGCGTGTATATCTTCTAAATAAATAAATGAAAGATGGGGGGGGGGAACTGCAAAATCTTGAAGGAGATGCAAGGAAAGCGGTTAAATTCGAAATGCATATGAGACGTAATCAGGGGCGTTTTAAGAGCCCGGGAAAAGTGATTTTTCTGAAGCCCTACCTGGCGAATTCTCGAAAAATTCAACCGCTTCTCATTTTTCTCAGCCCTCCTTCCCCTTCTCTTGATGCCCCCGGGATTTAGAGCCGAATGGGCCCATCGTTAAGACGACACTGAACTCAATTGGTGATCTTTATTTCTAAACATTTTTAACTTGACTTGGAGTATTCGAGTATACACTCCAGTACTGTATAGATTTATCTATATATAAGGAGTCTTTAAACCCCAGGCTGACTCACACATCCGCTATCTTTGAGCAAGTATGCCGTTTTTTTACGATTAGACAACTTGGAGTCTTAACGGTTGGACGACTAAACTTGGATTGGCAAAAACCAATTGTTTGATCAAAGATAGAGGTGGATCTATCCTCTTTCAAGGCACTTTACGTTGATCAGTACATAAGCGAGATCGTCATAAAGTGCTATGTGCTCTGCTATCTTAATTGGATGAGCATTTTAATGTGTTGATGGCAGGAAAGAGCATTCATTGGATGTCCAATTGTCTCGCGTTGGACAACCAATGGGGGAAGGTGCCTGGGAAACAGGGCTGGTAGCTACCGATCTTTGCTGTGTGAAGGCGCGCGCTTTCATTATCCTGTTGAAAACTGTTCTTGGCAGATTTACTAGTGCCAATGAATGACACAGTGCTGAGTGCGGTGATGAAACGCGAGTCTATGTTACTAAAGCGATAGGTCCCAGCACGTGCTCGACATTACCGCGTGATTTCGTTGGACCAGTTATCGATTATTAAAGGTGGTCGGCTGGTGATGCTAGTGGTAGCCTGCACCTAAACGACGTATGTGTCGAAAAGTTAAGGACTTATGGAAGAGTAGATAAACTTTGTCTAATAATACTCAGAAATAACCCATGAACAAGATACGAAAAAATACAAAACTCCTGATACATTTGCCACATACAGTGGGTGTCATCTTCAGAGAGAAAATATACGACTACTAATCACGCTGACCAAGGATATCCCACTTGGATTGAATACAAAATCTTAACTCTCCCTTGCTCGGGGGAAAAAACACGTCTGTTCACTTCATACGTCGCGGTCAGAATGAAGCTGAGAGCCTGCGTGTAAGGCAAACGCAACATCCTTATTGGCTACTTGCGAAATGGAGCTATCTGATTGCTCTATTCGAATTTTCTTAAAATTCCCACTCATAATTCACGTCATTGCTTAGTAGGAATTTTAAGAAAATTGGAATAAATCAATCAATAGCTGCATTTTGCAAGCGGCCAGTCATGGCGTTGTATTTGTTTTACACGCAGACTCTATATCAGCTTCATTCTGACCACGACGTAATTTACCCGCTGAGCAACCGACAATTAAGATGTGGTATCCAACCCAAGTGGGATCGTCCAATTGGATTAATCGTCATAAATTTTTGCTCTGGAGACGACACCCGCTATGTGCCGAAATGCATCAGGAGTTTTGTATTTTCTGTACATTTGACTTATTCGGTGATGATTTCTACGAAATTCAAGACGGATTACTTTTTTACATGTGTTGAAAAAATTTTACACGAATAGCGATGAACATTCTTAATGTCATGTACATGAACATTCTTAATGTCATGTACATGAACATTCTTAATGTCATGTACATGAACATTCTTAATGTCATGTACATGAACATTCTTAATGTCATGTACATGATCATTAGATGTCACTGACTCCGTGATGTGATAGTCTTTAACTATGTACGTGTGTATAATGTTGTGGTGGCAAAGTGCCGTGTTCGGAGATGAAATCCGATTTCTTATTAACCCTGATAGATACCGATTTGAAGAATGTAGACGAAGTGGAATTCGAACACTCTGTCAGACCAAACACGACCCAGGCTCTGTCCAGCGTCTCCTAGAGACAGAAGGCCTCTGCACTGTTTGCCATAAACGTCATCCAGACTACCTAGCAAGTTTGGCACATTTGGAAACACAGCATCCTATTTCGTTTCTTCTTATTTTGGCGTAGAATCTTCCTGATTGGCTCACAAATACCGCGTAGTGATTGGATATGGGGCAGAGAAATCACCAATTCTGAGCCCGATAATTTCTTTTCCTCACAACGATGATACTTGCACGAGCAGGGAAATTTTTCCCTGAATATTCTGAGAGAAAATGGACTACTTACTGACGTCACAAGCAGCGTGCGGAGGCCTTCTATCTCTAGGAGGAGGTGCTCTGTCCCTTCCGGGGTGTAAGCCTTGTACCCGTTTGGGTTGGAATTCGAACACTGGCATTTATAGCCGATTACGTCAGTACTAATAACGTGCATAGCGATAGTATGCCGGATCGCGGATGACAGCTTGTTGCACTATTATATGAAGGCATAGTGTGCTAAGAGCTGTTTCCAAAAAGATAATGCACTCCTTTGCACAGCAAAAATTGTCACTGACTATGTAAGGTCTCCAGGCACAGTTTGTCACGAACAATTTCCCAGACCCTCCACACTGTACAAACTGGAATTTTTTGGGGATACCATCGGACGTCCAATAAAATTTATTTCTTGCCGAAACGTGAGGTTGGACTGATGATGTCCAATACTTCACCATCACATTCAAACCCTTATCCAACCAACCCCACACAAGATAGGTCTTTATCAAACGGTCCCCTTATTTACTAATCAAATGACGATCACGCGCTCAGAACATGATGTTGTATCCAAATTTTGAATTTCATAGAATTTCCCTCTACGCTTCTTTAACCTCTTTCCATGTAAGTGAGAGATATCTCGGCCTAGGGTAGGTGGAAGATGACATTAGACTTCTCTCTCCTTTCTTTCTTTTACCGGGACGCTTCATTGGCAAATTTATTAACGGGAGAATTGATTTTTATCCTTTTACCTCAGCATTCTTCTTCTTCTCTCTCTCACTACAGTTTGAAAAGCAAAAAAATTACTAGTATATTTCTCCCCCCCCCCCCCACACAATCCCTAATCTCCTAAATATAAACAAAGATATCAGTTTTTGAGATGCAGTACATCGCTGATACTTCAGCTATACATCTCGCGTCTAAATGTCACCGAAAGCCTATGCATGAAAGGGATTTTTTTCAGTGAAGTTACTCTTCATATATATATATATATATATATATATATTTGGGAAGAATGGAAGAAGGGCTTGTATGTGATCATACCCGCACAGAAGAGAATCAGCGAGAACATACACAGTATGAAGTGAAATCATACCTAAAGCCGTGAGATCCAATGTGGAGAGACATCGCTTCAGAGAACTATCACCAGGATCGACTTCGATCCTCTTTCTTCTTACGAGAGCTTTGAAGAAGCGTTGAATCTTGGACATTGTGGGTTTTCTGGTTCAAATACATAAAAGATTATTATTCATCTCATGAAGGGGAACAACGAAGATTATAACAAAATAAACGAATTTGATGGGAAGCGGTTATTACGGGAGAAATGAATGATCCGCCCACTTTTACGTAATACGTTTTACGACGTCGTTGAAAAGAAACGATGCTGAGCAACAACTCATTACCAACTTATTGTTTTGATAAATTTACGACCATTTCTATACTAATCGGATGGTGTATGTAGATTACGCAGGCACGCGTTCATCAGTAATATTTAGACCTGCAGTTCTGCCCTATAAATTCAAGAACGACGACGCATAAACACGCGACATGAATTGCGGCTGAACATTAACGTTTATTCCCCTTTTTTTTAATCTCGGATCATGTGCAATATTCCAAGACGTTGGAATATGCTAAAACAAGAAGAGCGGTCCTATTTTGAGGAGGCTCATAATTTTTTCCTAAGGATATCATGTCATAATAATAGCTCGAATGCCTCCATTTATAACTACCCGACGTCTCCAAAACGTGGAAAAAAAGTCTCGGTCTCAGATAAAAAAGACGCGCCAATACTTTAGAAGATATCTCACGCGCAATTTCCGATAACGAGTACGCTACAGACTCATGCTATCACAGAAGGTTTTATATAATAATAGCTTTGATCATATATGAGCCTCTCATATCTGTTTATAAGCTACGTGAGATGAGAGATAAATCGACAAAAAATGATGAAATCGTCTTCTTATGAAACAAAAAGAGATAAAACGCGGTCTTAAAGAAAAGTCAAAGAATAACTCCATATAAACGTGGTCAAAATAATATTTAA